>NW_016804580.1:3066977-3115986 GCF_001698545.2 Rhinopithecus bieti | reverse complement strand
AAAAAAAAAAAAAATGTATATATATATATGTATATACACATATATATACACATATATATGTATATATATGTATATATGTATATATATGTATATGTGTATATATATATGTGTGTGTATACATATATATATATATATGTGTGTGTGTATACGTATATATATATATGTATATATAATAACTATGGTGAGGAAGTTTCAAATTCAGAGATGTAGGCTATCAAGGGGAACATTCCTATTTTAAAGAAAAAAGTTAAACATAGGAAATGCTACTTAAAAGGATGCATGATAAATTGTCAGTAGTTCAAAAACTGTCTACTGTGTGTGGTGGTTTTAAAATGGCCTCCACCGAGGTGAGTAGATTGTCTGAGGTCATGAGTTCAAGACCAGCCTGGCCAACATGGTGAAAGCCTGTCTCTACTAAAAATACAAAAATTAGCCAAGCATGGTGGCACAGGCCTGTAATCCCAGCTACTCAGGAGGCTGAGACAGGAGAATCGCTTGAACCCGGGAGGCAGAGATTGCAGTGAGCCAAGATCATGCCACTGCACTCCAGCCTGGGTGACAGAGCTAGACTGTGTCTCAAAAATACATACATACATAAATACATAAACAAATAAATTAAAATAAAAAACTTAGATAAATGTATTTAAAATTTTTTTTTAAATGGCCTCCAATTTTTTTTTGACACACCTCTCACTGAAAGGTAGCCTCTAGGTTCTCTCCTCTTGAAATGGAGCTTTGTAAAAACTTTCAAAACAGAATATAGCCAAAGTAACACTATACCTGTGTGTGACTCCAGGCTTTAGGAACTGGCAGCTTCCACTTTTCTCTTGGGGTATTTGCTCTTGGAACGTGACATCGTGCTGTGAGGATCTACAAACAGCCCATGGAGAGGTCCAGCTGAAGCAGAACCAGACCCCCAACCTATAGCACTGAGGTCCCTGCCAGTGGCCTGCACCAATTTGCTAGCATCTTAAAAATGGATCTGGGCCAGTCACAGTGGCTCATGCCTGTAATCTCAACACTTTTGGAGGCCAAGGCAGGAGGATCACTTGAGTCCAGGAGTTCAAGACTAGCCTGAGCAATATATTGAGACCCCATCTCTACCAATGAAAATGTTTAAATGAACCTGCTAGCCACCATCATGCAGCCCCAGCTGGTACCCAGCAGAGATGAGCTCCTTGCTGTCAAGCTCTGTCCACATTTCAGATCCGTAAGAAAAAAAAGAAGAAAACATTACCATGCCAAGCCACTATGTTTCAGGATTATTTATTTTACACCAATAGAAACTGGAACAGAGAATTATATATAATATCTTAATAAATTCTTATATGTCACACAAAGTTAGAAGAAATAAAATTAACAAGTAATAAAAGAGGTTATATGCACCTATCAGTTTTAGAGATATTCAGGTGCTCTCATTGTAAATGGAAAGATGGTCACCAAAAGGTTAAGAGATTTGCCCAAAATTAAGAACTTAATGAGAAGAGGCATTAGGATTAAAATGCAATCCTTTGGCCTCCAACTTTGATATTTCAACATCTTGCCAACAACTTTGATATTTCAACGTCTTGCCAATAGCCTGTGCCCCTTTGCTGGCAGCCTGTGTTTGAAAGGAATTTGTTTTCTAGGGCAGGTCTGCACTTAATTGGCATTCTTGAAAAGATAACCCCAGAGCTAATCAAGTTAAAGGAAACTCACATTACATTGGAAGTCAAATGCATGTCCCATATGTAAACATTTATTTTAGAATCAAAGTTCTTTTCTTAAGCCTCAAGTGAAAGTATTTATTAATTATTGGCAATAAGACTGTCCAAACACCTGGGTAGTACAGTCAATTATACCAACAAGCAAGGAACACAGAACAGCATAACCTCCAGCAATAACAAAAACAATGGCCAAATGAAAATGTTAACTCTTAGCAAAACAAATATGTCATGTGACAGGCTGTGATTGGATGCCACTTGAGAACCTAACTGACTCATCACTGAAAATAAATTAAAAACAGAAATATCCACTTGCCATCTTTATTAGTCCATTCTCATGCTGCTAATAAAGACATACGCAAGAGTTGGTACTTTATAAAGAAAAGAGATTTAATTGACTCATATTGCAGCATGTCTAGGAAGGGCTCAGGAAACTTACAATCATGGTGGAAAGGGAAGCAAACATGTTCTTCTTCACAGGGTGGCAGCAAAGAGAAGTGCTGCACAAAATGGGGGAAAGCCTCTTATAAAATCATCAGATCTGGTGAGAATTCACTAGCATGAGAACAGCATGAGGGTAACCACCCCCAAGATCAAATTACCTCCAACTGGGTCTCTCCCATGACATGTGGGGGTTATGGGAACTACAATTCAAGAGGAGATTTGAGTGGGGACACAATCAAACCCTATCACCATCCTAGAAAATATCACTTGATGTTTCCATTTCTATCACAAATGTACTGAGAAGGGATCCTATGTAACTGGTATTTTCTACAGTGCTTGCATGTGATTAATGCCTAGTAAATTCACACCAGCAACACCAAAGAAAACACCCAGTGGTAGAGATGAGACAAACCTGATAAAGCCAAGCACACATTGAGAAAATCTAAGCATACGGTAAATCTCATGTGTATACTCAACCAAAATACCTAGAGCACTGCTCAGGAGTCCCTTCTACACCAAGACAATTAAACAGAAAATGTTCTGCTCTTCTGACTTGCAAAATAAAACAAATAATTCCCCACTCTTGTCCCTGTTTTTTCTCCCGCTTCGGCAGATATGAATCAAATGAATATATAAATCTGAATTATAGTTCACATTCGCTGGCTGTTATAGCCAAACAATTTCATTAATTAACAGACAATGTCCATGCCCAGAGGGATGACAATTCCTTTTTTGTATCAAATTTTTCTCTGAAAACAACTTCTCTAAGGGCAATGCAGATGTCTGTTTTCTAGGGATGTTCTCTACTTTGATTTCTCTGATGTTAACACAACTGTATCTTGGTCTGTTTCTAAGAAATAGTTCAGAATTCATTTTGGAAATCTGTTGACTTCTATAAATTCTAACTACTAAATTATGACTACTAAATATAAACACCTATTATTAATTACACAAGGTACTTTACATCTTTGTCATAATAAAGTAGTTAAGAATCAGGAACCAGGTAGACTTGGGTTTCAGTCCTGATTCTCTTCTGTTAGCACTATGACATTGGGAGAGTTACCAAAGCTCTTCAATCTGATGTGTTTCTGTAAGGATTAAGTTGGATTCAACAAGGAAACAATATTTTTGTTTTTTGTTTTTGAGACAGAGTCTCACTCTGTTTTCCAGGATGGAGCACAGTGGCGTGATCTCTGGCTCACTGCAACCTCCGCCTCTGTGGTTCCAGTGATTCTCCTGCCTCAGCCTCCCAATTAGCTAGGATTACAGGTGCCACCACCATGTCTGGCTAATTTTGTATTGCTAGTACAGACAAGGTTTCACCATGTTGGCCAGGCTGGACTAGAACTCCTGATCTCAAGTGATCCGCTCACCTCGGCCTCCCAAAGTGCTGGGATTACAGGCATGAGACACCACACCCAGCCTAAGGAAGGAAGCAATTTTGAAGATTTTTTTTTTTTTTTTTTTTTTTTTTTGCCCATGAATGAAGAATTGGCCCAATTAGTGATAAAACTAAATTTTGTCTGTCTCCAAAGCTCCTACTTTACCTACTATACAATACCATTTTGAGGACCATGTATGAATTATACATTGAAGTGCATGGCCTAGAGTTATTGTTCTATGCAGTGATGTAACAGCATTTAAATATATTGTCACTGTAAAACTTTACACAAATCACCACATCTTCTGAAAAATATTACAACATCACCATATGTGTTTTCATGAGGAAATAACCCCTCATAACAATTGTTGGAAGACAATTGTCCAGGAGTCCCTCTGAAACAGACAGCAGCCATGCTTACTGCCCATTAAAAGATTCAGGTTCCCTAAACTCAGCATCTTTCTCTCATAATGTAATCCATTGAGTGTGCAAATGTCATCTGATTCTCTTCACATCACCAAGTGGGAAGTGGGGCTTGGGCAATGGATGCCAAAATGCTGGTATTTTGACTACTCCTATTGCTATGGTTAATAAACTCTCCTTCTTCTTTGACCCAAGATGTGTATTTGTTTTGCCAGCATTCATAAAACTGTGGTAGGTGAAAAAATAAACTCTTAGGAGAAACAGGCACTACAACCACCAAAGAGTAATTGGGTCTACAAGGAATATCAGCAGGCTTCATCATTTCCATCATCACTGTGAGTTGAATTGTGTCCCCTAAAACATGCTGAAGCCCTGGTCCCCAGTATTTAGAATGTGACTTTATTTGGGAATGGGGTGGTTGTGAATGATTAAGATGAGATCATACTGGAGTAGGATGGGTCCCTGATCTAATATGATTGGTGTCCTTATAAGAAGAGGAGATGACAGGGATGCACAGGAAGATGATCATGTGAAAACAGGCAAACACTGCAGTGATATAGTAATATCTACAATACAAGAAACACCAAGGGTTGCTGGCCACCATCAGAAGCTAAGAAGACAAGGGAGGATTCCACCCAAAGTCTCAGAGGAAGCATGACAATGGCAAAAGTGAATGAACAATCTGAGGCTTGGGGAGTAGCCCATGAGAACAGCAAATATGAAGGCTGCATAAAGCCCAAGCTGAACTCTCCTCAAGAGTTTCCTACCTCCCATGCCCACACACTCCATCCTACCACCACCTCAAAGAGACAAAAAGGAAATAGAGTAAAATGTGTTGCTATTCTGCAAATCAGAGAAGATAGCTCTTAGGTTGATCTGTTTTTCTCACACCTCACACCCAATCCATCATGAAATCCTACCACTAGCAATATATATATCTAGAACTCCACATTCCTCACTAACTTCCCCACTATCACCTCCAAGTCCACCACTGTCTTTCAACTGAATTATTGTAGTGCTTTTTTAACTGACATCTCTCTTACTTTCTTGTGTCCCTACATTCTATCTCCACACTGCAATAAGAGTAATCCTGGCCAGGCACTGTGGCTTGCGCCTATAATCCTAGCACTTTGGGAGGCTAAGGTAGGCAGATCACTTGAGGTCAGGAATTCGAGACCAGCCCAGCCAACATGGCGAAACCCCATCACTACCCAAAAAAAATAGAAAAATTAGCCAGGCATCGTGGCATATGCCTGTAGTCCCAGCTACTCGGGAGGCTGAGGTAGGAGAATCACTCAAACCCAGGAAGCGGATGGAGGTTGCGGTGAGCTGACATCATCCCATTGCACGCTAGCTTTGGGCAACAGAGTGAGATGTGTCTCAAATAAAAATAGAGTAATCCTATTAATTGTAAATCAGATTACATCTCTCTGCTGTAAATCCTTCAATGGCTTCCCATTTTTCTCCATATCAAAACCTAAATCCTTTGGGAGGCCAAAGCAAGAGGATTGCTTGAGGCCAGGAGCTTGAGACCAGCCTGGACAACATAGTGAGATCCTGTCTCTACAGAAAAATTTAAAACACTAGCCAGGCACAGTGGTGCACACCTGTACTCCTAGCTACTTGGGAGGCTAAGGCAGTAGGATTGCTTGAGCCCAGGAGTTCAAGGCTGCAGTGAGCTATGATTGTGCCACTGTACTCCAGCCTCGGTGACAAGAGTGAGACCCAGTCTCTAACAACAACAAAAAAAAAAAATTATAAAATTTCTAATCTAAAATTCTTAGATTAGAACAAACAAAATCTAAGTCTTAAAATAACCACAAGGTTCTGTATAATCAGGCTACCTGCTACTCTCTCCTATCCCTTCCTACTACTCCTCCTCTACAGTGGCTTCCTGGATGATCCTTAAACATGTCAAGCCCACGCCCATCACAGCATGTTCCTCTGCCTAGAACAGAATGGTTTGTTCTCTCGTATTTTACAGATCTCTGGTCCAAAAAAAAAACCTCTTGTAGGAGAGTCCTCTCTTAACCACTCAAAAACAGTAACACTTTCTTCCTTAACGCTTCCCTACCCTGCTTTATTCTCCTAATATATGTTTATCTCTATCCACCTAAGATATAGAAATTGGTTTACACATGATTATTGATCTGTTGTCTGTTCCCCTATTAGGTTGTAAACCCCTTAAGGTAAAGGGCTCTGCCTATTGTTTTCACTGCTATATTCCCAATGACTAGAATAGTGTTTGAAATACAATACCCACTGAACACATATTTGTTGTTAAATGGGTAAAGATGAGATCCATGAATTATTTAGTGGATATTTTTGTAAAAGTAACTGAAAAGTCTAGACAGACATGCCCTACGTGAACTAAAATAAAATGTGCTTTAGTTAAAAAAAAATTAAGGAAGTCTTAGGCTATAGTCCCCAAAAGAGAGATGACAAAAAAAAAAAGAATGTCTTATTTCTCTTCAAATCACAATTCTTACTTAATATATACCCATTTAACTAACTTTGTTTTATCAGTATAGAAAATTTTTTTCTATTTTCTATTATAGCAATAGTCAAATCATTGGGCAATTCCTGTTTCCCCTTCCTGTGGTCTATATATGATGGTTAATTTTATGTGTCACCTTGACTGGGCTAAGGGATGTCCAGAGAGCTGGTAAAAAAAATTATTTCTGGATGTATGTATGAGGGTGTTCTGGAAAAGATCAGCATTTGAGTCAGCAGGCTGAATAAAGATCTGTCCTCACCCATGTGGGTGGGCCCCATCCAATTTGCTGAGGGCCTGAATAGACCAAATGGAGAAGAAAGGGAAAATTCTCTCCTCTCTTTGAATTGGGACACATCCATCTTCTCCTGCCCTCAGACATCAGAGCTCCTTGTTCTCAGGCCTTCAGACCTCCATCCCCAGCCCCAGGCTAGCCACCCCCAACATCTCCAACTCAGTTCTCAGGCTTCAGCCTCAGACTGAGAGTTATATCATCACTTTTCCAGTTCTCAGGCCTTTGAACTCAGTGTTTCGAATCCTAGCATTTCTGTTTCTTTGAAGAACCCTAATATACTATAATACAACTTTTCTTTCTCAGAAAACAACCAATATTTATGATAATTCAGTTATAATCCCATTCAGTCAGTGACCAATATGAAAAAACCAATCCTCTACAAAAACTGATTCTACCGGACAATGCCACAAAAATAATCTCAGTATCTAAAATGAATGCAAATTCAGCAAGTAGTTCTCTTTCAAATTTGATATTTAACTCAAACATAAAATACATTGAATGTTTTCATGATATTTATTAAAATCCCTAGGGGGTTAAGTCTCACTAATGGTACAATTCATTTTTCTCTCAAAGTCAAATTTACCTTTTTAAACTTTCATGTTTTTTAATAACTATATATAGTAAAACACATTAATATTTCACCATATCTTCTCCTCATTTTCATTAGCCACATAATAATTCATGGTATTGCACAACAATAATTTTAAGAGACATACTCCAAACTCATCGAATTGTACATTATGTACAGCTTTTTATATGTCAAGCACACCTCAATATTTTTTTTCAAAGAGGCATGCAATGTAAGGAGTAGAACTTGCAATTATGTTCTTCAAATTCTGCAAATTTTTGAAGAGTAGAGCATTCTTCTAAATAATAATTTCAAACTCTGAGATTATGCAAACTAACAGAATTCAAATGTTTCACTAGCAATATATGACCAATGGGATATAAGCAAAATTCCTATTGCCCAAAGTTAATTCATAAACTTGTCAAATACAGTAATGAGCTCTATACAACCATGTACATCACAAGCCTAGCAAGGCATTTACAAGTGTATAAACTGTTGGGATAAATTATTTCCTTCACTTCTTGGATTACAATGTTATTGGAACTTGGCGTGTCGGGGAACTGGAACTTAATGAACTTTAGATGAACTGGGATATGGGCGGTTGCCTCTAATGAATCATTGTGACAGAGGCTGCTTTCCTTCTTTCTTTCTTTCTTTTTTTTTTAATAGGAAAGTGAGCCTACTGAGTTACAGTCTCTTTCCATCAAAAGCTCAATGAGAATTTAGAAGGGGAGTGGGAGTGTAAGACTTTGTTGTGATGAATAACTAAAATGGTCTGCTTACTGAACACTACTCTCCAGCAGCTTGCCAAGCATCTAGAAAATACAGCCTTCCATAGAGTTTTACAAAATAAACTTGGAAGCAATTTAGAGTACAACATTTCTTCAAGACAGTTCATCAGTCAGAAGCAACCTGACTTCCCACTGGCACACTCTGAATCAGCCAAGAGGACTGCCTTTCAGTTACCAGGATGAATAGAAGGTTTGGCTTGAATTTCTAAGAAATAAATTTCAAGACAAAGTAAGATTGCAGCAATTGCACAATTCTGGACTTCAAGTCAGGAGATAAAAATTCTAACATCAACTGATTCCTCTAAGAAGAATTTCATTTGTAAAGGATCATTCTCATACACTCAATATCGTGATTCTTAACAAAGGAGAAAAATTGTATTCTACGACCTACTCCTTTCATTTCCTCTCTTTTCTTTTCTCCTTTCCCTCTTCATATCAGCACTGTGGCTGTAAGTTTGCATCCCTATCTATTTGCCTTTAAATTGCAGGGTAACAGAGCTGCCATTTTAGTCTCCAGAGCAGGGGCAAAAATCGCTACTAATCACATAAGCAATTAATCTGAGTGCTTGTCACATAATAGCTGAATATCCATGGGGAGCTAAGAAAATAAATCAAGAGGAACGTCTTCTTCCTAATGCAATTTTTCTACTCTTCACTACTCCAGATGAAAGAACAATGCTTATTAATGACTGAGATATTATTTAATTTAAAGTAACATGATGATACGGTGAACAAGCTGCCGATAAAGCCCAGCTCATTGGAATTCAGCATAGCTGAAACAATGTCTAGCTGGCAGTTAAAAAGCAGTCCCAGTTTTATCCCCCTGAAGACTTTTCAGAGGCCAGCCCTGCCAACTTATACTAAATGTGTTCAGTCATACACATTATTCAGTTAACACCTTCTGAAAAACCAAGCAGGCCAAAAAGTCTGTCATTAACTTCTGAATTTTCTCTACTTTCACTTTGACTTGGCTGCACAAACTACCAAAGAGATAGACCCAGCCAGGCCATGGTTCTAATAATGTCGTGGGTGCTGTTACACAAAAGTTTGCTTACCTTGCAGGATTATATCTGGAGATGAAGATGAAAAAGGTAGGAGAGAAGGTTGCCAGCTGGTCAATGTCACCAAAAGGATGAACCTTCCAGATCCTTTTCATCCTATCACCACTAATCATTCCAAATTCTTTATAGTTTGCTCTCCCTACCTGACTGCACCAGTTCTGGAACGAGACCATCTGAGTCAGAATTCCAGCTTTCCCATTCTTGGGTGGGTCATTTTATCCTCTCTGTGACTCAGTTTCCACATCTGTAAGACAGCGGTAATACCAATCTTATGGGATCATGGTAATTATTAACTGAGTTAATTCTCATAGAAAAATGGCTAACAAACACTTGTTGCTATTTGTGGTCGTACTGGAAGGGACCAGATATTCTGTCTATATCCTCATTGCTCATTTAGTATTTAACCCATAGTAGATATTTAGAAAGTCTGTTGGTTGAGTGGACTTGGGCAAGGCATTTAAATTCTCCAAGCTGGTGAGAGAGAGATGTATCTGGCGGTGACAGAGTAGGGGGAACAGAGCTGAAACAAGATAGGCAGATATAAGTAATTCTTGAGTCTGGATTCCATAGGGGTTATTCGCACTATTTTCCTTATTTTTCTATACATTTAAATATTTCTATGGTAAAATTTGAACCAAACAAAGAATTAATTTGAGCTTTAGTTCTTTCACCTATGAAATAATAATAGTCTGCTTGCAAAGTTACAGAAAGGATTAGAAATATATGAAGTACAGAGTGTGCAACAGAAGGGCTATACAAACAGTAATTATTATTTTTATTCTTATTAACTGAGGAACTAAACCATTATACCAATTTGAACCAGTGATATTTAATTGCAGGCACATTGTTCTTCAGTCTATACCTTAGTTTTTGAAGGTCCATAAACTCCATTATATCCACGTACCCAGAAAACTTCTCAAAACCCAATTAAAATTAACTCAACACATAAAAGATTAATAAATAAACCTCGGCACCAATTTATTAACTTGCAGTGGAGATGGTGGGGAGACTTAATTAGTAGTGAGAGAAGCCAAAACTCGGGAGCAGTATGATCCCAATAGGCATTTCTTTCATCTAGGAAATGCACAATAAAGTAGAATTCCTTCTAACTTCAGCCTCTCTCTCTCTCTCTCTCCTTCTCTCTCTCTCCTTCTCTCTCTCTCTCTCTGCAGAATAAGTTTCCAGATTCTTAATATCAAATTTCCCTTTTCCCAGGCTACAGATTACCTCTCTTTCTTCAGATAACTTTATGCTACCAATTAAGCTATGATTATATTTCATTGCTCCATCTTTCCTAGAGTGAAAAATAGGAAACCAACAAACTAAACTCTCACCTCATCTCCTTCCTCTTCCAGGTACGGACCTACCCTCTCTCAGGCTTTCCTTTCATGCCGTCTCTTCTTAAAAGATCGTCTGCATATGCCTTCATTCCCTCACTTCCAATTATTCCACCCATTCTAATTTGGTTTCCACCACTGATCAAAGTTACTCTCCACCTAAGGCAACCAGCGACCGTGCCGTCTGTTTAAAGTCAAGAATAAAATAATTTAGTCTTAGAGTTTTATCTTTGTGCTGTGAAGATATGAAATATCTTAGTTGCGAAGTTATAAAAAAAAAAAAATCTTCCCAGCATTCCACACTGGTACACTGATGATTCCTTCCCTCCACCATTTCTTCTTTATTTCATTTATTTATTTGTTTGTTTATGTATTTATTTATTTTTGAGACAAAGCCTCATTGTTGCCCAGGCTGGAGTGCAGTGGTGTGATCATAGCTCACTGCAGCCTCAGCCTCCCTAGTAGCTGAGACTATAGGCATGTGCTACCACACCTAGCTAATTTTTTATTTTTTGTAGAGATTAAGTCTTGCTATATTGTAGAGGCTGGTCTCAAACTCCTGGCATCAAGCAATCCTCCTGTCTGGGCCTCCCAAAGTGCTAGGATTTGTAAGTATATGCCACCATGCCCACCACCCATTTCTTTTTAAAGCCTTATTTTCCCTGATCTCAAAGTATTCTCTACTTTCTGGCTTTGCCTTTGCTGGCCCATCACCCCTCATTGCCTTTAGATGCTACAGGTTGTCTAGATTCATTTCTGCCCCATTCTTTCACTATTATATGCTCTCTTCCTAGGTTTACCAAAATTTCCTAAATCAGGGTTTTTCACCCAGAGTTCTACTCTAAATTTTAAACCTATGTAATAAATGCACACTTAACATCTCCTCTAGGATGTCACAAAGTTGCTTTAATTGCAAAATGTACAAAAGTGAATTCATCCACCTTGCCTTGACCCAACTTACCTCGTGTGTTCCTCATATCTGGGCCTATATGCCAGAAAAAGCAGTAGTTTCCCTGACATCTCCTTTTCATTTATTTCTTCATTTCCTATCTATCTATGAATTACATGTACTTGTGCAGGTATGTGTATGTGCACTCATGCCTCCTGGGGGATTGTTGGGTACTTCTGAGTGCCTGTTTAGGGTTTACTATAACTAATTTAAAGTGAAATCAACCAATAAGGTTGTGTGATTTGCTCTAGAAACATTCAGCTGCTCAGAGCAGGTACAAAGGTCAGATTATAGAGTTTAATTAGGATTGAGTTTTTCCAGGTTGTGGGAAAGAGAGTTTCTGGGATGCCAGTTGAGTTGGTCTCCCCTGTGTGAGACACCTATGGGGAGCCATGGGGAGCCTCTGAGGAGAAAAGTCTCCTTATTGCCTTCATGTCTTTATGCCCTGAGAGCATAACCGCTCAGCGGCATTCCACAGGTTGCTCAGGGAGATAACACTCCCTTGAAGCAGTGGAGTATAATCAAACATCTCAGTTCCTTCTGAAACCCACTCCCACCCATTTCAGTCCTCATAAGTTCAAGATTTTAAGTAGTTTAGACACACATCTTTGCTCAAGGAAATTCACAGAAACCGCCACTGCTATGCATCTTATTGAATGACTCACGGGTTCTCCTACACTGATTAATCCTTTTCCTCATCCCTCCCTCCCTCTCCCATCTGCCCTAAGAACAAAGAGCTTGTAAACCAATTAACTGGGCGGAGCCTGAAAGTTCTGGGCCTTGAGTAAGCCTCTGACACTCCTGTCCCCTGGACCCGCCTTTACCCGCCTTTTAAATGCTTAATCTGTCTCTTTAACTCCTTTCTCTTCCAGACTCGGGGCACCAGCTGAGTGATGAGGGGCTGGTTTCCCCAACACAGATGAGTATACAGAAGAGAAGGACAAGGAATAGGGGGTTATTGCAAGAGAGTAATTATAATTATGAATCATAAAATCTATGATGAGTAATAGAGAAGTTAATCTAAAAAGGAGTGGTGATTGATAAAAATAGTGGAATCAGTGGATGAAGGTCTCCAGAAAGTCAAAGAAAATGAATGGAACAGATTGGAGGTCAAGAATGAACTGCTAGGCTGGGTGCGGATGGCTCACATGCCTGTAATGCTAGCATTTTGGGAGGCCAAAGTGGGTGGATCACCTGAGGTCAGGAGTTTGAAACCAAACTGGCTAAGATAGTAAAACCCCGTTTCTACTAAAAATACAAAAATTAGCCAGGCGTGGTGGCAGGCACCTGTAATCCCAGCTACTCAGGAGGCTGAGGCAAAAGAATGGCTTGAATCTGGGAGGCAGAGGTTGCAGTGAGCCAAGATTGCACCACTACACTCCAGCCTGGGAGACAGAAGGAGACTCTGTCTAAAAAAAAAAAAAAAGAACTGCTAAAAATCAAGGAATTGAGGGCCAAGTTTTGAAGGAGAAATATGTTAAAATAGGGGATAAAGACATCACCAAATTCTTACAATTTTACTTTCTAAATATCTCTTGAACCTATTCATTTGTTCCTGCCAACTCAACCCTATTCAATGTTACCATGTATAGGAATGTCTAATAATTCACTAATTTAATACAATACATATAATTGTTTTACATTTTATTTCTAAATTGCCTATAATTGAGAGTACTTTTCTAGAAAACAGAAAACAATAAAAGGTATATCCACTGAAAATATCAACGTTTACTAGAGCCTTATATTTAAAAACATTCATAAGCATGCACATTACAGAACAGGCATAACCTATAATATGCACATTAGTTAAATTCTGTACTTGTAAAAATCTAGGGGAAGTAACTGAAAATATAAATTTTAAAATATTTCTGTAGTCACAGATTAAAAGGTAAATGTGGATAAGCAATATAATTCTCAATGTATTTTATTCTTCAGAAATACCTTAAACAACACTGCATTGTCAAAGAATAATATGTCTTCTACAATTAAAAACAAATACAAGAAATTGCATTCTTAATAAACATGGCATTGGGCATAAGAGGATGTAGCTTAGTGCCTCTTGCAAGGCAATGGAAATATCAGAGTTGACAAATGAATCTCGTAGTAGAAACTCTATTACAAAACAAGCCAAGACATTCTGGCATATTGTGAAGATATTTCAAAAGTTCATAACTATTACTTCTGGTAAACTGTAGTAATTATATTTTATATTTAAAAGAATATTTTATAAATATGCCTGGTTGTGTATAATGAACATATAAATATAAACATCTTTATTAATGATTACATAACAGTTTAACCATATGACTTGCAGACAGAATTACTAGTTTTACATGTTTGCAAAATGCTTCTAAAGAAGGACTTTTAAGTTACCCTGCAAGCATATCCTTTTAACTAATAGAGTCATCCTTCTAAATGGCCAGAACTGGGTGATAAAATATACCCTGCCAAATTCCACCTTTACAGATAAACTCTTCAAAATATAAATTTTGCACTGCTTTAAAATATTTTACTTTATTAATGTAACAGTGACAGACAAAGAGCAGGTACAAAATCCAAAGATGTGAACACCGTATCTTATCACTGCTTCCCTTGAAGTTTCATCACAGAAATGGCTGTGAGAGCACCCAGATTGATCTTTCTTACTTTTGAGACTGCATGAGGAAAAGACATTTTTCTAAGGTAACTGAAGCCCAATGGTAAACATGTTTTATTTCAACTCAACATCTAGAATTGCAACCTGGAGGTGAATCACAAATTCTCCATAATGCATATAAGCCTCATAATTCTCAGGGAAATTGAGCAAAATGTCTATCTTAAAGGAAGGGTGCTTTAAAGGACACCTTATTCCACAGGTGTCATAAGGCCCTTGCTAAAACACAAAGGAAAAAGCCTGAAAATGCAAATGATACTTAGTGTGATTTTTTTAAGTACTATAAAGGGGACTGAGAGAGGAAATTACAGAGATTACGGAAATGAGAAAATAAAAATGAAGTAATAATACTAGGTTATTTATATGGTTCCTATCCTCAGATTATAGCTATCACTAATGTTACTGAAGATAGAGTATTAATCATTCAAGTAATTCTTTTAAAAAACATTTTCTTAAATTTTAAATATAAAATTTAGAGAAAATAGTGTTTCAAAGTACAGATTATTGTTCTTTTACCTTTTGGTCATTCTGCTACTCGTTATCAGAGAATGGAGGGAGAAAAGCTGACTCCCAAACCAGATGCATTTTGCTACTTACTTCTAGTTCTCAAGAACATTTCGGTGGCCAGGGCCAGGTGTATCATGAAGGGGCAGTAATTTACAACTGGAAGCTGACTGAATGAGAGTAAAGTAACTCATTGTTCTGGCCCACATCTTACTGTAGAAATATCACAGAAATACTGTCTTGATTCTACTTACTTGATATTTAAAGAATGAAAACATGAATGTCCTACTAGATAGCACTAGTACTATGTAGCTATGTACATATGTACTATGAAGCTAATGGATATTAACCACAAGGTATTACTATTGTGTAACTGTCAACAAGTATTGTAGTAAAAATCTCTGACTCATTAATGATTTTAATAAAATTGACTCTAATTTTTTTGAGACAGAGTCTCGCTATGTTGCCCAGGACTCAAACTCCTGGGCTCAAGCAATCCTTCTGCCTCAGCCTCCCAAATAACCAGGACTACAGGCACACCATCACACCTGGCTCTCTTTAATTTTGTTACTCGGAGAGGTTCAAGCTAAATTCCCTAAAATAACATGGAACTAGGGAATGCACTAAAATATAAATAAAGTCTCCAAACACATTTGATTCAGATTCGTGTCATATCCATGCTAATTCTCTGGGAATAGATTATTTTGATTTACTATGTCATTAAAATTTTTTCAAAATTTGTGTTCTGGTCTTATTTCTAATTATACAGATAACTGCAATGTGACATGGAAATGGATGTTTCACTGAGATCCTAAAAGTGTGGTTTCTTGGTAGAGAAACCATTGATATTTGAGGTAGAATAATTCCTCAAACCTGGTTCACCAAGTCCAGCTTTGACATCTCTGAACTAGAGCAGAAGCCATGGTGATAAAATCCCAAAGGACTGGGCATTCAAGGGAAAGACATTTAACCAGCACATCACTCCCTGCTCTATCTCATTCCTTCAAGTCCTCCACCACACCCCCAGGCAACCACTGATCTGCTTACTGTCACTGTAGTTTGCATTTTTAAAAATTTCATATAAATTAAATCATATAGTGTATAATATTTTTATCTAGTTTCATTTAGCATATTTTGAGATAAACTGACATTGTAGTATGTAACAATAGTTCGTTCTATTTTATTGTTGAGTAGCATTCCATTGTATGGATACACCACAATCTGTTTATCCATTCATGTGCTGGTGGACATTTGGGTTGTTTCCAGTTTTTGACTACTGCAAAAAAAAAAAAAAGCTGCTATGAAAATTGGACACACGTTTTATTTTCTTGTGGTTATATGGCAGGTGATGTGGTAGGTTATACGCTAGGTATATGTCTAAGTTTTTAAGAAACTGACAGTTTTCCAAAGTGATTATCATATTTTTTATATTCTTACCAGCAGTATATGAGGGCCCCACCACATCTTGATAAAATTTTCTTTCTAATTTTATTAATTCATCAGGTAAAATAGTGGCATCTCACTGAAATTTTACTTGCATTGCCCTAAGCACAAATTATGTTAAGTGCTTTTTATGTGCTGGTATGCCAAACATATATTTTTGGGTGAACTGTCTGTGTTCTTACTCATATGCAATCTAACAGATAATAGTTTATTCAAAACAATAATAGCAATAATGAATTTGGTGACTATAGCTTACGAATAAGTAAAATGAATGAGTCAAAACAAACAGTATTTTCTTCTTTGTGATAAAAACTGTTATCCCATCAAAATAACCTGTTATGACAATAAGATGGTTTTTGTAAACTTCCTGGTAACAACAAAGCAAAATCTGTAATAACTACACTAAAACAAAACCAAGGAATCAAAACATACTGAGAGAGAAAATTGCTTAACAACACAGGAAGACAGTAAGAAGGAAAAAAGGAAGAATGGAGCTACAAAACAACTAGCAAACAAATAATACGGCAGTGCCAAGTCCTTAGCTGTCAATAATTACCTTGCATGTAAATGGATTAAATTTTCCAATTAGAAAATAGAGTGGCAAAGGCCGGGCTCAGTGGCTCACGCCTGTAAACCCAGTACTTTGGGAGGCCAAGGTGGGCGAATCACAGGGTCAAGAGATCAAGACCATCCTGGCTCACATGGTGGAACCCCCGTCTCTACTTAAAATACAAATATTAGCTGGGCATGGTGGTGCATGCCTATAGTCCCAGCTACTCAGGAGATTGAGGCAGGAGAATTGCTTCAACCTAGGAGGCGGAGGTTGCAGTGAGCCGAGATGGCGCCACTGCACTCCACCCCAGTGACACAGCAAGACTCCATCTCAAAAAAAAAAGAAAATAGAGTGGCTGAATGAATAAAAATCAAGACCCAACTATATGCCACCTACAAGAGACTCCCTTCATTTGGAAGGACATGCTTAGACTGAAAGAAAATGAACAAAAGATATTCCTTGCAAATGCAAACCAAAAGAAAGCAGGAGTAGCTAGCTATATTTCTATCAGATAAAATAACCCGAAGTTTCTTTTTAAACTATAAAAGGAGACAGGCCGGGCGCCGTGGCTCAAGCCTGTAATCCCAGCACTTTGGGAGGCCGAGACGGGTGGATCACGAGGTCAGGAGATCGAGACCATCCTGGCTAACACGGTGAAACCCCGTCTCTACTAAAATACAAAAAACTAGCTGGGCAAGGTGGCAGGCGCCTGTAGTCCCAGCTACTCAGGAGGCTGAGGCAGGAGAATGGCGGGAACCCGGGAGGCAGAGCTTGCAGTGAGCCGAGATCCGGCCACTACACTCCAGCCTGGGCGACAGAGTGAGACTCCGTCTCAAAAAAATAAATAAATAAATAAATAAATAAATAAATATAAAAGGAGACAAAAAATACCATTATGTGATGATAAAGGGGTCAATATAAAATGATATATAACAATAATAAAAATATATGCACCCAACATCAGCACACTCATATCTATAAAGCAAAAGTAGATCTAAAGAGAGAGACAGAAAGGAATGTAATAATAGCTTACTTCAACATTCCACTTTCAGCAATGAACAGATCATCCAAACAGAAAATCAGCAAAGACATATCAGATTTAAAATGCATTCTAGACCAAATGGACATAACAGCTATTTACAAAACATTATATCAAACAGCTATAGAGTTCACATTCTTCACAAGTACACATGGAACATTCTCCAGGATAGAACATATGTTCAGTTACAAAATAAGCCTTAACAAATTTGAAAAATCAAAATCAAGTATCTTTTCCGATCATAATGAAATAAAACTAGAAATGAATATCAGGAAGAACATTGAAAACAGTATATACAGAAATTAAACAAAATGTTCCTAAACAACAAATGGGTCAATAAACTTTTTTTTTATTTTTTAAATTTCTTGAAGCAAATAAAAATGCAAACACCAAAGTTTACAGGATACAACAAAAGCAGTCCTTAGAGGGAAGTTGATAGCAATAAATGCCTACATCAAAATAAAAAAGAATCTCAAATAAACAACCTTACAATGCATTTCAAGGAACTAGAAAAACAAAAACAAAGCCCAAAATGAGTAGGACAAAAGAAATAATAAATATCAGAACACACATAAAATAGACCCTAAAAAATACAAAAGATCAGGAAAACAAAGTTTATTTTATAATAGACAATCTCAGAGTCAACAAACCTTTAGCCAGATTGAGAAGAGAGAAGACTAAAAAAATACAATCATAAATAACAAAAAAAAGACCTTAAAACTGAGACCACAAAAATCAAAAGAATTGTAAGATTCTGCTATGAACAATTATGTCAACAGTTGGAAAGCATCGAAGAAATCAAGACTGAAGCAGTAATAAAAAGTCCCCATCAAAGAAAGTTTGGCACCTAATAGCTTCACTGCTGAATTCTACAAAAACATTTAAGGATGAACTAACACCAATTATTTACAAATTATTCCAAAACAGTAAAAAGGAGGAAACTCTTGTAAACTTATTCTACAAGGCCAGCATTATCCTGACATCAAAGACAGACAATAAAACAACCACAAAAATGACAGCCCAGTATCATTGATGACTGTAGATGCAAAAGTCATCAACAAAATACCAGCAATCAGAATTCAACAGCACATTATAAAGATCATCCACTATTATTATCTATGATTTATCCCAGGTATGCAAGAATGTTTTAACATACACAAAACAATAAAGTGACGCATCATATTAACAGAATGAAGGGCAAAAACCATATGATCACTTTAATAAATGTAGAAAAAGCATTTGACAAAGTTCAACACCCTTTATGATGAAAACTCTCAACATATTAGGTATAGAAGGAACATACAACATAAAAAAGGTCAAATACGATAAACCCACAGCCAACATCATAGTAAATGGGAAAAAGTTAAAGATTACAACAATGTGTAAAAATAATTATACACAACAACTTAGTGGACTTTAATTCAGGTAAGCAAAATGGGCTCAACATTCAAAATCAATTAAAATCAATTAATGTAATCCATCATATCAGCAGGCTAAAGAAGAAAAAAATTACATAATCATATAAACAGAAGAAAAAGCATTTGACGAAATCCAGCACCCATTAATGATATAAACTCTCAGCAAACTAGAAATAGAGAGTAACTTCCTCAATCTGAGGAAGACCATAAAATAAAAACTACAGCTAACATCATACTGAAATCTGAGAAAATAGGTGCTTCCCATTAATATCAAGATGACAGCAAGGATGTCCACTTTTAGCACTCCTATTCAACATTGTACGAGAAGTCATAACTAAGGCAATAAGACAAGAAAAGAAAAGAAAACATATACGGATGAAAAAAAAAAAAAGAAATCAAACTGTCTTTGCTTGCAGATAACATGATTGTTTATGTGGAAAAGCCAAAAGAGGCAACAACAATAACAAAAACTCCTGAAACTAATAAACAATTAGAGCAAAGTTGCAAGACACAAGATTAATATTAAAAAGTCAATTGCTTGCTATACACCAGCAATTATCAATTGTGATTTGAAATTGAAAACACAATAAACATTAGCATCTTTAAAAAAGTTATGTATAAATCTAAGAAAATATATACAAGTTTTATGTAAGGACAACTACAAAACAGTGATGAAAGAAATCAAAGAATGAATAGAGGGTAATTTCATGTTTATGGATAGGAAGACAGTATCATCAAGATGTCAGTTCTTCCCAGCTTTATAGCGTTCAACACAATTCCCAGTCAAAATTCCAATAAGTTTTTTTTTTTTTTTTTTTTTTTTTTTTTCAATTGAGTTTTATACAGTTGGATGAGTTTTAGTAATTGTGTATGTTCATGTAACTACCACCCAATTCAAGACATGGAGTATTTCCATCATATAATCCCAGAAATTGTTTTCGTGCTTCTTTCTCATAAATTCCACTACCATTTAACTTCTGATTTTCACTACCATAAATTAGTTTTCTCTGTTCTTAGGTTTTTAAATTTTTATTTTATTTTAGATTCGGGGATAATGTGCAGATCTGTTACATGGATATACTGCAGAATGGTAGAGCCTGGGTTTCTAGAGTACCCATCACCCAAACAGTGAACATACAATTGATTTTTGCATATAGATGTTGTGTCTGGAAACTTTGCTGAATTCATTTATTAGCCCTATTTGGTACTGTTTGTTTCCTTGCTTGCTTGAACAGATTCCATCAGATTTTCTAAATGGACACTCAGGTCGTGTGTAAACAAAGATGTTTTAATTATTTATTTCCTTTATCATTCACTTTTCTTTCATTTTCATGGTTTTTTGCACTAGTAAAAAGTTCCTGCGTAGTGCTGAAAAGAAGTGGTAAGATCACACCTCAAGGAAAAACATTCTGCTTTTCACTATCAAGTATGACATTTGTAAATTTTCCTAACTGCCTTTATCAGTTTGAAGATGTTTCTTTCTAGTCCCATTTACGGAGAGTATTTGTAAGGAACGGATGCTGAATTTTGTTTAATGCTTTCCCTGTATAAATTGATATGATCATATGGTTTTTCTCTTATAGTTTGTTAATATTGTGAATTACATGGACTACTTTTCTAAGGTGAACCAACCTTGTGTGGCTAACAACCACTTATCCAAGCTATTTTATCCTTTTCATATATTGTTGAATTTGCTTTGCTAATATTTTGTTTAGGGTTTTTACATCTATGTTCATAAGTGACATTTGTAGTTCTCTTTTAATGTCTTTCTAGTTTTGTGATAATTATATTCTTGATCTCTTGGAAAAAGTTGGAAAACATTCCTTGTTCTTTAATTTTTTGGAGATATTTACTTCCTTAAATGTTTGGTAGCATTCACCAATGAAGCCATCTGAACCTGTGATTTCTTTGTGAGAAGGTTTTTAACTACAAACTCAATTTCTTTAATAAACATAGGACTATTCTGGTTGTCTATTTCTTCTTTATTTTTAACATGGCAAGATTTCATCGTGAGTCTATTTCTTCTTGAATGGTATTTGTAATTATGTACTTTTCCCATTTTTTCTAAATTGTTGAATATATGAGGATAAAGCCGTTCAGAATATTTCCACATTATCCTTTTAGTGTCTATAAAATCAACACGGATGCCCCCTATTTCATTCATTCTATTGGTAATTTATCTCTTTCTTCTTTTTTTCCCCAGTTTCTCTGGTTAGAAATGTATTGATTTTATCAATGTTCTCAAAGAATCATGGATCTCTGCTCTGAACTTTATTTTCTTTCTTCTGCTTATTTTAGTTTTATTTTCTAGTTTCTTAAGGAGGAACTGAAGTCACTGATCTGAGAAATTTCTTCTGTTATAATAAAGACATTTGGGACTATAAATTTTGATATGTTGTACTTTTATGCTTTTTTTTTTTTTTTTTTTTTGAGATGGAATCTCACTTTGTTGCCCAGGTTGGAGTGTAGTGGCGCCATCTCGGTTCACTGCAAGCTCCGCCACCTGGGTGCAAGTGATTCTTGGATCTCAGCCTCCCGAGCAGCTGGGACTACAGGCACGTGCCACCACGCCCAGCTAATTTTTGTATTTTTAGTAGAGACAGGGTTTCACCACGTTGGTCAGGCTGGTCTGGAATGCCTGACCTCAACTAATTTGCCCACGTTGACCTCACAAAGTGCTGGGATTACAGGTGTGAACCACAGTGTCTGGCCCAGCTTTTATGCTTATTTAGTTTAAAATATTTTCAAAAACTTTTTTAGTTAGTTCTTTGACTTATGGGTTATTTGGAATTATGGTATTTAGTTTCCAAATATTTGAGAATTTTCTACGGAACTTTCTGTTAGATTTGTAGTTTAATTCTGTGTGGCCACAGAATATATCTTGTATGACCTGAATTGTTATAAACTAATTTAAACATGTATTTTGAACCAAAATATGACATATCTTGACAAATGTTCCATATGACTTGAAAACATGCATTCAAGTCTTGTTGTGTGGTAAGCTCTATAATTGACAATTAGATCCAGTTGGTTGAGAATGTTTATCAAATCTTTTGTATTTTTGCTGATTTGTTTTATCAAGCATTTTATCAATTATCCAGAGAGGTATTCAAATCTCTAATTTCAACTGTGAATTTGTCTATTTCTCCTTGTAGTTCTATAAGATTTTGTCTTGTTTTGCTTTGCTTCACGTATTTTAATGTTTTGTTATTTGGTTTAAAAAAACATTTCAGAATGGCATGCCTTTTTTACACAATGATCATTTATTCTTTTTTGGTAATATTCCTTTCTCTGAATTTTATTTTGTCTCTTATTAATAGAGACACTTTCTTTTGACCAGTGTTAGTACTGCATATCTTTCTTATTCTTTTACTTTTAAACTATCTGTGTCTTTGTATTTAAAATTGATTTATTGAAGGCAACATATAAATGAGGTCTTGCTTTTTTATCCAAGCTATCAACCCTGCTTTTATTGGGCTGTTCATAACACTTACATTCAATATGGCTATTACTATAATTAAGTCTATCATCATGCTATTTGTCTACTATTTGCTTCATCTGTTTTTTTTCTTTTTTTCATCTTTTTCTTGTTTATTTCAGATCGAGTATTCTTATGAATTCATTTTCTCTCCTGGCATATTAGCTATAAACTTTTGTTCTGATATTTCAGTGGTTGTTTTAGGGTTTATAGACTACATTTTTAACTTACCACAACACACCTTCATCTATACTATTATATACAGTATAACAAAATTTCCAATAATGTACTTCAATTTCTCCCTTCCTTGTCTTTATGCTAGTTTTTACATTTTTACTTATATAGGCTATAAGCCCCATAATACAGTTTTTGTTTTAATAGTCAATTATATCTATAAGTGAGATAAATAAGGAAAACATCACATGCATTAACTGATGCAGTTACCATTTCCAGTGCTCTTTATTCTGCTGTGTGGAGTTTGAATTTCTAGTTCCATGGATCTACAGTTTTTATCATATTTGACAAATTTTCAGCCTTTTTTTTTTTTTAGTATTTTTCACCTCACCCACCTTGGGGCAATAACATGCACATTAGTGTACCTGAAGTTGTCCTACAGCTCACTGATGTTCATGTTTTTACATTTCTTTTTCTCTGCGCTTCAATTTGGATAGTCTATTACAGTACTATGCCTTCAACTTTATTCATCTTTTCTGCCATGATATCAAACCTTATATCAGTCCAAGTCAGTGTACTTTTTATCTTCCACATTGCAGTTTTGATCTAAAATTCTGATTTAGATCTTTTTTATATCTTTCACATCTCTACTTAAGTTTTTGAAAAACTGAATATTTAAAAGTGTTTAACAGTTGGTTTACTTATTCCACACTTTTGAGGGAAAACCCTTCTAAATACTCTACTCAATGTCCCATTCATTGTGTAGTTTTCCAGGCTGGCTAATAAGGAAAGGTACCCTTCCAACCTTGATCAATTGCCCCAGACTGACATGCTATTCCTTTCAGATACTTATTTCCCTGGACTCAAGTCTATTTTTTGCTCACATGCCTATGGTGATAAGCACTTGGCTAAATATCCTATGGAGTCCTCATACGAGTCTCAAGGGTTCTTTCTTTGTGTAAATCTCTCTTTTCCAGGACTCTGTCCTGTACACTACAGATGATTTTGTCATCTTGTACTGTCAGCTCCTTGTCTTCAATTCAGGATGTCTACTGGGCTCTGCTCACGTTCCTGCTTTCTGCACAGAAGCCTGGAAATTCTCTCAAGGCAATCTTGTGTGTTTCCTGTCTTTCAGACATCACTGTCTTTCATTACCTGACATCCAACATCTTTGAAACTGCTGTTTCATGTATTTTGTCCAGTTTTTGTGTCAGGAGGTAATGTAAATTCAGTAGAGTTAAAACATTTTTAATTTCAGAAACGAAATTTTGCTTATGACTTAAGTGACAGTAGGACTTCCTATTTCCTAAGAGTAATCAGACAAGGACTGGTTTTCAGTCAAGGAAGAGGACAAAGTATACCCACCAAATACATGTAGAGACATTATTAGAGAAAAAAATAAAATTATCTTTTCATTACATCACAGGTTGTTCTTGTTCATTGTACCAGTTATTCAACTACTGAAAAAATTTCATGACCAGGAGTATGGGGTTTACTCATCCATGCCATCCTTTACTGCTATTACTAAAACTGTAACCTCTCTTTATCAAACAATAGTTGCAAAACATTGTCACGGAATGAGACATTTACTTTTCTCCTTGCAAAGTTTTCTAGTCAACATTTTCTGTCTATCAGCCGTCATTGGAGCTAAAAGAAAACCTGCTAGACCCTGGGCATATTTACAGCTCTCACAAAAGAGCTTGATAATGGAATCGGGATTCATTCTGCAAGTTGCTTCTGCAGCGCCACAGACACTGGAATATTGCCGAATTGGATCTGAGCTCCCAGGCACTGTATTTGATAGTACTCTGACATAAACCTAACTGGCCTGTCTTAGACTACACAGAACTCCTGAATCAAAGGTTTTAATCCAGAACTTTTTTGTACTACAGCAATAAAAGCAAGAAAAACATTTATTGCCATTGAATATGTCCTTGTTTCTAGACTTTTGTCAAAATTTCCATGCACTTAAAGCAGCCTAAAAATGTTTAAACACTTGATGCTTCAATTAAAATATCTATTAAGTACCTATTTAGTGATGGGTACTGTGCTTTGGGAATATAGAAATGAAGTAAATCAGTTCTGTCTTTAGAATGCATTGAGGCTAGAATGGGTCCCAGAGTTATACAGACAGACAAAAATCAATTAAAGAGGCCACGCACAGTAGCTCGTGCCTGTAATCCCAGCACTTTGGGAGGCTGAGGCAGACAGATCACCTGAAGTCAGTAATTTGAGACCAGCCTGGCCAACATAGTGAAACCCCGTCTCTACTAAAAATACAAAAATTAGCCAGGCATGGTGGCGGGTGCCTGTAATCCCAGCTACTTGGGAGGCAGAGGCAGGAGAATTGCTTGAACCCGGGAGGTAGAAACTACAGTGAGCTGAGATCACGCCACTGCACTTCAGTCTGGGCAACAAGAGTGAGATTCCTTCTCAAAATAAAAAAAAAAAAAGGCAATTGAAGATTTGTCTTGTTTCCACAAAAGATCATACCTATAATAAGCTATTATAGAATGTTTAGAACTGTAGAATAATCAAAGTTTTTTTTTTTTTAAAGTCACAGAAATGATAACTTTTTATTTCATTTTCGTTAAACCCTATCAAGCAAATTTTCATGTTTCCTACAGGAAAGTAATCTCAAACCAGGGGTCAGGAAACTATGGCCCAAGGGCCAAATCCCTCCTGCCTCATGTTTTCATAAATAAAGATTTATTGGAACATAGTCATGATCAGTCATTTACACATTACTTACGGCTGCTTTCACCCTGCCACAGCAGAATTGAGTACTACAACAGAGGTTACATGGCCCTGGAAACTGAACACATGTATTGTCTGGCCCTTTACAGAAAGTTTGCTGACCTCTACATTAGAGGATTCACTTCTCAGCTCTGCATCTCAACAAAGAGCTCTACCTAAACTAAGATGAACACTTGGCTGCTCTGAAATCTGCAATAAAAAAAATTAGACAACCCAACAGATGATTTCATATTTAACAATTTGATAATTTTTTACATGTCACCCACATCATTTTTGTTTGCTTATATGAAGCCAATTGCTTTTACTCCACCTACAGAAAAGGTAGAAATCACCCGACCATTAAACCCTTCATTACAGCCCTCCATGTGTATTTGTATGTATCACTTCTTTCCTGAAAAACCAAAATATTTTGAGAATCTTAGTGTATCGTAATGTAAATGGCATAATACAAATGCAAACTAACTCATTTTACCTGCACATGACTTGCCAAATATGCAACTTTTGTTAAATCTTTTCTTTGTGTTACCTTGATTGGGTGAATTTTATTTAGAAGTGTCAGCTATCTCTAGAACTATTTCTTGAGAGGTTTTCTTGGAATCTTTTTGTAATAAGGGAACTAGTTCCTCAAAATCAATTTCTCACATTCTGCTTTTTTACCTTTACCTTTTGCAAATAGCTATTTACAAATAATTTTTTGAGCTACCTAACAGTTTAGCCACAATATAGCACATCTCTTCAAGTCATTCCATTTGGAATTGCTTGCAGGATATAGAGTCACATTAAAATGTTATCAATTACTCCCAAATAGATTATTAGGCAGCTAAATAGACTATGGTAACTTCAAATATCAAGAAATTTAGAGAACATATGTTCAGGAAAAAAATAATTTGGAGCCAGGCACGGTGACTCACACCTGTAATCCCAGCACTTGCAAGGCCAAGGCAGGCAGATTGCCGGAGCTCAGGAGTTTGAGACCAGCCTGGGCAAAATTAGCTGAGCGTGGTGGCACATGACAGTGGTCCCAGCTACTATGGAGGCTGAAGAAGGAGGATCGCTTAAGCCTAGGAGGGGGAGGTTGCAGTGAGTGAGCCAAGATCATGTCACTGCACTCTAACTTGGGTGATAGAGTGAGACCTTGTCTCCTTGCCTCAAAAAAAAAAAAAAAAAAAAAACGGGCGCGGTGGCTCAAGCCTGTAATCCCAGCACTTTGGGAGGCCGAGACGGGTGGATCGCGAGGTCAGGAGATCGAGACCAACCTAGCTAACACGGCGAAACCCCGTCTCTACTAAAAAATACAAAAAACTAGCCGGGCGAGTTGGCGGGCGCCTGTAGTCCCAGCTACTTGGGAGGCTGAGGCAGGAGAATGGCGTAAACCCGGGAGGCGGAGCTTGCAGTGAGCTGAGATCTGGCCACTGCACTCCAGCCTGGGCGACAGAGCGAGACTCGGTCTCAAAAAAAAAAAAAAAAGTTATACAGGGATTTTCAGCCTCACAGGGGTCGGTGTTCCTAACCTCAGCATTTTGTATGGGTCAACTGTATAAACAAGTTTCCTTAAAAATAATAAGCTCTTGGCATTAACATATGTATCGCTCATAAAACAATAGTGGAGAAAACATTTTTATTTCTATTTAGATAGATTCAAATTGGTAGTAATTAGCTGCTACAATGAAAATACATTTAGACAAGAAATATTCATCCCTATAGACCCCATTATTATAGGTGAGCTTTATTTCTACTTCAATTAACCTACTCCCTCCCCAAAATTGTTCTGGAGTCTCAAAGCCCACTTTAGGCAAAATGAAATTGCCTAAAGTTTCCTGAGCTGAAGTAATGACTTAGAAAGAGTCCAGATTTCCGTTAAGAATTTGAGTGGGTCAGTGAGTGAGCTGACAAGCGCAGTGAGTCATTTCCCAGACCTCGCCACTGAATTCCTTAAACATAATTAGAGACATTAAACACCTTTGTGATTTTTCAGGGACTTTGACGCAGTTCCTCTCTGGTATTATACTTTAACCATTTTCAACAGCATTATGCTCTATCCCTAACTTATTCATGTTACTTCTTAGAAAAGTCAAAAATCCATTCTGAAGTATCCAAAATAAAAAGGCAGAGCTACTTTTCTAATTTAGTTTTTTTTTTTTTTTTTCTTATTTCAAAACCAGGTAATAGGATGCAGTTCAATTCAACTTTTTTATTTGTTTTATATTTTTACACAGCAACATTTGCACATATTATATGTAATAATATGCAATAAGAAACTGAATGTCATTACTCCAACTCCATCTTAATTGAGAAAAAAACTTATTCCTCCATGGTTTTACCCCTAAAGTACATTCTGCTTATTTGGCAATCAATTTAACTTTCATTATTGCTTCTCTTTTGAACTCCCATTTTAAAGTAAATATTTATATTTTTTAGTTTAAGTACCATTAGAATTATCTATAAAAGTCCATTGCTTTGTCCTAGTTCTAGATTTATTTCAGAAATGACTAGATAAAGATCACCAGTGTTATATATACATATATTCGTTCTCTTGATTTGGCCTTCTAAGAACACATATAGAAGAGTAGAAGGAAAATAAGAGGCAGGGGCTGCTTTTTCTCTAGCAATTTCAAATGCAAGGACATGGTATCCATGAGAAAGAAAATACTGTATAGACCAGAGGTCCCCAACTCCCTGAGCCATGAACTTGTACCAGTCTGTGGCCTGTTAGGAATCAGAAGTACAGAGCAGGAGGTGAGTGGCAGGTGAATGACTGAAGCTTCATCTGTATTTATAGCCACTCCCCATCACTTGCATTACCACCAGAGCTCCACCTCCTGTCACATCAGTGGCAGCATTAGATTCTCATAGGATCACGAACCCTATTGTGAACTGCACATGCAGGGGATCTAGGTTGTGTGCTCCTTATGACAGTCTAATGCCAGATGACCTGTCACTGTCTCCCATTACACCCAGATGGGACCATTCAGTTGCAGGAAAACAAGCCCAGGGCTCCCATTGGTTCTACATTATGGTGAGTTGCATTATTATTTTATGATGTAGTAACAACAGAAATAAACTGCACAATAAATGTGATGTGCTTGAATTATCCCAAAACCTTCCCTCTCTTCTCTGGTCCGCAGAAAAACTGTCTTCCACAAAACCAGTCCCTGGTGCCAAAAAGGTTGGGCACCACTGATGTAGACTACTTGAAATATCAATGCTTCTTTGCAGTTCCTCCCTGTAAACACTGACCACTTCAGAAACATCAAGGCATCCCACATATATGGCTTTTGATATCAACGATTTCCCTCAAGCTGACATTTTAAGTGCACAGCGAATCCACCCAATCCACTTATACAGGATTCATATTCTAAAAGACTTCTCCAAAAGATTTTATTGAAAATATTAGCAAAATATATCCATATTGAAAAATATCAGCCTTGTGTTTCTACTATTTACTTATGTAACTCTGAAATCATAGCTTCTGTTTCAGAAATTATTGTTGTATCTAGAAAAGATGAAATTGAATAACAACCATAGCTATAACTTAAGGAGCACTAAAATGTGCCAAACCTATAATAGATATATTAAACATAATATATTTAATGTCTCTAAAAATCCTAATAATAGTTTCCTTTGAGAAATCCAAGATTTCTTTTAACAAAGGATCAAAAACAAATAGCTGGCCAGGCACGGTGGCTCACACCTGTAATAATCCCAGCACTTTAGGAAGCCAGGCAGGTCAGGAGTTCAAGACCAGCCAGGCTAACATGCAGAAACCCATCTCAACTAAAAATACAAAAATTAGCCAGGTGTGGTGGCACACACCTGTAGTCCCAGCTACTTGGGAGTCTGAGGCAGGAGAATCACTTGAATCCAGGAGGCAGAGGCTGCAGTGAGCTGAGATCATGCCACTGTACTCCAGCCTGGGCAACACATTGAGACTCCATCTCAAAAAAAAAAGCTAATAAGCCACTGAGCTAGGCTATGCATCAATGTCTGAGTCCCAAACCACGTCTGAATCCCAAACCAAAAGCTATGCCCACTACTATAGTATATGATCTCTCATTAACAATGACATCACTTAGTTTTAGACTTTTAGTAGTTTCTATGTGAATACCAAAATGTTCTGAATATGAATCTCACTAAAATTAGCACTTGAGCTAAGAATAGGCTAAATATTTCTGAGCAGAATGTCTATTATTTAATGCCTTAAAATATCTATTATTTTAAATAGTACCAACTATTGTAGAAAGCTCAAATGACAAGTTTACCTTCAGAAGAACCACAGTCTACCATGAATGCCTCACACTCAGTGTATCATACTGAATGTAAACATTTCTTAAGAAAAATTTAGGATGTTATGGTTGAATGTCTCTTATTTGGAGTTTTAGAAATTTCTTTAAACCATGGGACAATTAGCAGCCCCTCTGGACATATCTCCTGCCCTGAACTGTTTTGCTCAGATTCTCTTCTAATTCTCTAGAAAGCTATCTTCTAGATTATTTCCATCGAATCCTAAAAGGTAGCATAACAATCTGTAGATTCACAAAGCACTAAGCATTGAATGTAGTGGAATAATATGTCTTACACACACACTTGTTATTACATTTCAAATTTATGCAGATTTTACTGATTAACAAATTATAAGTTATGTGAAAATATTATTTTCATAGCATTTTGTTACATCAACCACCATGAAAATACTATTAAGTAATAAAATGTGAATGTTTCCATTAATTTATTTCTTCTTACTTTAAAAGAATTTCTCATAGTTGAAAAAGCTGGAAACTACTACACTAATCCTTAAACAGTAAAATTTCCATTCTATTAGGTTTATTGCAATTTGACCAGGAAAAGTAGTGTAATATCTTCTTCATAAGTGTTCAAGATTATAATATCAGACAAGAAAAACCCACAAGCAAAAGATGAAAAGCCTCTAAAATATAATATTTCATCCCCTGCACCTAAGAACCTAAAAGAACAAAAAGCTCCAACACTGACATTTAGGATACCCTTCCATTCTCTCTTCCAGCATAAATAATATCCATTTTTGCAGCCTCTTAATACAAATAACTGAGATAAAGAGCCTGGAAATAATGTAGTCTGGTCTTTGTTTCTTCCCAGTTATTAGCATGGGTTTTTGAAACAATTTAGCAGTATGAAAGTGATGCATGGATATTTTGAGCAAAATATGCAAGAGTCACTCTTTAATTAACATCACCAAAGATACTCAAACACCATACAACAGTAATTAGAGTGTGGAGCTATTTGTTCTGTAGTATTAAAGAATGTCAAGACTTCCATTATTTAAAAGCTGTATTTTTTCAGCCCTTCATTTCACTTACTCAAATTGATTCTGAAAAGATCTAGCTCCACCGTAAAACAAAATCATTTTAAGACCCCAATATGTTGTCATTGCTAGAAATTGCCTAGATATATACTTTATAGTCAGAAGTGATTAACCTTGATGAACTCTGAATTAATGTCTTTCCAAAAGTGATTTGAGAAAAATAATTCTGGCTGTTGGCTAACCTTTGACCCACATAATTTCCCTTAGTTTTTTATCCTGAAACAGCAGAAAGAAGTTAACTTTGAATGTATACCTGTCAGACAATCTCAGTTTCATTTTCTGTCATTATATTATCTAATGCAAGTTGTTTGACTTCTTTGAATGCCCACCAACAGACTTCCTTCACTGTCTTACGAGAATTACATCAACACTGTTTCTTTATGCACAACTGACATAAAGTAGGATTTCGAAAAACAACCTATACTCATTTTCCTATAGGCTTTTTATTCACATCTCCTCTTCAGCTCTCAGCACTTGACTCTGACCTCTTAGCACATGGATTTGACCAGATCCATGAAATCTGGGGCTTACCTAGTATCAGCAAGAAGGAGGAAGAGCCAGTGAAATCATGATCGTGGATCTAGCCAGTCCTGTTTGCAACCGTTTCTCTTCATTTGCTTAATTCATCCTCAATGGATATGTTTATTTTCAAGAAACTTGTAAGTAGTAGTTGCTAGTCATATGACAAGATGAAATTCACATTTGTTTCAAATCCAGTCAAAAAGCTAAAATATATATCTATAATATTTTTTCATCTGTAACATCAAGTGTTAAATTACAAAAACAAAACGGTTGCCATCAATAAATGTTGCTGGAGTTCATGGAATTTAAAACGTTAAATGTTTGGATGCTGTGAATCAGCTATGCAAAAATCTTTCACAACTTTGTTTTCCCTGAATTTTCTCTGAAATGGAGCCTAGAGTGTTAAAATATCCTTCCAGAATCCCCCACAGCTGGGTTTAGCCATGCAACTCACTTCCAGCCAGTGAAACGTAAGCAGAAGTCATTAGATAGGTTTTCTAAAATGCAAAAAGGTATATGTTTTGACATTTAGCTTTTGCCATTTATTCTTTCCCTTTCTTCTGCCTGGAACATGGATACAATGCCTAGAGGTACAATAGCCTTTTGGAACCATGGCCATAAAAAACACAATTTCAGCACAAAAGGAACCGAGGTATGAAGCTATTATACTATTCAACTAGCCTAAGATATCCTACTTCCAAATTTCTTGTTGTATGACATAAATAAACCTCTTATTCATTTTACCACTATCAGTTGAGTTTTCTGCTATTTCTAACTAAAATTTATCCCAGTGGACGCAGCCTGAGCAGAGAATAGAATTTTGTTCAACAGAGAAGAATGAGAAAAAAATCCAGGTGGGAAAAACAGGAGGAAACATAGCCATATCCAAAAATGAACATCCTGTATTTGGGAGGAAAAATGAATGCAACAAATTCACTGACATCAAGCACATATAGGAGGTAGTAACAGACAAAATGGGTTTGTATCTATGGGAAGGGGTCCAAATATAGTCTCTGAATGTCCACAAAGAGCGGGAAATAGAGACTCATTGAAGGGTTGATGAGGCAACAGAGGAGGGGATTTAAGACATGTATATAGTAGTCCGCAAGGAATTTTTCAGTTGCTTAGTCCTCATATACATAGGTCTGGTATATGTCATTTTTAAAGACCTAGAATGGCACATCTATTCAGCATCTATTTCTAGTAATTTGTTCTATGTATTCTGTGAAGCAGCCCTGATACTTGATCCATAGTAAAAACTAGGAAGAGGCCTCAAAATAAAAAAGCAAGGAAGTATTTATCCCTTAGGTACTTTTTTTTTCTTTTGAGACAGAGTCTCTCTCTGTCACCCAGGCTGGAGTGCAGTGCCACAATCTCAGCTCACTGCAACCTCTGCCTCCTGGGTTCAGGAGATTCTCCTGCCTCACCCTCCCAAATAGCTGGGATTACAGGCACACACCACCACACTCAACTAATTTTTTGTATTTTTATTAGAGATGGGGTTTCACCATTTTGGCCAGGCTGGTCTTCAACTCCTGACCTCAGGTGATTCACCTGCCTCGGCCTCCCAAAGTGCTGGGATTACAGGTGTGAGCCACTGCGCCTGGCCCTTTAGGTACTTTTGTTCTTTACGTGGTATAAAAACTCTTTACTTTATGTTACCTCTCATATCACTTCCGTCACCAACTGATTTAGTCATTCCAGACTGCTACAACAGGATACTCTAAATTGGGTGGCTTAAACAATAGAAATTTATTTCTCATAGTTCTAGAGGCTGGGAAGTTCAAGACCAGAGTGCTGGCAGATTTTGTGTCTGGTGAGGGCCTTTTCCTAGTATGAACTCACAGGGCCTTTGCTTGGTGCATGCACGGAGATTGGCAGGGGGCGCGGGGGAAGGAGGTTCTCATCTTTTCATCTTCTTCCACAGGCACTAATCCCTCCATGAGGGCTCAACCCTCATGACCTAATTACCTCCCAATGCCCCACTTCCAAGTACCATCACATTGGGGATTAGGGTTTCAACATATGAATATCAGGAGACACTCACATTCAGTCTATAGCACCAACTAATGCTGTAATGGTGGCAACTAGTCCCCAGTACCTGCTGCACCTGCAGAACAGATCAAATTGGACTTTATCAGTCCAACCTTTATACATTGGAAGAACCTGTAGGCCTGAGCATGGGTTCCCCCAGAAGCAGAAGCTGATATAAGTTTTGGAGCCCAAGTCTCTTACTTGGGGAGGGAAAGAACACCAGTTAGGGAGTGGAGAAGTCAGTGAAGGAAGAGGGAAGGCATTCAATAGAGAGAGTTTCTAGAGCTCAATCCCACTGGAAAAGCCCTAGATTTAACCTGAGAAGGAAGGAACATGGTATATTTATTAGTCATTGGTTGGGCAATGTCATTTCTCGTGCACTTTGGGCCAGTCATGGGCACAGGCAGAGGTGCATTCTTTAGTAGGAGAGAAAGTCCTCTGGAAGTCCTCCAACAGGCCACAGTGTCTGGAACTCTGATGGCAGGCACTAATGTAGTAAGGAAACAGGAGTGTAGAAATATGAGTGAAGAACTGTATTAGTCCATTTCATGCTGCTGATAAAGACATACCCAAGACTTGGTCATTTGCAAAAGAAGGAGGTTTAATGGACTTATAGTTTCATGTGGCTGAGGAGGCCTCACAATTATGGTGGAAGGCAAGGAGGAGCAAGCAAGTCACATCTTACATGGATGGCAGCAAGCAAAGAGAAAGAGCTTGTGTAGGGAAACTCCCCCTTATAGAACCATCATATCTTATGAGACTTATTCACTATCAGAGAACAGAACAGGAAAGACCTGCCCCCATGAATCAATTACCTCCCACTGGGTCCCTCTCACAACATGTGGGAATTCAAGATGAGATTTGAGTGGAGACACAGACAAACCATATCAAGAACCAACAGCATGCTTGGGCTGGCCAATGACAGTTCAGGGATGATTTTAAGCAGCAAAGTTCTAGTTCTGCAGAAACTATAAAATGACCCAAACACAGGAATTGAGGAGAGACAGAAAGATTAAGGACACACCAGCACAGCATAAGACTCTAGTTTTCCTTTTCTTTGCTGTATTTTAGAAACCAGATATGAAACCCAAAATTCCCCCAGAAAGTAGCAAAGAGGGAATACTCAAGTGGGACTTGCTTATACTCTAGAAAAATTATAATAGACCAGTAGTAAAAAATGCCCTTTTAGATAAAAGTTAAAAAACAAAAAAAAAAAAATACTGGTTAAAATAACAAGAGTTACAATTATTCCTTTCACTTTTGACAAATCCAGGATGTAATCAATATGATAAAGAATAAGTCAAATATTAAGATCAGAGTCTAACATCTTAATACTAGGTAAGAATCAGGAAGGAAGCCGTGTTTGGAAGCCTCCATTGTGCTAAGAACTTCCACCACTGTAACTTTTTTTCCCCTCTAACAAACACCAATATAAGACTATGTGCCAGGCACTGTTCTATAAGTACAACACAATAAAATTAAAATAGAACTAAATAAACAAAACAAAATAGAAAGAAAAATAAAACTCAATTCCTTCTCCTGTATATATGAATTACTTACTATGATTTATCCCCATTTTACAGGTAGAAGCGTAAAGAGGTTAAGGAACACCCTGAAGGAAAATCTGTCTCCAAAGTACATGGTTTTAACCATTATAGTCTTCTGACCTCCTCTAAACGATAATTAGATAGATACTGGAGTATATGGCTGTGCCTAAAATCCATATTATCAAGACAAGTTTTTGCCTTCTTATTACTATCACTGGCCTATCATTAGGCTGCAGGGGGAAGGTCAGGAGAGAAGAGCTGAATCTGCTGGGCTAAGTGTAACAATCACATCATCCAAATGTTTGGTATACCAGAAAAAAGCTCAACTGGCTAAAGTAAGAGTAAAGTAACTGAGACTCACACTAGACAATCTTGAATGCCAGCCAGTAAGTTTCATCTTTATTATCCTGGAAACACAATCATAAAGAACCATTGAAGAATCTGAGCAAGAACTTACAAACCCTTACATGTGATCAGGTGTCAGACTGAGCAACACAAATAGTGGCCATGTAGTAGTAGTAAGTGTCAGGCAAGAGGGATTCCAGAAAATCACAACTATCTGAAAAAGTCTACCTCCTCCCGAAGGTCACAACATAATTGCTACTGTCACTCTAGTCTTCTAACATGCAAAATCCTATAAAGCAGTAACAGTTGAGTTCACACTGAAGAAAAAAAGACAGCTCGGAATTGTCATGTAAACCTTCATCATCACAGATGCCAATTATGTTCTCTGGATCCTTGAATTCATTCTCAAAGCAGAGAGAAAAATGCTATTTTCTTTCAATAAGAGCCACCCGGAATGACAAACATTCTTTCCTCAAGGTTGGGTTCCAGCTAGACCCAGAAAGGTGTTCAACAGCTGGTTTCTCACATCTCCATTTGACAGCCAAAGGCTTTTGGAAAATACTCAGTTTGATATTAACGAGTTCAGGGATTGGTAGCTTGAGTTACGTGTCTCTAGTCATCTAATTTCTATAGGAGATCACCATTCACATTTATCTTCACATTTTTCTACCTACAAACATATCCCAGAAGTGCTTTGCAGAACTGACTGCCTCTCCAGATCCCTGTGGTTTTTTTTCTATGTATGCCCACTTTCCAGTGCCAGAAATTTTGCTTAATCGGTATGGGCTAGAACCTGAGGATGTACATTTTTTCAGATACCGCAGGTGACTCTGATGCAAAGCAGGCTTGAGAACTACACCACAGCAGTAAAATGATGATGGTTGTTAACACTGTCTGCATTCCTGCATGTGCCAGGGACTTGGCTAAAGGATTTAAGTGTCTTAACTCATTTTTATCTTCATTGCAACCTTCTGAGGTTGGGACTATTATTACCTCCATTGTTAAGAAATCTGAGGCAGAAATAAACTGGGTAACTTTCCCAAATACAGTGGATCCAGGATTTAATACCAGGCAGTCTGCCATAAACATATACACATGCTCCTTACACCAGCTAAGAAAAAGCCATTATTTCTAGAGCCCATGCAGTAGTTTAAGATCTTAATTCTTAAAGCTTAAATAATATTTAAATGAAATTGACTTGAATTATCTGTATTATCTTGCATATCTGAGATGTCTACACAGGGGCTGACAAGTGGTCAGGTGTGGCTTTCACTGAATTAGCTCAGTTCAAGCAGCATCCTGTCTACTGCATTCACTTGCCCATGTTTCATTCAAATAGAAATAAAGAAAAAACTAAACTAAATGGTAGGTTTTATAGGGTAATGTATAGCAAACCTCTTTACCGATTTCTTAGGTGAAACAGAGAGTTTATTACTTTTTAAGTGTAGCATGATAACTTAAAATTGAATAAAGATGCCCTTTTATTAAAATTTCTCCAGTCACCTGACTAAGCTGGTTGCTCAGCCACACCCCACTGTCTTGTTTTCTCTCTCGGTTTCCTTCTGTCTTATCTAGTTTTTGCTTTTCCATCACCCCTGCATTTCTCTTCATTCTGAAGTAAAGGCTGGGTGCAGTGGCTCACACCTGTAACCCTAGCACGTTGCGAGGCCGAGGTGGGCAGATCGCTTAAGCCCAGGAGTTCAAGGGCAGCCTAAGCAACATGATGAAAACCCATTGCTCAAAAAAAAAAAAAAAAAAAATCCAAAAATTAACCAGGTGTGGTGGCATGCACCTGTGGTCCCAGCTACTAGAGAGGCTGAGGTGGTCAGATCAATTGAGCCCAGGAGGTCGAGGCTGCAGTGAGCCAAGACTGTGCCATTGCACTCCAGCCTGGATGACAGAATGAGACCCTACCTCTAAAAATAAAAAGAAAGACATTTAGCAATTGCACTGACTGTCTCAGGTGTAGTCTTCAGCTTTAGTGGCCCACCATTAAATACTTACATTCAATTATAAGTGGCTTATCAAAGTATTTTCTTTTTTTTTTTTTTTTTTTCTGAGACGGAGTCTCGCTCTGTCACCCAGGCTGGAGTGCAGTGGCCGGATCTCAGCTCACTGCAAGCTCCACCTCCCGGGTTAACACCATTCTCCTGCCTCAGCTTCCCGAGTGGCTGGGACTACAGGCGCCCGCCACCTCGCCCGGCTAGTTTTTTGTATTTTTTTGGTAGAGACGGGGTTTCACCGTGTTAGCCAGGATGGTCTCGATCTCCTGACCTCGTGATCCGCCCATCTCGGCCTCCCAAAGTGCTGGGATTACAGGCTTGAACCACCGTGCCCGGCCCTATCAAAGTATTTTCTTACATAAAAGTAGCACTTTCCCTGGATGATATTGTTTGTTTTGCTTGTTTTCCATCATTAAGAATGTTCTCTTTACCAGGGACAGGGCTATGTCTATCGTTTTACAAAATAAATACGAGATATAGTCCCTAATCAAAGGTGGTGAAGTAAGACCATATGACTTGATTATGAATGACACAAGAAAATCTACAATGATAATATTATAAAGTACGCTAAACATCAGTTGGGATATATGACTGAATATAAATGAAAAATGTAAGAACCTTAAAAGTTGAATTAAGAAAAAAAAAGATGATTTAATAAGAAATGAGTATATACATAAGAGCCCTGGGAGTATTGTAAACTTGGAAATTCAGAGAAGAGAAAAAATACAGTCCAGAGACGTAAAAGAAAATATTACAGAGAAGAGGACACCTTGGCTAAGTAGGATTCAGAGGATCAGGAATATGAAGTGGAAGACATTTGTATCTCACCCCCGATCAATTCAATCAGAATCTCCTGAGATGGGACCTGAAGCATGATCTATTGTCCAAACCCTACAAGTGATTCTAATACATACCCTTGTTAATCATCACTGTTTCACCTAGTGCCTCATGGCTCACCTACTGAGAAAAATGTCAGTCAGGGTAACACAATTCATGACAAGGGATTATCTAATATGGGATGATTTGTCAAATTTTCTAATTGTCTTTACATTACACACACAATAGCCTCGAAATACTGCATCTGGACAACATGGCAAAACTCCGTCTCTCCAAAAAATTTTTTTTAATTTTTAAAGATCTAGTATATTCTAAATTATAACCAGAAGATGGGTTAGGAAATGCTCCTGAATTCTTATCACCTTATCTTACTGTGTGTCATTCTTCTAGTTATACATTAGCAGCAGCAGCTTTGGAAGTGGGTACCGGTCAACTGCCTGTCAGGTGGACAAAGCTTACCCTATAAGAGAAACACTGTAGAAGCATTACATACTTCCAGCTTTCATGGACTGTGCATTGTTATTGGTAGGATACGGGTAATAACCAAATCAATGTGATTCAAAATAATACTGGAAATTTTTTCCAGAACAAACTCAAGCTTCCAGAAGGACTCCAGGAAAGACTTTCACTTACAGTTACAGAGGACTACCTGCAATCAGCCATCTGTTGCTGAAAACAGCTAGAAATCCTGGATATAAAAAATATTAACTAATTAATTTAAAACCTGAAGGCAGTGTGCAACCAAAGTTTCAAGGACTTGACAGTTAACATCCTTGAGAGTAGGGAAGTACAGAGAGGTAACTCTCAAATTCATCATCATATTTTTCCTCAAGTCACTGACTTTTTTAAAAAATTCTATTTTTTAATTGACACATAATAATGGTACATATTTATGGCACACATAGTGATTTTTTGATACATAAAATGTATAGTGATCAAATCAGGGTAATTAGCCTATCTATCGTTCAAATACTTACTATTTATTTGCTTTGAGAACATCCAATATCCTCTTCTAGCTATTTGAAAATATATATATTATTAACTACAGCCATCCTTCAGTGTTATGGGACACTAGAACTTATTCTTCCTAACTAGCTATAATTTTGTATCTTTTAACAAATCTCTCCGTATGTCCCCTCTCCCCTCTCAATTCGCAGCCTCTAGTATCCTCTATGCTACTTTCTACTTCCATGAGATCAACTTTCTTAGCTTCCACAAATGAGTGAGAACATGCTGTATTAATCTTCCCATGACTGGCTTATGTCACTCAACGTAATGTCCCCCAATTCCATCCCTGTTACCATAGATGACAGAAATGACAGGATTCCATTCTTTTTATGGTTGAATGGTATTCCACTTTGTATATATATTACATTTTCTTTACCCATTCTCTCATATTGTATACCTGGGTTGATTTCAAATCTTGACTATTGTGAATAGTGCTGCAGTAAACACAGGGGTGCAAATATCTCTGACAGACTGATTTCCTTTGTTCTGGACAAATACCCAGTAGTGGGATTGCTGGGTCACATGGTAGTTCTATTTATACACATAGACTTTTAAAAAAAAGTGCTGGCTGAGAGACTAAAAAGCCACACAGGAAGCAGCAATTCAAAGGCTGAAAAGTTGAGCAGAGTTCAGCAGGGAGTTCAGTGGTTCATGGGACTGGGAAAACAAAAACTGGAGAGAGAAGGAGCTTAGTAAACACTCTTAACTTTCACCTGGGACTCACAAAGGGATATGCTATTGGAGCAAGGGCAACTAGAAATAGAACAGCTCTTCTAAAAACTTAAATAGAGCTGCATATCAACTTAATTCCTGAAGAGATTGAATTGTTCTTCCCCAAACTACCTGCATACCAGAATCAAAGGCAAATTCTCTGTGGAAGGACATAACATTGTGCAGAGTCCCAAAACTGTTCTATAATTTTCACATAAGACTACAAAAAAGAGTAATTTCTGTAAAACAGGGATAAAAAAATTTATCCTATACCATAATTATGAAGATTGTAGAAGTCTGTAAATTATCTGGTACACTGATGCTCAACAAATGAAAACTCTAAGAGTGGGCAATAAGAATATATTTATAGAATATGTAATTTTTAAAATACTTCCTTTTATTCTTTCTGCAGGAGACACTGGGGAGCTGATTAATAACTGTGTTATATGAGACAAAGGTGTGCTGGCTTTATGATTAGGCTAACACTAGTATTAGAAACTACAGACAGATACTTTCTCTTATCAGCACCTAAGCAAGAAACCAGAAGTCAGCAAAGACAGCAATTCTGCATGAATGAAGCGAGCACAGCTTGAAAAGCACTTAAGCCTCACTTTTCTAGCCATTGTCACCATGTCAAATCCCAAGCTGTTATGTTTATCATTAAACAATATTTCTGCATATAACATCACAACCTAATGTTTCATAATTGAGGGAAACTACCCTTTCACTATTGGTACTCCTTAGGGACTAAAAATGGAAATGCATTATCCACACTTTTAAAGATTCTACATTGTACCGCTCTTAGAATGTCAGAAAATAGGCCAGATGTGGTGGCTCACACCTGTAATCTCAACACTTTGGGAGGCCGAGGTGGGTGGATCACTTCAGGTCAGGAGTTGGAGACCAGCCTGGGAAATATGGCAAAACCCCGTCACTACTAAAAATACAAAAACTAGCTGGGCATGGTGGTGCATGCTTGCAATCTCAGCTACTTAGGAGGCTGAGGCAAGAGAATTGCTTGAACCTGAGAGGTGGAGGTTGCAGTAAGCTGAAGTTGCGCCACTGCACTCCAGCCTGGGTGACAAAGACTCTCAAAAAAAAAAAAAAAAAAAAAAAAAAAAGTCAGAATAGTGTTGATAGGAATTAAATGTACCTCGAATTTATTAAGTGTTTGAAAACGTGAGTTCTTGTTTTTATATCTTTAAAAATTGTGTTTTGGTGTTTATATACTAGTGGCTAAGAATATAAGGCATAAGAAACCTAAATGCCAGTAACAGCCGATGTAATACTAAATTTAGGTAAAGTTAAGGGTAAATTTAGTAGAACTCTTGGCTTCAATTTTACTTGTGCCATTTAGTCGTCAGATTTGAAATATCCAAATGCTACTTTATAGGTTGTACCCAAGAAGTAACTGTGCCCAGAATAACTATGTCCAAGATTTTAGAAATACCACAACATAGAAAGTATATTGAGAAGACATACAAGATGCCAAAAAAAATTTAGATTAAAATGTTTTTATAAATAAACAACTGTTTACAACTATTATGCCACAAACACTGCACTGGTGGTGACACATTTGAGAGGACGCACTAAAAAGGGTTGGGAAAATTATGATTATTCAAGTCAGATTTTTCTTATAGTCCGCACTCTTGAACTCTAATCAGACATTCAAAGAAGTAAGATGTTACTCAGTTTCCTCAGTACAATAAAATTACTGTACTCTGTATGATGAGTTTCTTTCCAAGAAAAATTGAGAGATGCATGGAAAGTTCATGACTTCTGATGAATGCCAATAACAGACAAAACATAGAATATAGAACAAGAAGATCGAATAAACAGGGAATGACAATGACATATAGTGACAGTTTCAAACAAGTATCAAACAGGATTTTTTGATCACAGAAAAATGAAATACTAGATCCTTGATTTTTAAACAATTTTCAAAACCACTTCCACCTTAAAATGTATTCTGACACTGGCAAACGAGACATAACAGCCGTGGAATATTTCAGCAAGTGGACAACAATTTTTGGCTGAAGCACTCTTTTTACTTTAAGAAAGATTCAGTTAATAATAGTAACAAAAACTAGCACAGATCTAAGAATTAACATGAGAATATTCAAGAGATATATAAACAAAGTTATTATATTTTAAACCTTGTTCATGGGCATAAGATGAGACCAGAACACAGAGAGAAGAACACCACGTTTTGGATTGAAGGGAAAAGTACCATAAGCCTATTTATTTTTCTCAAATAAATCTATCAAACCAATGTAATTTTCATCAAATGCAAACTTAAATTTTATAGAACTTTACAAAGTTATTCTACATTCAATTGAAAAAGTAAATGGGAAAAATAAGCAATAAAATCTTAAAGAAATAAAAAAGAATAAAGAATGATTCACTTGACCACTCAAATACCGAAACATAACAGAAAGTTTGGGAACCCCAAGGAAGGGTGAAGTAGATAAATCACCCTAAACAGTACAAAACAGACCTATGCACATACAAGGAATTAATATATGATCACAGTGCTATTTCAGATAAATGGGGAAGATTGCATTAAAACAGTCAGCTATATACTCGAAAAACTAAAGACAGATCTCTATATCACTCAAACAGAAAAATAAATTCCTGCCATGCTAAGGATCTACATGGTCTGGGAGTGGTGGCTCACACCTGTAATCCCAGTACTTTGAGAGGCTGGGACAGGAGGATTGCTTCAGACCATGAGTTCAGAAACAACCAGGGCAACACAGTGAGAACCTATCTCTACAAAAAAAAAAAAATCTAATTAGTAAGTCATGACAGCGTGTACTTGTAATCCTAACTACTTAGGAGGCTGAGGTGGGAGGATCACATGAGCCCCAGGAGTTTGAGGCTACAGTGAGCCATGATCTTGCAACTGTATTGCAGCTTGGATGACAGTGAGACCCTGACTCAAAAAATAATAATGACAAATAAATATCTGAATGTAAACAATAAAAATACAAACTTTTAGAAGAAAATCTAGGATATTATATTTTGATAGGAAATGCCTTAAACAACTAAATCCCAATACCATAAAATTTACAATTTGACTTTTAAAAGCCAAATTTTGAATCACAAAATCCCTTAATTATACTGTATAGAGAATGTCTGTAAATTATTTTGAATAAATATAAATGTCTCTGGGATATATGAACAAGAAATTAACAGAAGAAATACAAATTTCAAATAAACATTTGAAATGATAAAATCTTTAGGAACCATAGGAATTCAAATTTATCATCAGCCTAGCATAACTTTTAATAACTGATAAAATTTACTGTTGTCATGTCTTTATACTACTGGCAAGAATATAAAATATCACAACCATTTTGGAGAACATTAAAATGTGCACAAACATAGATCCAAGGATGTCACTGCTATAAATTTATCCCTCTGAAATACTTGAATATGTGCACAAAAGCATTTATTAAAGCATTGCTTATAACAATAAAAAGATAAGTGACTCAATTTAAAAAACTGTATATATTATGATGATCTACTATGTGGAATTATATTTAGATGTTAAAAGAAAATGGAAGGCTTAGTGTTTTAACATAAAAAATTCTCCCAAAATATAAATAAAATAATTAAGGTGGCATACCATATATAATTCAAATACCATTGTGTTTGAGAAATACAAACATATTATGCACACACATGTACATTAAAAGAAAGCTATCTGAAAATATAACAGTCAATATTAATAGTAATTAACCTTCGGAATTTAAGAGATAACTTCCTTTAAACTATGCATAGAGTTAGTGGCAAAAAATTATAGCCAACCCATTCTATTACATTGTAATATGTACTTAACAAGTCCATACTGTCAATAAAATAATTTGATACATAATAAATATGTAACTAACCTTATACATTGACATTTTTTATTAACACAGAAAAAAAGCAATACTAACATGCATCCACAGAAACAGAATTTTGAGTTTTCATTTACATTCTCAGTCTTATAGAAACATACCGGTGACAGTAGTCTCCAGATGTATAAACTCCAAACTATGGAATCAAAATGAAGCCAAGCCTAAAATTATCATTCTCCTCATCAGTTCTATAGTATTCAGGATCAAAATTAATCTTGCAGAAGGTAAAGAGATACCATATATTTATTTTTTAATGGTTATTTTGCTTTTGCAATTTGCATACATTCATAGGTAAACTTTAATAACACTCTAGTTTCATGTAGTTATTTATTTTAACCAGTATTTTAATGCATTTCAAAGAGACTAGCTATTTATGCTGTAATAACAATCTGAAACTGGCTAGAACAAATCCTCCAAATCTTTATAGTAAATACAATCTCAATCCAATTTCTAATATATATTTATTTTTTGACTGGGGAATAGCATACTGATTTTAAAGTTCATAAGGGAAAGTAAGTATTCAAGGAAAACCCATACATTTTTGAAACAAAAATAGTAAAGAATCTCAAAACTTACAAAAAAGACTCAGTAATTAAAATGGCCTATTGTTAATTCAGAAATAAGCATAAAATGAACACATACTTATAATTTCATATTCATTGAGAATGTGATATATAAATTATTATCAATAAAGAAATAGAAAGCCATTCAGTAAATGCTATCAGACAATTGGCTATTTGAGAAAAAATAAGTTGTACTCAGTTAAACATAAGTTCTAAGTAGTGAATATTACTTAGAATATTCTTAGTGAATAAAACAAATATTCCAACAAATACAGTAATAATTTATAAGATTTAGGTGAAGAACTTTATAAGCAAGATAAGAACTATAAAAACTAAGGTCACCAAATTTCAAATTCAGTTAAACACAAATACCATAAGCAAAGATTAAAATTTACAAAAACGCTGAAGCTATATGCACTCTATAAAGCAAGTAAGTAATATCTATATTACATCAAAAGTTCCTATAAAATTATAAGAAAAAGACAAATATCTCAATAGAAAAAAATGGACAAATAATATAAATTGGCAATTTAGCTAGGAAGAAATATAAAACTTTATATGTGAATGAACTTAATTTAAGCCAGCCAGTCTGCTTCTGGGAGACCATTCCACAGAAATATTAGAAATTAGTACCAGCACAAACACGAAGTTTCCATTGACATCCTACTTGTCATAGAAAGAAATCTTTATTTGTCCTTTAAAATGAAAATATTCTGGATATTAACCCTTTGTCAGATGGATAGGTTGCAAAATTTTCTCTGATTCTATAGGTTGACTGTTCACTCTGATTATAGTTNAAAACTTTATATGTGAATGAACTTAATTTAAGCCAGCCAGTCTGCTTCTGGGAGACCATTCCACAGAAATATTAGAAATTAGTACCAGCACAAACACGAAGTTTCCATTGACATCCTACTTGTCATAGAAAGAAATCTTTATTTGTCCTTTAAAATGAAAATATTCTGGATATTAACCCTTTGTCAGATGGATAGGTTGCAAAAATTTTCTCTGATTCTATAGGTTGACTGTTCACTCTGATTATAGTTTCTTTTGCTGTGCAGAAGCTCTTTAATCAGATCCCATTTGTTAATTTTGGCTTTTAGAACTTAAACAAATTTACAAGAAAAAAAAAAACCATCAAAAAGTGAGCGAAGGATATGAAAAGATACTTCTCCAAAGAAGATATTTATGTGGCCAACAAACATATGAAAAAAAGCTCATCATCACTGGTCATTAGAGAAATGCAAATCAAAACCACAATGAGATACCATCTCATGCCAGTTCGAATGGCGATCATTAAAAAGTCAGAAAAAAACAGATGCTGGAGAGGATGTGGAGAACTAGGAATGCTTTTACTCTGTGGGTAGAAGTGTAAATTAGTTCAACCATTGTGGAAAACAGCGTGGCGATTCCTCAAGGATCTAGAACTAGAAATACCATTTGGCCAGCAATCCTATTACTGGGTATATACCCAAAGGATTATAAATCATGCTACTATAATGATACACGCACATGTATGTTTATTGTGGCACTAATCACAAGAGCAAAGACTTAGAACCAACTGAAATGTCCATCAATGATAAACCGGATAAAGAAAATGTGGCAGCTATACACCATGGAATACTATACAGCCATAAAAAAATGAGTTCATGTCCTTTGCAGGGACATGGATGAAGCTGGAAACCATTATTCTTAGTAAACTAACACAAAAACAGAAAACAAAACACAGCATGTTCTAACTCATAAGTGGACGTTGAACAATGAGAACACATGGACACAGGGAGGGGAACATCACACAATGGGCCTGTGAGGGGGTGAGGGATAGGCGAGGGGTAGCATTAGGAGAAGTACCTAATGTAGATGACGGGTTGATGGGTGCAGCAAATCACCATGGCACATGTATACCTATGTAACAAACCTGCACATTGTGCACATGTACCCCAGAACTTAAAGTATAACTTTAAAAAAAGGAAAATATTTAACCAAATTAAACAACAAACAGACTATCATGAAATCATTTAAGGAATGAGGAAAATCATATACTACACCCAAGAGGGGAGGATTTAATTGGCCAAGCCAAAGTCACATAATCAAAAGCAAGTTGCTGAAGAATATCATGATATAATCTCATTTGAAATATCCAAATGGCAAAAAACCAAATACCATATGTTCTCACTTATTAATGGTAGCTAAATGATGAGAACTTAGGAACACAAAGATGGAAACAACAGACATTAGGGTCTACTTAAGGGTGGGGTGTGGGAGGAGGGAGAAGAACAGAAAAGATCACTATTGCATACTGGGCTTGATTTCTGGGTTATTAAAAATAACCTCTACAAAAACATTGGGACAAAATTGTACTGCTGTTGAGTTCTTTTAAAGATATAAAAACTAGACAATGTCCATACTGTTTAAAATATTTCAGGAATAGACAAAATGGGAAGCACCCGAATTCTTATTATGCAGCTCAAACCATCTTGAAAATAAGATTAGCAGGCAATAAGCAAACAGACAAAAAAAGTCAGTTTAATTTGACATATAATACAATCAAATAGACTAAATAAACACCTTACAAATCAAATCAGAAATGTATAAAAAGTATATATAATGAACAAATAGCTTGTTACTAGTTTTATATTAATATATCGACCAATAAATGTATTAATAAGTAAAATAGAAAGCATAGGATTATCTTGATAGATGCTGAAAAGTCATTTGATGCAAATCAGATTTTTTAAAATCTCAATAGAACAAAATAGAAAATACTTTTGTGGTATATCAGCAGACCTCATTGGTTGTTTACACATTAGCCATTCTTTTGTCCTTCTTTCCTTCCTCCAGAACCACCCCTCCTTCCTCTGGCCTTTCATGTTTCATTCCTTAATCAGCAAAAGTCTTCACTGTTCCGTTCTAGGGAAATAAAATAAGTGTATTCCATTCTCCCCTTTTATGAATGTGTAGACAATACCAATGGATTAGCATTTCTAATCCATTAATGTATATGTGAAAAATAAGATTAAGTTCTATTTTCTCTATAAACCTGAACTTGGGGAACCAGATTGATACTTCAGGGAGAAAAATTATACATCATCCAAAGACACTGGGCATGGAGTTAGATGCAATAGCTGAATAAGACCTTGGAGTCCGTTCCTGTGAGAAAGATGTTAACAAGTTAACAAGGCGTGCAGTGAAGCAGTTGGCCATTTAGCTGAGTCCTGTGGGAAACTCTCTAAGGAACTGTAGAGAAAGAGCCTCCAAATGTCCCTGTAAAGGGATTCTGGGTCATTTATCCATCAACGTTCATCCTCTGTTGATGAAGGATTGCCCCAGTGTATGAACTCTCTTTGAACTTCAAGGTTGCACCTGCTTGCAGCTGAATGGCTTGTCCAGGTTTCAAGAAAGCAGAACTGAGTATGCCTACAGAGTACATGGTGCAGAAAACAGACAAGGGGAGGGAACTGTCTGCTACATTAGTGCTGAAATCAAGTGGACAAGAGTTGTCACAATGTGCACTCCAAGTGTCTGCCACACAATCCAAATAAAAGCTTTTGAGAAAGGTAAATGCAAATCAGTTAATGAATTTATCTAATTAATAAAAGAATTTATCTGAAGTTTATCAGAGTTACTCAGGGAAACTGGGAAACGAGCAATCAAAAAAAAAACCTATACATCGCCATTAGGCCAAGCTGCCCATTCCGGTGTGATTAAAGATAAACTGTCACTTCCCTAAAACAGTCTTCTCAAACACCATTGTAGCAGAATTCTCAGTGACCACAAGTCATTACATCCCCCTATTTCAATGCCCCTGTTAGAAAAAAAATAACATAAAAGAAGCTCAAGTTGCCTTAAGAATAACTAAACAAATGTTGAATCACTTCCTCAGATAATCAAATCAAGGTGCTTTTACAATCAACTTGGAAAGGAAGAAAAGTTTGAATTGCAGAAGTGAAATGCCTATTCCCAGTCACTTGGCAAAGACTACTATCTGTGAAGCCTTAAATTACTCTCCCTGGGTTTTATTTTCTTGGCTGCAAATTGGAGCCAAGAAATAATCTCCAAGATTATTCTACCTCTTATACTCACTGAGCCTATGGGCCAAACCTTCAAGTTTAAGAGCATCAGAGAATGGGCATTATCAAGAAAGATAAAAGGTGGGGCGGAGCAAGATGGCTGAATAGGAACAGCTCCAGTCTCCAACTCCCAGCGCGAGCGACACAGAACACCGGTGATTTCTGCATTTTCAACTGAGGTACTGGGGTCATCTCACTGGGGAGTGCCAGACAATCGGTGCTGGTCAGCTGCTGCAGCCCCACCAGCTAGAGCTGAAGCAGGGCGAGGCATCGCCTCACCTGGGAAGCGCAAGGGGGAAGGGAATCCCTTTTCCTAACCAGGGGAACTGAGACACACAACACCTGGAAAATCGGGTAATTCCCACCCCAATACTGCGCTGTAAGCAAACGGGCACACCAGGAGATTATACCCACACCTGGCCGGGAGGGTCCCACGGCCACGGAGCATCCCTCATTGCTAGCACAGCAGTCTCCAATCTAACCGCAAGGCAGCAGCGAGGCTGGGGGAGGGGTGCCCGCCATTGCTGAGGCTTAAGTAGGTAAACAAAGCCGCTGGGAAGCTCGAACTGGGTGGAGCTCACAGCAGCTCAAGGAAACCTGCCTGTCTCTGTAGACTCCACCTCTGGGGACAGGGCACAGCTAAACAACAAAAGGGGAAGAG
>NW_016804580.1:3060735-3064558 GCF_001698545.2 Rhinopithecus bieti | reverse complement strand
AAAAAAAAAAAAAAAAAAAAAAAGACTACTAGTTGTTTTCAACTTTATGATATCTTCTTTTGCTAAATGTTTTCAGGTTTTAATGTGCCCAAATTTTTCCATCTTCTTCAAATTTTGGTTCTCTTTTCCTCTTTTATTGCTTTTATTTTCTTTTCTTTTGGTTTTTTGCATTAGTAGGGTAACTGTATAATTACAGTACCAACTGGGACATTTTGGTGAATAAAAGGTGATGCTACAATTATTATAATTGTGTAGTTATTTAAACCATCTGATGAATTGGTTGCATTATGTTGGTCAACCTATGAAATAGCTCCTTCCAAAACCTATTTTCAAAAAAAATTTATAAAATAAAATTAGCATATACTCATGAACAATAGTATAAAATATTTCTTTATATTATCTAAATGCTTAAAAATCAGAATAATTATTCTTATAATATATTCACGTAGTCTAATTCATTTGTTTCTCTGACAACATGTCACAAGTATGTTTCTTAAGAATATAATTTTTTCAACATGGTCTTTTTTTTACTATACTTTAAGTTCAAGGTACATGTCCACAATGTGCAGATTCATTACATAGGTATACATGTGCCATGTTGGTTTGCTGCACCCATCAACTTGTCATTTACATTGGTATTTCTCCTAATGCTATCCCTCTCCCAGCCCCCAAACCCCAGCAACAGGCCCCAGTGTGTGATGTTCCCTGCTTTGTGTCCATGTGTTCTCATTGTTCAACTCCCACTTATGGGTGAGAACATGTTGTGAGAAAATGTGGTAAATATACACCATGGAATACTAGGCAGCCATAAAAAAGTGTGAGTTCATGTCATTTGCAGGGACACTGATGAAGCTGGAAACCATCATTCTCAGCAAACTATCACAAGGACAGAAAACCAAACATGGTCTTAATATTTTAAAGGTCTCATAATATTGCTTGTGATATTCTTAAAATTTGCACTTTAAGGTTAATAAATCTGACATTGTTAACAACCTCTTGATAAAGTATGATATTTTAAATTCAGAAAATTCTCTTTTCAGGTTCTGAAGTATCTGTTAAGCCTAAAGCCAATTTTACTAAATGCTGGCCAGATGCTACTCCAGATGCAAAGCCACCATCATGAAGAACATTGGTGATGGCACCTCAGATCACCCTGACAGCCACGCTCTGGTGGTGGAAGTGACTGCTACCTCGCAAAGTGACAGCTGCCATGAGCAAGAATATCACCAAAGTCAAAGATCGAGTCTTTTGTGAAAGTTTATAACTACAATCAATTTATGTCAACAAGGTACTCTGTGGATATCCATTTAGATAAAACTGTCATCAACAAAGATGTCTTCAAAAACTGTGCTCTTCAATGCAAGGCCCAACAGGAAGCCAAGGTCAAGTCACAACAGCGGTACAAAACAGTCAAGTCCTTCTTACAGAAGCTGCAGTTTCAAATGTTTTGTTTCCATCATTAAAAATTAAAAGAAATAAAACACTTTATTTAGTCTGAGAATAAGCTTAACCAAAGAGGAGAAAGACTTGTAAACTGAAGTCTATAAAACACTGACAAAATAAATTAAAGCAGACACAAATAAATGAAAAGACATTCTGAGTTTGTGGATTTAAAGGTTTAACATTGTTTAAAATGTCTAGGCTGAGCACAGTGACTCACACTTGTAATCCCAGCACTTTGGGAGCCTGAGGTGAGAGAATCACTTGAGCCCAGAGCTCAAGACCAGCCTGGGCATCATATTGAGACCTTGTCTGTCCAAAACACTTAAAAACTTAGCCAGGCATGGTGGCACGTGCCTGTAGTCCTAGCTATTCAGGAGGCTGATAGGGAAGGATTGCTTGAACTCAAGAGTTCAATGATGCAGTGAGCTATGATTGTGCCACTGCACTCCAGCCTGAACAACAAAGACCCTGTCTCTAAAAAATAAAAATATAAATAAATAAATAAATAAATAAGATGTCTATACTACCCAAAGTGATCTACACATTCAGTGATAACCCTATTAAAATTCCAATGGCATTTTTTACAGAAATAGAAAAAAAAAATTTTAATTCATGTAGAATCGCAAAATTCCCAAAGAGTCAAGGCAATTTTGGGCAAGAAGAACAAAGCTGGGGGTATCACACTCCTTGGCTTCAAAATATATTACAAAGCTACAGGCATAGAGATCAGTGAAACAGAATAGAAAACCCATAAATAAACCCACTCATGTGGTCAACTAATCTTTGACAAATGTGCCAACAACATACAACAGGGAAAAGATATTCTCTTCAATAAATAGTGTTGGGAAAGCTGGAAATCCACAAGAAAAAGAATAAAACTAACAGCAGTTTGGAAGGCCGAGGTGGGCAGATCACCTGAGGCCAGGAGTTTGAGACCAACCTGGCCAACATGATGAAATCCATCACTACTAAAAATACAAAAATTAGCTAGGCATGATGGCGGGCACCTGTAATCCCAGCTACTCGGGAGGCTGAGGCAAGAGAATTGCTTGAACCCAGAAGGTGGAGGTTGCGGTGAGCCGAGATCACACCATTGCACTTCAGCCTGGGCGACAGAGCAAAACTCTGTCTCAGGAAAAAAAAAAAAAAAAGAATGAAGCTGAACTCCAGACACCAGACACAAAAATCAACGGGAAATGTTATAAAGACTAAAACATAAGACTTGAAACTCTCTAACTGCTAGAAGAAAACATAGAGAAAAACCTTCTTGATACTGGCCTTGACAACAATTTCCTGAATAAAAAACTTCTACACCACAAAAGAAACAATCCACAAAATGAAAAGGCAACCTATAAAACAGGAGAAAATATCTGCAAACCCTATACCTGATAAGGGATTAATATTCAAAGTACACTGAATATATATTCAAATCAATAGCAGGAGTTCAAATCAATAGCAGGAAAAAAATTACTTAACTTAGAAAAATGGGCAAAGGACTTAAAAAGACATTTCTCAAAAGAAGACGTACAAATGGCCAACAGGCATATGAAACGTTGTTCAACATCACTAATTATCAGTGAAATGCAAATCAAAACAACAATGATATATTACTTCACACTTATCAGGATGGCTATTACCAAATAAAACATTAGATTTGGTGAGGATGTGTAGAAAAGAGAGCCCTTGCAGACAGCAGAAATGTGCATTGGTGCAGGCACTGCAGAAAACAGTATGGAGGTTCCTCAAAAAGTTAAAAATAGAACCATATGACCCAGCAATCTCAGTTCTGGATATATACCCAAAGGAATTGCAGTCAGGATCTCAAAGAGATACCTGCACTGTCATATTCATTGCAGGATAATTAACAATATTCAAGACATGAAAACAACCTAAATGTCCACCAATGGAGGAATAAATAGAGAAAACGTGAAATATACATACAGAGGAATATTATTCAGCCTCAAAAAGGAAATCCTGCCATATGCAACAACATAGGTGAACCTGGATTATAATGCTAAGTAAAATAATCCAGATAGTGAAGGACAAATACTGTGTGATCCTACTCAGAAGAGGAATCTAAAATAGTCAAACTCATAAAAGCTAAGCAGAGTGGTGGTTGCCACTGGCTGAGGGTGGAGCGATGGGGCAGTATTGGTCATAGGGTACAAGAGTATGACGTTTCAGTTATGCAAGATAAATAAGTCTTAGAGATCTACTGTACAGCATGAGACCTATAGCCAACAATATTACATTGCATACTTTAAAAAATTTACTAAGAGGACAGATCCTATATTAAGTGTTCTGGAAGGCAGGAAGGCAGGAAGGCAGGGAGGCAGGGAGGGAGGGAGGGAGGGAGGGAGGGAGGGAGGGTGGGAGGGAG
>NW_016804580.1:3025589-3058989 GCF_001698545.2 Rhinopithecus bieti | reverse complement strand
TTTTTTTTCCTCTTTTTTTATTTTTTGAGACAGAGTCTGGCTTTGTCACCCAGGCTGAAGTATAGTGGTACGATCATGGCTCACTGCAGCCTCGACCTCCTGAGCTCAAGAGATCCTCCCACATCAAGTAGCTGGGACTACACGAATGCACCACAAGGATCAGCTAATTTTTTTTATTGTTTTGTAGAAATGGGATCTCTCTTTGCTGCCCACGCTGGTCTTGACCTCCTGGGCTCAAGCAATCTTTCCACCTCGGCCTCCCAAAGTGCTAGGATTACAGGCACGAGCCAACATGTCCGGCCTTTTTGTCTTACTCTTTAGTGTATCCCTACCGCCTTGCATAGAGTTGAGTTGCATCATTAATAAATGATGCCTGTTTTTAGAAAGAAGTTTTAACTGAATTGACCCAAATAAATAGGAAAATAGAGAATTCTCTTTCCAATTTCCATCTCTGTCACACACACACACACAACACTCCAAGGAAGGGGAGTTAGCAATAATTATTTTACTTCGTTCATTCTCTTTTCCTTTAACACTGCAGCTATATTTCCATGTTTCCTGACATGCAACTTTCTACGTTTCTCTTAATTATGCTTCCAGAGAGTTGAGGGGAAAGAGATTTGTGTGGAGGAGGATGTCTGTTTGACGTGCGCTATAAATTGCCTCTGACAGTAACATTTATACTTGCCAGAAATTCAGTTGGGCAATATGACTGTTACGGCAATGTAAATTTATGCAAACCTATATAATTGCTGATGATGGGGGAAAGATAATTAAGCTTAATATTTGATGAGAAAGACAGAAGAAACTATGATCCCGTCCAGTCCCCAACATGCTGAGTTCCCAATTATCAGGATTTGAAGCTTGAGTGCCACACTAAAATGAAAAAAAATAATAACAGTGATGAGTATCATCAAGAATTATAAGTGAACCAGGGGAAGAGACTGAAAGCCGTTAACAACAGGTGAAGAATTAGTCTAGGAAAAAACTCAGCCTGGGTCAGAACCAGAACACTCAACGTGTGTCTAAATCACAAACTTCAGGTATTGTAGATAAGACTGAGGCTGTAGGACAAGGACAGTGAAGGGATGGGGTAATACTAGGAGCAACCTGCATGCTAGGACAACAAGAGCAGGTAGTTTTGAGCCAGTGGAGCACAGAAGGTTTCTCATTTCCATTTCAATCCACCGCTGGCCAGCATTCCCAGTCTGTCTGTGTAACAGAACCCAGTGTCAACAACTGGCTGCTGTACTCAGGTGTGATAAAATCAGCGTGGCAGTTCCAAGGGGCTTCACTCCAGAAACGCTGGACCATCCTTGGCCTTATTATACAGGGATGTATTCCTCCGTGTGGCCAATTCAGTCAGGGGAGAGTCTCTAATAGTATCAAAATCTCACCTCCCTGGGAAAAATACCATCTTACGCACATATCCATTCAGTGGAGCCTCGCTAAACCTTTTCGATTTTGAAATGAAGATTTTGCTCTTACTCAGTGGTATAGCATCACAAACAGGAGCTTTGTGGTATGAATGGGAACTTAGAAATAAATAAAATTTAAATATCATTATATGGTTGTGACTGTAGAGATAGTTTTTTCTGAGCCAAGACATTCTAGCCTTCTCATATTTATTCAGCACCAATCTGAATATGTCCATATTTGCTTTTATACAGTGCAAATCTCTGCTAAAAGACAGAAAGATACTTTTTTTTCTCTTTTTTTGTTATCCTTTCAGTCTTTCGTTAGGGCCCTTATTGAACTAATTTACCTGATTATTTACTTCTCTTGCAGTGATATAAAAGTTAATGATGACACTGTCATAATTCAAACAAAACGTTAAAACATACATTGATAGACATAGATGACAGACAGATGGCTAGATAGATGATTTTATCTATCTCTGTTTGTATAGATATAAAAGTACATTTAGTGGCTGAGCACAGTGACTCACATCTGTAATCCCAGTGGTTTGGGTGGCTGAGGTGGGCAGATTACTGGAGCCCAGGAATGAGACCAGCTTGGGAAGCATGGCAAAATCCTGTCTCTACAAAATATACAAAAAGTAACCAGGCATGGCAGTGTGCACCTGTGGTCCCAGCTACTCAGGTGACTGAGGATGGAGGATCACTTGAGCCTGGGAGGTCAAGGCTGCAGTGAGGCATGATGGTGCCACTCCACTGTACTCCAGCCTGATCAAGACCCCATCTCAAAAATAAAAAATCAAATAAATGAAGTATATTTAGCATTTAGTTTATCTCCACCTGATCACAGTTGACTCTAACCTTATATTCAAGACAAATTCCATGAAACAAACAATATGTATCTGTGATTAAAAAAAAAAAAAAAAAAAAATCTTCCCTTTTGATTTTGCTCTCCCTAGACTATGTGGCCAGAGTTGCCTCAAATTTGAGGGAACCTCTCAACATAATTGACTGACAAGGTAGTATATCAACTTCATAATCACAATCCACTCTTTCACCTAGAACACCACTGCAATTGTTCCTATTACTGGCTCCAAGATCCACTCTCTTGTGTATGTTTCCTCCTGTAACCGTGGCCTCCTGAGAAATCCTAAAATAACATAGCTAAAATAGAGCTGAGTCTGCAGGTTGAATCTGAAGAAATGCTAAAGACACTACCTTGATTTTCCAGTTTTGTGGAAGCAAGAAAAATGGTCTCAAGCCCAGATCAATGATGCAAAGTTTGAAAAGTTTAACTATTATTCTCTTTACTTGCTGGATTAGATTCCTATGGCTGCTACAATTACCATAAACTTAAAGCATCAGAAATGTGTTTTGTCACAATTCTGATACCAATCACTGAGTTCATATATATCTTTACAACAATCCAAATCAAACTGGTTAAAGGCCAAAATCCCTCCCCTGCCCTCCGCAACTAGTTCTAACTATCTATATTGGAAATTACCAAAGGGTTTGCCACGGACTGCTTTGACCCTAAAATGTTAATAGATAATAATGAGAAAAAATATGTCTCATGATGAAATCAGTTTGGGAAATCTCGGGTTAAATACCAATTTTACTCCAAGCCTACTGAGAGCCTTCAGTGGAATGACGGATGCTGAGGCTCCGCTGGGAAAGTTTGGTGTCTGTAGCACGTTCCAGTTGTCGGTCCCATTTAGGGGGGATTAACTTCAGGAAGCAATGAGAGTGTATAGACAGTAGTTTGCAAAACACTTCACTAGACCGCACAAACATTACAAAGTTAACATGGGAAGGTCGTATCTATAAAGGAATGCAAGATGTTAGAGAGCTGTAGGCATATTCTCCTGGGAGCTGTAGAGAAGGAGAATGGAGTCTAGGGAAAGTCTGAAATTATATCCTGACATCAGCTTTCCACTTCGTTCAGTTTGATGCTCAGTATATCTACTCAATTTTGTTTAAGCCACAACCTGTTTTAACTTGGCATAGGTGGTGTTGACTCTCTGTAAACAACAAAAGCAATCAAATTCTAATCACTACCAATATTACAAAAAAATATGTCCTACAGTATATCAATATATAGGTATATAGATAAATGCCTGAAAGAAAGTATTTTCTGAGTGATCTTTAGGGCAGCATGGCTGGTTTTTACTTTATGGTGCAAGAGAGAAGTAAAATGTTCAGCAGTCTTCTGTACCTCCAAACACAATCCATCTTAGGGCATACACAGCTGAGTAGAGCTGGTCCAATTAAAAAAACTGTAGGAAAACCAATGAGTGACCTTTTTGTTATGCTTCCAGTGGCAAGATTTTGACTGTAAGATTATGTTGCTAATAAATACAGACAATAACAAAAATAAGTATGGAGCATTAAAACATAACAAAATATTTTCCATACTAGTTTCTTAGATCACCTGGAATAAAAAAAAAAAAAATCCAATAGGCTCTTCCAAAAAGACATTAATCCCTGAAGCACTTAGAACAATGGTCTTTGTAAGAAAGTGTCATTACAGCTCTTGTTCCTTAGGGGTGGATACGAACAGTGAAAATCACAGTAGAAGCACTCAGATGCATGGGGAAAAGAGAACAAGGAAAATGTGAGGATATTTTTATTCTATCCACACGTTGCAAAAGAAAATAACCTGATAGCAAGGAGAAGACAGGGAACATCACTGAGTAACAGACAGGGCCAGCTGCATAATTTGCGAAGCCCAGAGCAAAATGAAAATGCAGGGCCCCTTGTTAGCAGCACTGACAAAAAGCTTTCTCCCTTCTTTCCAAGTTTTGTCTATTGACCTGCCACAGTGGGTTTTGGGGATTTTTTGTTTTGTTTTGTTTTGCTTGCTATTTAATGTTGCATAAGTCCAACTTTAACCTCTGACACATATCCAGATCCTACTTGGAGGTGGGGTATAGGTCACAGGTGATGTTGGGATGGGTAGTGGAGCAGGTGCCTGAGAATCCATCCTGCGAAGAGTGGAGGAGGCAGGAGGTACAATCCCACCTGCACTGAGGCTGCAAGCCCCTAGCCCATACTCAATTGTCCCAAGTGTCAGACCTCACTTGCATAGTACAAATGGAAAGACTAAATTGTTCAGAATTTCAAGACAGCAATTGCACGTAGAGCCTTTGGTATGGTTTGGCTGCGTCGCCGCCAAAATCTCATCTAAATTTGTAATCCCCACATGTTGAGGGATGGACCTGGTGGGAGGTGATTGGATCACAGTGGTGGTTTCCCCCATGCTGTTCTCATTAAAGCGAGTGAGTTCTCATGAGATCTGGTTGTTTGATAAGTGTCTGGTGCTTTCCGCCCCCGTCTCCTGCTGCCATGTAAGAAGTGCCTTGCTTCCCATTCGCCTTCCACCATGACCGTAAGTTTCCTGAGGCCTCCTCAGCCATACAAAACTGTGAGTCAATTAAACCTCTTTTGCTTATAAATTACTCAGTCTCAGGTAGTATCTTTATAGCAGTGTGAAAATAGACTAATACAGCATTAAGCCCTAAGTGCTGTGAGATACACTGGTGGCATGTCCATGATGCCCGTCCTGATAACAGAGGAGGGTCAGAGCCCAGGGCATATGAACTGATTAACTGATGATAAACTAGAGCCAAAGGCACTGGTGAAAATGGCTCCTCTGGCACCCCAAATCCTCCTTTCCATATTTTACCTTATTCTGCTAAGCTGCTGGGTCAAGACAAATGAGATTTAACCAAATCTGCAATGAAAGTGAGACTTTCTGGGAAGGCTTTGAATTGGTTCATGTTTATTATTCCTGACATATTTAATTAGCAGCTTTGCTGTTACTGGATAGTAAAAAGTTTAGGAAATAAATATATTTTTCTTTCTCAGTTTCAATCTATTACTCAAGCCAAATTTACTTTTTCAGTCACTGTACTGCCGTGGAGATCCACAAATCTTAATCTAATTTCCAGTAAATTTAAGTCCCCACTACTTGCAAGTTCACTGTTAAAAAAGAAGAAGAAGGCGGAGGTGGCCAGGTGTGGTGGCTCGTGCATATAATCTCAGTACTTTGGGAGGCTGAGGTGGGAGGATCACTTGAGCCCAAGAGTTTCAGACCAGCCTGGGCACTATAGTGAGACGTTTTCTCTATTTCAAAAAAAAAAAAATTATTTTTAAAAAAGATGATGTAGTAGAATTATGTATATGTTCTATGATAAGGTAATTGGAATAATTTTGCCTGGTTATCTTGTAGTATCTGCTGAGGTTATCTAACAAGATTTTTCTATATTGCTGAATTCATTTCTTCCATTTGGCAAAAATTCACCATACAGTGATTGAGACCCATCAATTTCACAAAGATGGCAGTTAATTATTTTTTAAATTGAAAGTTTTCTTTGCCAAAGTCAGAGAATCTGGAGCACATTAAATAAGTCATCAAAAAGATTAAGTCCTCAAAGCTAGAGGAGACTGTCGGTAACAAAGGGTTGCTAATGAGAACAGCAAAGTTTTATTATAACTTCCTGCAATACTTTCAAAATTATGAAATAATTTATAATGTTCTGACAAGAGAATAATATAGCATCCAATTCAGTCTTATTAGCTGGAAAGCATCTGATTTTTGAACAGATGTACTATCCCTTTTCAACCACCTCCAGGGACTAATTCAGAACCACAGGGTTTAATTTGAAGGAAAAGGAGAGTACTTTTTTCTTAATAATACCACATTTTCAGCTTGCTCTGCTGCAATTTTGGGAAAAGGACAAAGAAAATTGTGCTATTTGTGTCCCAGCAGCAAAACACCTGAAGCAGTTATAAGGCTTTTGTCTGTTATTATTTTCAACCCAACTGTAAAGATCCGGAAAGATCAACATAGTGTCTAAAGTGGATAAAAGCAGAGTGAAACTGAGTTTCTAATGGGGCGAACATTCAGCAAAAGACAGGATTCATGATCTTTGCAGGGTCAGCTAATAACACAGGATTTCTACAAAGAAAAAGTAGAAATTGCACTCTTTAGAATGAGCTCTTCAGAGGAGCCTTAAATTGTTTCCTGTTAATTTCAAGCAGAACAGTCAGAGTAAACAGATTGTTGACTTACCTTTGGTAAGATAAGCACACCTATAAAGACAAATAAAGGTGAACTTCAGCTGTTAGTAGCTGTTTCTCAAAGAAAACATATGTTTATTGAACAGCTATGTCTCCTTAATCAACAGCATGAAGGAGATATTAGGTAGCCCTGATTATAAAACACAACTTTAAAGCTTAATTATTCTTGCAGGGCTTCACATCCCCCAATTCTGACACAGAATCATTTATTAACTGTACTTTACCCTGTGGAATATATTACTCCAATGACTATACAAATGTTACAGAATTCTTCATGAAGGCCTATAAGATAACATTCCCTCAGGCCCATGTACATAAAAAAAATGAATATATTCTATTAAGAAAATTTTTTTATCCTGTGATCATTAAAGATCATGTAACACCATCATGAGTCATCATGAAAATGCAAATCAAAATCACAATGGGATACCACTTCACATCTACTAGGATAGCTAGAACCAAAAAGTTCAGCTAAGTGTTGAGAAATATGTGGAGAAATTGGACCCTAATACACTGCTGGTGGGAATATAAAATGGTGCAGCTCCTTTGGAAATCAGCCTGGCAATTCCTCAAATGATTAAACATAGAGTTACTATAGAATCCAGCAAGTCCACTCTTGGAGATGTACCCAAGAGAAATGAAGACATGCCATATGCAAGTGTTTATGACACAATTATTCATATTAGCCAAAATCTGGAAACAAACTATATGTCTATGTGTTAATGTATGGATAAACAAAATATATATGAATAATATATTATATATGAAGGAATAAAATATTATTCATCCATAAAAAAGAATCAAGTTCTCGTAACATGCTACAACATGGATAAACTTTGAAAACATTATGTCAAGTGAAGGAAGCCAGCCATAAGAAAGAATACATGCTTAATATTTCCATTTTATATAAAATCCTAGAATAAGGAAATCTGTAGAGACCAAAAATAGATAAGTGGTTGCTTATTGCTGAGGGGTAGAAGATACTCAAGGATAGAGAGGAAAAGCCAGGTTGTGCAGGGTTTATTTTTGGGGTGATGAAAGCTCTAAAACTGACTACAGTGGTAAGTGTATGTATTTATGAATATACTAAAAACCACTGAATGATATACTTTAAATGTGTGAACTGTATGCTATGTGAATTCTATCTTGATGAAGCTGTTACTTAATTAAAAAGAAGAAAATCACAAGGCATATTTTAGCTCCTACTTTGAAGGAGTCAGAATCAAGGTTCTGCACAACTTTGGCAAAATGTATAAACTTTATAGATTGTTTTTTTCCTTTTCTATTTTAGGTTCAAGGGGCACATATAGAGTTTTGTAGGTAAACTGCATGTCACTGAGGCTTGTGTGTAAATGATCCTATCACCAAGGTAGTCAGCATATTACCTGACTGGCAGCCTTCCAACACATGCTTCTCCCCCACCCTCCCTCCTCAACGCCCCCAGTGTCTACTGCTCCCATGTTTGTATCCATGTGTGTTCAATGTTTAGCACTCCACTTATAAGTGAGAACATGTAGCATTTGATTTTCTGTTCCTGATTTAGTTCACTGAGGATAATGGCTTCCAGCTGCATTCATGTTGCTGCAAAGGACATGATTTCATTCTTTTGTATGGCTGCATAGTACTCCATGGTGTATATGTACCATGTTTTCTTTACTCAGTCCACCCTTGATGGGCATCTTGGTTGATTCCACATCTTTGCTATTGTGAATAGTGCTGCAATGAACATACATGTGCATTTGTCTTTTTGGTGGAACAATTTACTTTCCTTTAGGTATATACCCAGTGATGAGACTGCTGGGTCAAATAATAGTTCTGTTCTAAGTTCTTTGAGAAATCTCCAAACTGCTTTCCACAGTGGCTGAACTAATTTATGTTTCTGCCAGCAGTATATAAGTGTTCTCTTTTCCCTGCAACCTCGCCAGCATCTGTTATTTTTTGACTTTTTAACAATAGCCAGTCTGTCTGGCGTGAGGTGGCATCTCATTGTGGTTTTGATTTGCATTTATCTAATGATTAGTGAAGAATATTTTTTCATATATTTGTTGGCTATGTGTGGGTTTTCTTTTCAAAAGTATCTGTTCATGTCCCTTGCCCATTGCTTTTTATTGGAGTTATTTGTTTTATGCTTGTTAATTTGTTTAAGTTCCTTACAGATTCTGGATATTAGGCCTTTGTCAGATGCACAGTCTGCAATTACTTTCTCTCATTCTGTAGGTTGTCTGTGTACTCTATTGATATTTTCTTCTGCTGTACAGAAGCTCTTTAGTTTAATTAGGTCCCGCATGTCAATTTTTGTTTTTGTTGTAATTGTTTTGGTTTTGTTGTAATTGTAATTATTGTAATTAGTCATACATTCTTTGCAAAGTACAATGTTCAGCATGGCATTTCCTAGGTTTTCTTCTAGAGTTTTTACTGTTTTAGGTTTTTTTTTTTTTTTTTTTTTTTTAATGAGGCCAAGTCTCACTCTGTCACCCAGGCTGGAGTGCAGTGGCCAGATCTCAGCTCACTGCAAGTTCTGCCTCCCGGGTTTACGCAATTCTCCTGCCTCAGCCTCCCGAGTAGCTGAGACTACAGGAGCCCGCCACCTCGCTTGGCTAGTTTTTTTGAATTTTTTTAGTAGAGACGGGGTTTCACCGTGTTAGCCAGGATGGTCTCAATCTCCTGACCTCGTGATCTGCCTGTCTCGGCCTCCCAAACTGCTGGGATTACAGGCTTGAGCCACCACGCCCGGCCTTAACTCTTTAATTTTGTCTTTATTTTTGTATATGATGAAAGGAAGGGGTCCACTTTCAATCTTCTGCATATAGCTAGCCAATTATCCCAGCACCATTTATTGAATAGGGAATTCTTTCCCCATTGTTTGTTATTGTCAGCTTTGTCAAAGATCAGGTGGTTGTAGGTGCGTGGCTTTATCTCTAGGTTCTCTATCCTGTTCTATGGGTCTGTATGTCTGTTTTTGTATCAGTACCATGATGTTTTGGTACTGTAGTACTGTAGTATAGTTTGAAGTCGAGTAGTGTGATACCTCTAGCTTCACTCCTTTTGCTTAGGATTGTTTTGGTGATTCAGGCTTCTTTTTGGTTCCATATAAATTTTAAAATAGTTTTTTCTAATTATGTGAAAAGTGCAATTGGCAGTTTGATAGAAAAAGCATTGAATCTATAAATTGCTTTAGGCAGTGTGGCCATTTTATCAATATTACTTTTTACATTTGTTTGTATCATCTCTGATTTCTTTCAGCAGTATTCTGTAATTCTCATTGTAGAGACTTTTTACCACCTTGGCAAGCTGCATTTCTAGCTATTTTATTCTTTTGTGGCTATTGCAAATGAGATTGTGTTCTTGATTTGGCTCTGAGCTTGAACTTTATTGGTGTATAGAAATGCTACTGATTTTTGAACACTGATTTTGTATTCTGAAACTTTGTTGAAGTCATTTATCAGTTCTAGAATCCTTCTGGCAGAGTCTATGAGGTTTTCTAGGTATTAATCATACTGTCCACAGAGAGAGAGAGTTTGACTTGCTCTCTTCCTATTTGGATGACCTTTGTTCCTTTCTCTTGCCCAATTGCTTTGGCTAGGATTTCTGGTACTATTTTGAAACGAAGTTGTGACATTGAACATCCTTGTGTTGTTCCAATTCTCAAGGGGAATGCTTACAGCTTTTGCCCATTCAGTATGATGTTGGCTGTGGTTTTCTCTTAGATGGCTCTTATTATTTTGAGGAATGCTCCTTTGATGCCTAATTTGTTGGGAGTTTTTAACATGAAGGCATGCTCAATTTTATTGAATGCCCCTTCTATGCCTCTTGAGAAGATCATGTGGTTTTTGTTAATTATGTGATGAATCACAGTTATTGATTCGTATATATTCAACCAACCTTGCATCTCAGGAATAAAGCCTACTTGATCATAATAAATTAACTTTTTGATGTGCTGCTGTATTCAGTTTGCTAGTATTTTGTTGAAGATTTTGTATCTATGTTCATCAGTGATAGCAGCCCAAAGTTTTCCTTTTTTGTTGTGTCTCTGCCAGGCTTTGGTATCAGAATAACGCTGGCTTCATAGAATGAGTTAGGGAGGAGTCCCTCCTCAATTTTTTGGAATAATTTTAGTAGGATTTCACATCTGGTACAATTCAGCTGTAAATACATCTGGTCCAGGGCTTTTCTTTTAGTAGGCTTTTACTACTGATTCAGTTTTGGAATTTATTGTTGGTTGATTCAGGATTTTAATTTCCTCTTGTTTCAATCTTGGGAAAGACTGAAAGAATTTACTCAAGAATGTATTCATTTCTCCTAGGTTTTCTAGTTTGGGTGCATAGCAGTAATAGTCATTGATAGTTTTTTATTTTTAAAATTTCTGAGGGGTCGGCTGTAATGTCACCTTTGTTGTTTTGTTGTTTCTGTGTTTATTTGGATTTTCTCTCTTTTTTTCTTATTAATCTAGCTAGTGGTCTATCAGCTGTGTTTAATCTTTTGAAGAACAAATTTTTGGTCCCATTGATCTTTCGTACAGATTTTCGTGTCTCAATGTATCATTCAGTTCAGCTCTTATTTTGATTATTTCTTCCTTACGATAGTTTTAGAGCTGGTTTGCTCTTGTTTTCTAGTTTCTCTAGGTGCAGCATTAGGTTATTTTGAGATTTTTCGAACTTCTTGATATAGGTGTTTAGCGCTATAAACTTTCCTCTTAACACTGCTGTAACTATGTCCCAAAGATTCTGTTATGTCATGTCTCTGTTTTCATTTGGTTTCAAAGAACATTTTTATTTCTGCCTCAAATATTGTTTTTTATCCAAAAGTCATTTAGGAGCAGGTTGTTTAGCTTCCATGTAATTATATGGGTTTGATAGATCTCTTTGGTATTGATTTCTGTTTTTATTGTGCTGTGGTCTAAGAGTGTGGTTAATATGATTTCAGTTCTTTTGAATTTGTTGAGACTTGCTTCAACAAATCACATGGCCAAGCATGTGATTAACATTAGACTCTGTGCTGTGTGGAGATAAGAATGTATATTCTGTTGTTGTTGGGTGGAGTGTTCTGTAGTTGGTTATTAGGTCCAATGAGTCAAGTGTCAAGTTTCAGTCCAGAATGTCTTTGTTATTTTTGTGCCTCAAGATCTAACACTGTCAGTGGGATATTAAAGTGCCCCACACTATTACTGGGTGGTTGTCTAAATCTCTTCGTAAATCTATAAGAACTTGTTTTATGAATCTAAGCACTTCAATACTGGGTGTGCATATATATTTGGGATAGTTAATCTTGTTGGATTGAGCCCTTTATCATTATATAATTCTCTTCCTTTTCCTTTTTCATTATTGTTGGCTTAAAGTTGGTTTTATCTGACGTAAGAATAGCAAGCCCTGTACCTTTTTGTAACCTGTTTGCTCTGTAAATCTTTCTCCATCCCTTTACTTTGAGTCTAGGGGTGTCATTACTTGCGAGATGGATCTCGAAGAGTGGGTCTTGCTTGTTTATTCAACTTGCCACTGTATACCTTAGCCAATTTACATTCAGAATCAATATCAAGATGTTAGATTTTGATCCTGTTATCATACTGTTAGACGGTTGTTATGTAGACTTGATTGCATAGTTGCTTCATAGTGTCAATAAGCTATATACGTCAGTGTGTTTTTGTGGTGGCAATTATTTTATTATTCTTTCATTTCCGTGTTTAGCACTCCTTTTAAGACATCTTGTAAGGTAGTTCTCATGGTAATAAATTTCCTCAGCATTTGCTTCTCTGAAAAGGATTTCCTCTCTCCCTTGCTTATGAAGCTTAGTTTGGCAGAATATGAAATGTCTTCTATTTAAAGACGTTGAAAGTAGGCCCCCAATCTCTTCTGGCTTGTAAGGTTTCTGCTGAAAGATTTGTTGTTAGCCTGATGTCATTCCCTTTGTAAGTAACCTGCCCCCTCTTTCCAGCTGCCTTTAAGATTTTTTCTTTGCATTGACCTTGGAAAATGGTGACTATGTATCTTGGGGATAGTTATCTTACCTAGTTTCTCACATGGGTTCTCTGAATTTCTTGAATTTGCATGTCAATGTCTCTAGTGACACTGGGGAAAATTTTGTAAATTATATCCTCAAATATGTTTTCCAAATTGGTTACTTTCTCTTCTTCCCTTTCAGAAATGCAAATGTGTGACAGGTTTGGTCTCTTTATATAATCCCATATTTCTTGGAGGTTTTGTTCATTTTTTGAAATTAATTTTTCTTTATTTTTGTCTGCCGGTGTTGCTTCAGAGAAGTGGTCTTCAAGCTCTGAGATTCTTTCCTCAGCTTGGTCTACCCTGTTGTTAATACTTACAATTGTATTTTGAAGGTTCTTTCTCATTCGTGAATGCTGATGTTCCTTTATCCTTTGGAATTGCTGTCCTTTGGGTGGGCTTTTTGCTTTTACGATCTTTACTGACTTTGAGGGTTTAACTGTAGTGCAAGTTGGGTATAGTTGAATGGCTTCCTTTCCAATGCTTGGAGAGAAGCAAAGCTCAGCTCTGCACTCCTGGCCTATGTGCTCTAATCCAGGGTGGCTGGGACTGGGTCCATGGCTCTGTCTTCCGGTCCCCCAACGTCAAGCCCCAGCTGAGCTGGAAGGGCCAAGGTACTCCCAGACTGCTGGCAACAGCACTTCATAGGGAACAACAGGGAAGGGCCGTGGGCATAAGTGCTCCAGCATGGACAGCAGGAGTGCAGCAGACGGGAGGCAGTCCGGCAGCGGTGCCACAGGCAAACGTGCTTTGGATGGATGGTGGTGGGGTTGCAGGCAAATATATTCCAGTGGGAGGTTGTCAGCAAATGTGCTCAGTGGGGCAGCGGGGGCCGCTGCTGAAAGCACAATGGCGGTGGCTGCTAGCAAAAGCATTCCAGCAGGGTAGCAGAGACTACAATGGATGTGTCCCGCATGTTCAGGCAGGGACTCTGGCAGGTGCTGGCATGCACATTACACTCATCCCTGTCCCATGGGAAACAGCCCTGCTTTCTCCAGGTCAGGCAGATTACACAGGTCAGAGCCGCTCATTCCTTTAGAGCTGTTCAGGGCCTGGAATTTGTCCCAGCGCTCAGCAACCCCATGCGTGGCTCCCAGCTTCCTCCGCCTTCACTCCCGGCATCTGCACCATCTCTACACCCTCTCTCAGTGTGTTCTCTCAGATGATCTGTTTGGAGTATGCCCATCTACTCAACATTCTGGTCTCTCTCGTGGAAGTGTCTAGCCAGCCATCTTACCCAGGTCCCTAGATTTTTAAAACAGTGATTTTAACCTAGCTTCATCTTCCATTTCCTAGCCCTTATACTTCGATCTCTCCTCTCACAAACCCGTTAAGCCTAACGTTTTCACTTACTTATTTTGCATCTAATTATTCTCTAGATAAACTTGTACACTGCCTCATTTTTCTCTCTGGAATGATGTGTACTACTAATTATTAATTAAACTTGTTATTAATTTAATTAAGCTTTGTTCTTTTAACCGGTTGGTTTGGGCAAACCTGCTCTTATAGTAACAATATATACCAGATTTGAAATTTCTTTTTCAAGGAGAGAAAATTAAAATGTATGTAAAATTTAATTTGTTGAGTTTCACCTATTTGAAAAATCTCATCTTCATTTAATTACAGAGCAATGTTTTACCTTTTGTGGCTTTTTTTTAAGAAACTGGTTAAGTCTGTGCTATTTCAGGGATTTCTTTATATCTGAAACAGAAGGACTGAAGAACTGTCAAAAGTATTTATCTGAAAGCAACTGATAGATTGCTTAACCTACTGTTATTTTCGCTGTGTTATTTCACGCATTCATTTTTGGCAGGCAATGCAAAATGAGCACAGCCTTCTTAAAATCAGTTTTCTTTCATTCTAAAAGTATTGTGTAAAGTTAACCATACCCTTCGAGTAAATGCATAGTGTATAAAACTTCAATGGAAGACAGATTGACACAATCCAGTCCTTTCTTAAAGAAAATAAATGTTACCCAAGGATATTTTAGTCAAAAATGTGAACCTACTCATTGCCACACATCAGTTCTTGAAAATCAGACATCCCTTCCAGGATTCTGGCAGAAAGCAAGAAAATCTATGAACTTCACAAAAGTAAACAGGAACAAAACAATATTTATTATTATATTTTCTTTAGTTTGTCGATTTCAGTCTCATATCTAATTTCATAAAAGCATGATGCAGAGATTCTCCTGAAAAAAAAGTAATTGATCCTAGTTACTAAGTTAGATGGCACACTTATAATTTTGATTTTTCACCCTATCAGAGTAAAGCTTTTAATATCACTCAGTCACTTGTGCAAAAAGTCTTAACACTATCAAAATCCAGTTAACACACTCCCTCTGGCTGGTAACAGCTGTCTTCCTCGCTTAAGGACATCCAAAGATCATTCCATCTACTTCCTTAAATATATGGTTATGGTTCCCTGACACACAGATTTCCTATGTTATACTCCTTTTTAAAGAACCAAGTTACCTAATTCAGCTATGAATGAACAGGTAAATAAAAACTTCTTTAAAAATAGATTTTTTTTGAATGGCTTATTATTGAACTCATGCTAACTACAAAACCTTCCTTCTTTCTAAATTCAAACCGTTTTTGAGAAATTTGATAGCACTGAATGTATTTTACCCTCCTCTCTTTTATCCTTCAAATTAATCTGGTGAAAAATACTATTTTTTCTTCATTTACAATGGCCACTTCTAAAAGTGGTTACTACAGTTTTACTGCTTCTTAAGATAGCTAACTACATAACCTTTGATATCATAGAATACTTCCTAAAATATTTGGAACATTAAATGTAAAAAATAAAATGCACACAAAAAATTATTAATTGCATTCTATCTATTCAAAAGACTCCTTGTCAGTTAATTAATGCACAATATCTTTCTTCCATTGCTTTAATCTCCATCCTGACAACTGCCTTCCCAGTCTAGGTCACATTCATTTCATATTTATATTCCTCCATTTCCAGTTCTTTCCTAGCTCTGATGCATATAATTACACCAATACAAGGAAAGTTTCCCCAAACCAGGAAAATGTCCCTAAACCAAGATAATAATCTCACTTCCTTGCCCATAAATCTATAGTCATTTTGAAAAAAATAATAATAACAACACATATAGTTTATTTCCTCCATTTGCTTTTAAGGAAGCTGTAAATCCCCTAAAATTAGTTACAAAATTTTGCCTCTTTATATAGGTGTATACATGTGTATATCCTTTCTCTGGAGAAAGGGTTGCATAGACTTCATTCAGTTATCAAAAAAATTCATGACACCCCTCCAAAATATGAGAACTTATTTCTTGGCCGGGCATGGTGGCTCACACCTGTAATCCCAGCACTTTGGGAGGCTGAGGTGGGTGGATCATGAGGTCAGGAGATCAAGACCATCCTGGCGAATATGGTGAAACCCTGTCTCTACTAAAAATACAAAAACAAAATTAGCCGGGCACGGTGGCGGGCGCCTGTAGTCCCAGCTACTTGGGAGGCTGAGGTGGGAGAATGGTGTGAACCCAGGAAGTGGAGCTTGCAGTAAGTGCAGATCACGCCACTGCACTCTAGCCTGGGCGACAGGGCAAGACTCTGTCTCAAAAAAAAAAAAAAAAAAAAAAAAACATTATTTCTTCTGTGTCTGCATATACCTTGCCCTGCCACACATACAGGTGATGTATATCCTTATTGGATAGGTCCAATATCCTTATTGGACCTATGCTCTGCTAAGTCCTATGCCTGGAATGGCCTCCCCTTCCACACTCATCTAGCAAAGTCTATCCTTCCTCCAGGACACAGTCAAGTAACACCTTCTCCATGACGCTTACCCCAACTACTCTAGCCCATATGGGAAGTTATACTTTCTGAAGTCCTATTACACTTTTAAACAGTGGCACTCTATTTTAGCACTTAATCATTCTCTAATTATTTTCCAATTATGATCTAATAACAATTTCCTAATATTTATTTCATAAGTATTGATTTTATTTCCCCAACTAGACTGCACATATCTTCTTCGTATCCCTTAGTATGTCTTTTTCATTCATTTGACTGTGAGTTTCCTATGGGAATTCCCATAGGAATTTCCTATACCCATTCCCAATGTCCAGCAACAAACCTAGCACAGAGATTCCCTAAATGTTTGATGAGTAACTATAAATTCTCTGAAGGAAACTGATACGGTTTGGCTGTGTCTCCACCCAAATCTCCTCTTGAATTGTAGCTCCCATAATTCCTACATGTTGTTGGATAGACCCACTGGGAGTCAATTGAATAATGGGACTTCCCCCATAGGGTTCTCATGGTAGTGAGTAAGTCTCACGAGATCTGATGGTTTTATGAGAGGTTTCCCTTTTCGCTTGGCTCTTGTTTTCTCTCTTGCTTGTGACCATGTGAAATGTGCCTTTTGTCTTCCATCATGATTGTGAGGCCTCCCCAGCCACGTGGGGCTGGGACTGTGAGTCCATTAAACGTCTTTTTTTTTTTTTTTTTTTTTTAATAATCACCCAGTGTCAGGTATGTCTGTATCAGCAGGGTGAAAACAGACTAATACAGAGACAAACATCTCATTATTATGCTTCCTTCAATTTACAGGTATTCAAATAATATTAATGGATTTAAAAAACATTTTGTTAAAATACTCACAGTCTAAGCTTTTCCTTACCTGGAAAATAAAACAAGAGGATATGCCACAGCATGTCTTGGAAGTCATAAGCACTAAATACTTCAGTCTCTAAGGAAGATGCATAGTTCCCTACAAAATATTTATAATTATACAGGAAAAGAAATGGATGATAACAGAAAACCCAAAATCTTAGTTTTATGGGGATAACATCCATATTTTCCATACATGATGTCAGAGCCTGATGGTAAGTTTTCCTATTACAAGATATAAAGTAATGTCTTATTACATGGTTTTCTCTTTGGCCTCAATGCAACAGTTTACTGTCTCATTAGAGGTTATCCAATATAACAAAATTTTGCATTAAAAGATACAGAGGTGACAACAAAAAAGGCTGAATGCAAAATATCTCAGTTCAAGTTCAAAACTTGAATGCATTAATGAAAACAAAATAAACTAGTTGTTCTCAAGCCTGAACACCATTCAAATTAACTGGAAAACTTTCAGAAAAAATCCACATACCAGGATCCCAACCCCAGACTTAATTACTGTAAGGTGAGGTTTACATATTTTAAAGCTCCTCAAGTAATTATTTTTATGTATATAACTTCAACATTTATTTTAGATTCAGGGGGTGCATGTGCAAGTTTGTTATATGTGTGTATTGTGTGATGCTGAGGTTTGGGGTACGATTGATCTTGTCATCCAGACGGTAAGCATAATACTCAACAGATAGCTTTTCAACTCTTCTCCCTCCTGCTCCCACATCTAGGAGTCCCCCATATCTATTGTTCCCATCTTTATGTCCATGTGTATCCAACATTAAGTTCCCACTTACAAGCGAGAACATGCAGTATTTGGTTTTCTGTTCCTATGTAAATTTACTTAGGATAACGGCCTTTGACTGCACCTATGTTACTGCAAAGGACAGGATTTCATCCTTTTTTATGGCTGCATTGTACTCCATGTGTACATGTACCACCTTTTCTTTACCTACCCCTGATGGACATCTAGGTTGACTCTATGTCTCTGTTATTGTGAATTATGAATAGTACTGCATGTGCCTTCTTGGTAGAATGATTGATTTTTCCATTGGATATATACTCGGTAATAAGACTGTTGGGTAAAATGATAGTTCTATTTTAAGTGTTTTGTGAAATCTCCAAACTGCTTTCCACAGTGGCTGAACTAATTTACATTCCCACCAGCAACATACAAGCATTCCCTATTCTCTGCAGCCCCACCAGCAAAATCATTGTACAAAAATCAGCAGCATTTCTATATACCAATAACCTTCAAGCTGAGAGCCAAATAAAGAATGCAATCTCATTTACAATAGCCCCCAAAAAATAAAGCACCTAGCAATACATCTAACCAAGGAGGTGAAAGATCTCTACAAGGAGAACTACAAAACACTGCTGAAAGAAATCACAGATGACCCAATAATTGTAACATAAGGTTAGATTTGAGAACCTCTGCCATGAATTTAATGAAAATTGTATCTCAACAGTGTTTTCTGGGATAAATAATACAACATAATAAACTTTAAATTCTGTAACAAATATTCCAGACATGAATGAGAAAAATGAGGGAGGGAGTTATTAAGGGAAACAGGGAAAGGAAAGACTAGAGGAATCACAAAGGAAGAGAAAGGTAAGAGAGATATGATATGTTAAAACTCAACCTTAGCCATCCTCAGATCAACAATTAGAAAAAAAATATTGCTCTAGAATTTTACAGGCTCCCAGATAGTAGCTAGCAGGATACTGGCTCTTCCAAAGATCATTTAATTAAACTGTCTCATAAGTCCTTTCTTCCAAAGTCCCTTGATATTCACATGTGGTTCTCAAATATAGCTGATAACAGATGCAATTCAGATTTTTCTTTTAAATATAATTTTCCTATTCCACTCCAAAGGATTCTGATTCAATAAAACCACCATGGGGTTCAAAAGTTTATTTCATAAGAAGTTTTCCAGGGATGTTACCGTCAGGATGACTGATCTAGATTATCAGGTAATGAACTCCTTGAGGGTAAGATCGTGCCCACTTCAGGATTTTTCAAGTACAGCATACTAAATGATAATGCAACCCTACTGTATTAGTCTGTTTTCACACTGTTGATAAACACATACTGAGACTGGGCAATTTACAAAAGAGGTTTAATGGACTTACAGTTCCACATAGCTGGGGAGGCCTCACAGTCATAGCGGAAAGCAAGGAGGAGCAAAGTCACATCTTACATGGATGGCAGCAGGCAAAGAGAGAGAGCTTGTGCAGGGAAAATCCTATTTTTAAAACCATCAGGTTTTGCGAGACTTATTCATTATCACAAGAACAGCACAGGAAAGACCTGCCCCCGTGATTCAATCACCTCCCATTGGGTCGCTCCCACAACACGTGGGAATAAAAGGTGAGATTTGGGTGGGGACACAGCCAAACCATATCACCAACCATGTCATCTACTTAGCAAATCAGATTTTTGAAACAGGGGAGGGTGTCTTGAGATTGTGTATTTTTAACAAGCATTTCCAAGGGATTCTATGATTAGGGAAGTTTTGGAAACACTGAACCAGGGGGAAATAAATGCAATGTAGGAATAACCAAATAATGCTTAGACCAATAAATACACAGAAGCAGTTAGTTAATGTAGATTGAAAGGGATGAAAACAGTGCCTCAGATGTAAAAAACAAGGAAGACACTATTTCACCAGAGCATATGGGAGAGTAGTTAAGAAGCATAGCTTTTAATACTAATCATTCTCATCAAATCTGCTTATTCCTTCCACTTCAATTAATGATTTGAACTGGCTAACAATAAAACCACAAATATACTGATATCAAATAAAACAAAAATGCCAATTTATAAAGATGGAAGGTAGAAATTACATCCAGAAAACTCTGACTAATGAACACTACCACAACTGAACTCAAAGCTTTGCCCTGAGCTTCCTAGCAGCCTAAACAAAGGGTAATATGATATGTTACGCAACTCTCATTGTCTAGTAGAAGAAATCACACCAGTTCATCAAGAGAAACAAATATTTTTTAAACCTGTGTGTTAGAAAAAATTTGTCCCAAGGGTCTTAATAGAAGGAACATTGAGAAGGTAATGGTAATGGGCCATGACCTCTAAAGCAATAAAGAACAAAGAATGTCGTTCAACATATGGCTATTTTTTATATCAAAGCCTTAGTAAAAACAAAGGTCACAATGATTTTGTAATGCTATAAGGACTTCTGGTAACTTCCTCCAACAGAATAATGATTAATATCACATAATAACTCAAGAAATCTTAAGAATTAAGTTCATTAAGCCTGTAGTTTCCTAAATTAATTTTTCTGCTAAGAAATGTAAGTTCCTATACTGCTAGAACCTCTGAATTGGGACCAGGAAACTATATGTAGAACAAATGATTTTCAGATGATGGTGGAGGCACCACCTCCTAGAAATGTCAGTCAAAAGTCAGTTGCTGGCCGGGTGCGGTGGCGCACATCTATAATCCCAGCACTTCGGGAGGCTGAGGTGGGTGGATCATGAGGTCAGGAGATCGAGACCATCCTGGCTAACATGGTGAAACCCTGTCTCTACTAAAAATACAAAAAATTAGCCGGGGGTGGTGGCTGGCACCTGTAGTCCCAGCTACTTGGGAGGCTGAGGCAGGAGAATGGTGTGCACCCAGGAGGCAGAACTTGTAGTGATCTGAGATCGTGCCACTGTACTCTAGCCTAGGTGACAGAGCAAGACTCCGTGACAAAAAAAAAAAAGTTGCTGCTGTTTCAGTTGTTATGTTTCAAGACAGCAGAAGCTAGCAAGGGACTGGCAGGTACACAGTTGAAGGTAAGAGGAACCATGGTCTCTGGGATCAGTTTGTCCAAGTGCGGCCCATTCCCTTTGGCAGCTTGCTAGAAATGCATATTCCTTTGACCCACCCCAGAGCTGAGGACTCCTTCTTAGTGGTGGAATAGAGGAATCTGTATTTTAAGTAATACAAGTGCACAATAAAGTTTGAAAACCTCTAAACTAGCTATTGACCATATTAATGGAGAAGAAGGAATAAAAAGATATCTTAATATGAAAAGTGACATTCCTGGCTGGGCACAGCAGCTCACACCTGTAATCCCAGCAATTTGGGAGGCCAAGGCAGGTGGATCACCTTAGGTCAGGAGTTTGAGACCCTCCTGGCCAACACGGTGAAACCTCTTCTCTACTAAAACTACAAAAATTAGCTGGGTATGATGGTGCACACCTGAAATCCCAGCTACTCAGGAGGCTGAGGCAGGATAATCGCTTGAACCTGGGAGACAGAGGTTGCAGTGAGCCCAGATCGCACCACTGCACTCCAGCCTGGGAGACTGTCTCAAAAAAAAAGCAAGACTGTCTCAAAAAAAAAAAAAAGAAAAGAAAAGAAAAGAAAAGAAAAGTGACATTCCTGACTTGAAATATAACTATGGGGGAGGCCTGCTGGAGGAGTTTTCACAAGGAGAGCCAAGATCTCTTAGCAATTTCAATTGTTTCAGCCCTCAAACCAGAAATCAACTGAAAGTTGCATCATGCATGATGAATAATTAAAGTTTCCAGCACCTTTCAGCTCCAGGAATGTCCTAATATAGTATCAATTGGCATCCCAGACCTGTGCTTCCAAATTTAATCATCCTTCCTCAGAAATTCTTCTTAACACCAGACCCAGAAGAGACTTTTTAGTTCATCTAATTAAATTTTCTCAGTTAAAAAAAAAAAAAAATCTGAAGGCGAGGTCATGCCCAAGGTGACACAGCTAATTTTGGCACATAGAGCTCAAAACATCAGGTCCCTAATACTACCATAGCCAGTTATTTCTATTACAGACTTGCTAATTCAAATTAATGTTATGGGTTTTTTAATGAAAGGCAGAACTTAGGGGTTATGAAAGCAAGAACTTAATTCTTTTAATATACTACTTTTTATATACTAGGAAGATACTGGCCTGTCCCCCTTAAATGTTAATTTTTTAAGGGAGGGGATGGGACTTGGCTTAATACTAGCTTTGATTTTGGTTTTTGTTTGCTGTTTGTCATGTTGTGTTTTGGTTTGAGCGATAATATATTTGCTGATCCAGCCAATCTCTTTACCCAGACCCCACATTTATCAGTTTACCACTTTGAGTGGGAGTGAAATACAGGCCTTCGAAAAAACTGACCCTAAAGGGCTGCTTGTTGATCCGGAGTACTGCCTTGACCTTTGTCATATAACGTTATAAAAGTCCGGACGTCTCTGCATCAAGCAGAAACCTACCCCATGGTGAAAACAGTTCCTTCCTGCGATTTTCTAACAATACTTCCCAGCCTTCCTGGTGTGAATTAATCCTGCCTATAAATGAGTTTAGCCCAAATAACCTAAATATAGATCTAACCCTGAAATGATACATTTTGGCCTTATATTCAAAACTAACTCAGAAAGAAATAACACTTTTCACTAGAATTTTATCTACTACTGTGTTATTTAAAAGCCTTCCTAATGATCTACAAATCTGCTTCTAAAAGATGCTTTCGAAATGAAAACCTCAAAGTAAACACTAATTATTTTCTGAAAATTTTCATGAGTATATATATGTATGTATATACACTTTTTCTTTTTCCTTCAACTTACATTTATCTGTGCATCAGCCTTGTTAGAGGTTGATTGGAGTGGTCTTAAAAGCCTACTAGTGGAAGCTCTGAGTAAGAGAAAAGATCAGCACACATCTCGAGAAAACAGGCTTAGCAAACAACTCCTGCACTTACCAGAGGCTGGGAAACTCTGATGGGAAGTGCTGTTTTACCTGAGATCCTATTCCGGGAAAGAAAGTGTTTACTAAAACTTAATGCAACTAATGCTGTGAATAGATGTGCCTTGTTTAGATTTGTGGAATTTTTAAAAAGCTATCAAATGGGACAATCATAAAGAACAAATTCCACTCAAAAAAATGTTGAAGTTTGGTGTAATTTCTATCGTCATGATGCAACATTTGTAAACTACGATAGATGCAACATTTGTAAACTACGATAGGTAGAGATATTCTTAAGAATTTTCATTCATTATGATTACATTTTTAAAAGACCACTTACACTTCAGGAGATATAGCCAAAATAGAAGCTTTTCATCTATTGGCCATACAACGCACATCAATTAATTATTTACTAGATGTAATGCATTGTTTTCCGTACCACCAATTGGAAAGAATTCTTTGTATTCATTCAAACATTTCCTATAAGTCTTCTTTGATTCTAAGATTCAGAATACAAATAATAATAATAATAATAATAATATTTGAGTTTATCCTCTCTGCAGTCTGTTGACATGTAAGAAAATAACTACAATTCTTCGTGGTAAGTGCTAGAAGATGTTTAGATGCAAACAAGCCTTTGAAATAATTGACTCCTTTCCTAGGATGAACACAGATTTATTTCAAAGCCCTCTCCAAACTGAGGTTTATAGGATGAAGATTTGTGCAACTCTGAGAAGGCCTTCCCAGCAAAGAAAATGCAGAACTATGGATGCAAAGGCAGGCTTTAGCATGCTGAGATGACGATAAATATTTTGGTACATGTGTTTGTGTGCATGTGTGTGTCTCTATGTTTGGAGTGGGAATGGAAAGAGATTAGGGCAGAAAAATAGAAGCCAGATTCTAAAAGGGCTTATATGTTCAGTGCTCTATGCAATGGCCTTTTTCTAAAAATGTATTCCATAAGTGCTGGGAGTTACAGAGACTCAAAACTAAAAGAGTGGGTGAGTGGATGTGGGGACAAAGATAATGAAAAATATATACAGTATAGTTATCTGACTGTTACATGTGATAATCTGCAGAGTTTAACCAGAAATATGTCTCTGTTTCTGGAGTTAACATATCTGTGAACAGAGGTTTGAAGCAATTCTTAACTTTCAGAATCATAGTGAATTTATTATAAAACAATAAATTTTGGAATGTTTTAGGGCCAATATCTATGCTGTCTTGAAGTTAATATTTATGCATTCACTGAAGTTGAATGTTTCTATCCCTTTGTATCTGTAGTTTCTATCTCTGTTCCACATTTTTATCATTCTACATTCTGACTTCTACCAATATCCAGCTGCAATGGGGCTTCAATGGGTCCTAAGCCATTACTCTTCCTTAGCAGCACGTAGAGACTTCTGTAAAGCAGCTCAGGTGCATGTCAACTGAACACTTGTCTAAAAATAAAATAAAAATACATAAATATGAATTGAATGCTTTAAACACGGAACTATAAACATCCAATGCTAAAAACAGAACAGAAATATAAAAATGCAATTTGTAAGGGCTTTCCAAGGTCTAAGAGAAGTAGTGCTCATAGAATATAGATTGATGAAAATATTGACTTCCAATCAGCCCAATCAGTCCACCATCAATTGTCTCACTTTCAAAGTATGAGGCTATCCAGAGCAATGAAGCAAGAGAAAGAAATAAAAGTCATCCACATAGAAAGAGAGGAAGTACAACTATCTCTTTTCAGAGAGATATAATTCTACACCTAGAAAACCCCATTATCTCTATCCAAAGGCTCCTAGAACTGATAAACAACTTCAGCAAAGTTTCAGGATACAATACCTAGTAATAAAGCTTACCAAGGGGGTAAAAAATCTCTACAATGAGAATTACAAAACACTGCTCAAAGAAATCAGAGATGACACAAACAAATGGAAAAACATTCCATGTTGAGGGATAAGAATCAATAATGTTAAAATGGCCATAATGCACAAAGCAACTTACAGATTCAATGCTATTCCTATCAAACTACCAACATCATTTTTCACAGAATTAGAAAACAAACTATTTTAAAATTCATATGGAACCAAAAAAGAGCCAGAACAGCCAAAACAATCCTAAGCAAAAAGAGCAAAGCTGGAGGCATTACAGTACCTGACTTCAAACTATACTGTGAGGCTACGGTAACCAAAACAGCATGGTATGGTATAAAAACAAAAACACAGGCCAATGGAATAGGTTAGAGAACCCAGAAATAAAGTTGCCCACCTAAAACCATCCGATTTTCAACAAAGTTGACACAAGCAAGCAATGGGGGAAACTCCTATTCAATAAATGGTGCTGAGATAACCAGCCAGCCATATGCAGAAGATTGAAATTGAACCACCCTTTCCTTTCACATACAAAAATCAACTCAAGATGGATTAAAGACTTAAATGTAAAACCTAAAACTATTTTTTTTAAAGCCCTAGAAGAGAAGTTAGGAAATATCATTTTGGACGTTGGCCTTGGCAAAGAATTTATGAGTAAGTCCTCGAAAACAATTGTAACAAATACAAAAGTTGACATGTGGGACCTAATTAAACCAAAGAGCTTCTGCACAGCAGGAGAAACTATCAAAAGAGTAAACAGAAAACCTATGGAATAGGAGAAAACATTTGCAAACTATGCATCCAACAAGTGTTTAATATCCAGAATCTATAAGGAACTTAAACAAATCACAAGCAAAAAACAAAAAACTGCATTACAAAATGGGCAAGGGACATGAACAGATACTTCTCAAAAGAAGACATGCATGTGGCCAATAAGCGTATGAAAAAGTGCTCAATGCTAATTATTAGAGAAATGTAAATAAAAACACAATAAGATACCATCTCCCACTAGTCAGAATGGCTATTATTAAAAAGTCAAAAAATAGCAGATGCTGGACAGGCTGCAAAGAAAAATGAATGCTTATATACTGCTTATGGGAATGTAAATTAGCTCATCAGTGAAAAAAAGTAGTTTAGAGACTGGAAAGCAGTTTGAGAATTTCAAAGAACTTAAAACAGACTACCATGTGACCCAGCAATCCCATTACTGGGTATATACCCTGAATAATATAAATCATTTTACCATAAAGACACATGCATGGCATATGTTCATCACAGCATTATTCACAATAGCAAATACATGGAATCAATCTAGATGCCTATCAACCTATCAGTGATGGACTGAATAAAGCAAACATGGTACATATACACCATGGAATACTACTCAGCCATAAGAAAGAACAAAATCATGTCCTTTGCAGCAACATGGATGGAGCTGGAGGCCATTATCCTAATCTCAATAGTGCAAGAACAGAAAACCACATATTCTCACTTATAAGTGGGAGCTAAACATTGAGAACACTATGAACACAAAGACGGTAACAACAGACACTGGAGCCTACTTGTGGGTGAAGACTGGAAGAAGGGGGAGGGAGGGAGGAGAGTGAAGATGGAAAAACTACATATCAGGTACTATGCTTATTTCCTGGGTGATAAAATAATCTCTACAGCAAACTCCCACAACACACAATCTACCCATGTCATAAACCTGCATATGTATCCCCTAAGCCTAAAATAAAAATTGAAAAAAAAAAGTGAGAGGCTATCATTCATGGTTGACTTCCAGGTGTGTGTTAAACTAAAGCAATTTGTCATTAGTCCACTAAAGAGGTTTGAAACTACATCTGATTATTACTTCATACTATGGCTATTGAATGGTCATTGGATGATTAAACAGGTTTAGAACCAATTTTGTTAGTTTACTGGCTGCCAGGAGCATAGAACAATCAGTCTTTTCCTTAAGTTTATCTAAAGACAAACCCTATTCTAAGACTTTTGGCTCCATGACTTCCCAAATCACATCAGCATGGGCTAAAGACCCATAATCTCCTCTCGTAGCTAAGGTGTCCTCTGCCAAGTTTCTGAAATGATTGCATTTCTTCCTGGCCATACGACTAATCAGAGTGGTAAGTTAACTTCAAGTGAAAGAAATAGCTCTAATTTAACACAAACTCCTCAAAGACAATTGAGTCATCCACTTGTCCCTGACACAAATCAGCACAAATGCCAAAAATATTGCCCCTTTAGCAGCAACTCTTGGTCCCTAACATCAAAAGAACACATCTTCTGCTACCACCTGGTCCACTTCAATGACTGCCCAACCCTTAGCTAAGCCTCCAACAAAAAGATAAATGGACTGTGGTTCAGCAAGTGTAGAAGAGGCTCAATACCAAAATCAGTAGGTCCCTCAAAAGGAAGGAGGCCATAAACTAGAGAGAAGTTCTAGAGAGATGTTCATCTCAGAACATCTACTCTTTACAACCCTGATGGAATACCAGTGTTTGACTAAATTAGAGAAAGCATGGTGTTCTGCCTCATGCTCAGTCCTTGCATATCCATCCTGAGTTCCAGCAGACTCTCTAAGTCTGGGTTCACCGAAAGACTCCTTTACAGTTACAACCCCTTAGTAGAAATTCCATTATAAAATACTGAGAATCTTAAGGCAGTAAGTTGTCAAATAAACTTTAGAGATTTAGAGGATTTTGGATCCTACCTTTCTATCATTTTCTTTCCATTCTTACATTATTAGTAGAAACAAATTCAGCTTCATAAACTGCTACTAGTTTATCTTGCCAATAAATAACCATTAAATGTTCTTGTAACTTAACAGTACAGGAGTCACCAACGTCATCAGTCAAAATAACCCATCATTTTGCCAAGTCAATGCATAGCTCGTCAGCCAAATGAATCCTCCACCACAGATCAGTATCCAAACCTATGGGTACGACGCTCATCGGAACAGCTTTGTGCAAATGATACAGAGATCTCAACTAAATCCTGTAGGTGAGTGATATAAAAGCAGCATTGTAAAACAATTACAGAAATGAAAGCCTAAGTTAAATTACTCTCAAGCCCATGATGTTCCTATAAGTCATTTGCAAAAGGCTAAGCAGGACTATGAGCATAAATATGCTCTATATAGTTATTCAAGTGAAATAGAAAGGCCATTTTCTGGCCTAAAGCAGCGTATAATTAAACGGTAGAAAGTGAATGAACAAATTAAAAACTAGATACTACATAAAAAGAAAACCTAAGTACAGCTAAATACAATTACTCATCCTTCAGTTCTCAACTCAAACACCAGTTCTTCAGACAAGTTATCTTGACCACAATCAGTGTATTCTTGCTCTCAGAGAACTGTTATGACCTCCTTCATCTGGTATTCCCAGTTGTTAAGTTTTATGTACATCCAGGATTACTTGATTAATGTCTGCCCCTGCACTGGCCTGTAATCTCCACGCAGGTGGAACCCATGCCTGGTTTTTGCTCACTATTGAACCCTCAATATCTAGCCTAACCCCAGCACCTAGTAATATTTCTCAATATATATTTATGAATAAATGATTGGTGTAAAATGTCTCCATTATATTTTTATCACTAGTTATAACTCTGAAAAAGTATGGAAAAAATCCACTAGGGGACTAATATTAACTTATTAGGAAATCATATGTGATGGTTAATATTATGTGCCAACTTGACTGAGCTAAGGGATGCCCAGATAGCTGGTAAAACATTATTTCTCGGTGCATCTGTGAGCGTGTTTCCAAAAGAGACTATCATTAGAATCAGCAGACTGTGTAAAAAAGATCTGTCCTCACCAATGAGTGTGGGCACCATTCAATGCCTGAACAGTCAGAGCCTGAAAAGAACAAAAATGTGGAGGAAAGGTGAGTCCTCTGTCTTCTTGAGCTGGAACATTCATCTTCTCCTGCCCTTGGACATCTCAGGCCTTCTGACTCAGGACTTATACCAGCACCCTACCCAACCCTTCCCACCCTCTGTTTCTCAGGCCTTCAGAATCAGATTGAATTATACCAAATACTTTCTTTGTTCTCCACTTTGCAGACGGCAGATAGTTGGACATATCAGTCTTGCAAGTGCATAAGCCAATTTTATATATATATTAAATATTTTGGGTGGTTTGTTATGTAGCAATAGGAATTGGAACAGCTACCATATAAGGAAAAGTAGATGGGTTAGACATTTTATTATTGTTTAAATTTTTAATATATATAATTTATATATATATTATATACAAATTATTATATATAATATATATTATATACAAATTATTATATACAATTTAATAATATATAATTTTATATATAAGTGTTATATTTATATATGTATAGAGATACACACACACACATATATCTCCATCCTATTGGCTCTGTTTCAATAGAAAGCCCCGATTAATACATCCAGAAAATGCCACTCCCCTCTCTCTCTCTGCCTGTATTTCCTGAGCATCCTAAAATGTGGATTAGAAATACCTAACCATTTATAGCAATAGAAATACAAAGAAAAAATTTAAACAATAATAAAGTCTCTAACCAATCTACTTTTCCTTATATGGTAGCTGTTCCAATTCCTACTGCTACATAACAAACCACCCAAAACTTAGAAGCATAAAGCAACACTATTACATCATGCACAGGTTCTTTAGGTCAGGAATTCAGACAAAGCAGAGTGCACTTGGCTGCTTCTGCTCCAAGATATTTACAACCTCAGCTGGAAAGACTAGAAGGTTGGAGATGACTCAATTCCTTGGAGCCAGAATCATGCAGAGGCAACTTCACTCACATATTTGGCCATGGGTGCTGGTTGTTGACTAGAACCTCAGCTGGGCGGTTGGCTGAAAACCTACCAGTAGCCACTCAAAGAGGGCTAATTTGGATTTCCTCACATCGGGATATCTGAACTCTAAGAATGAGCATCCGAAAAAAAAAAATCTAGGCAGGAGCTATAATATCTTCTATGATTCCTCTTCAAAAGTCACATAGTCTGGCTGCACAGTCCGTAGCCCACCCAGATTCCAGGCCATGGAGTCACTGACCCTAGCACTTAGTGGGAAGGTGTCAGACTCATGGTGCAGGGTGGGGAAAGCTGATGTGGCATTTTTGGAATACAAAATCTTCCACATTTTGCTTCGGTTACCAAAGAAGGCTACCAAGTGAAATGCCAAACATCATCTTTAAGCATAATTTGTTGCCCAAATCTTGTCACTTTGTGAATCTAAGAAAATCTATGAATTGTGCACTTCTGAGGCTTCTTCATGGCCCCTATTGATAACTTTGCTTTTGTATTAGCTTTTAGCAGAAATGCAAATCCTAAAGGAATTAAAAACTGAAACCCTGACAGAAAAATGGATAAAGGTAAATCACCATTGGAAGAAGAAAAAAAAGATTAATAAACATGAGAAAACTATCAACCAAAATGTACAAAGTAAAACAGTAAGATGATTTTTATCTGCCAAAATAACTGAAAAATGACAATGTCAGCAAGGATTCTATTACAAATGCTGACAGGAAGGAGTATTAGTTATCTATTGATGTGTAACAAATTATCCCCCAAATGTAGCAAATTAAATATTTATTATCTTACCATGTCTGCAGGACAGGAATCCAAGAATGGCTTCGCTGGGTGGTCCTGGCTTATCAGCTCTCATGAGGAGGCCATCAAGATATTGGCCAGGGCTGCAGTCATCAGAAAGCTAGGTGAAGACTGAAGGATCTGTTTGCAAAATGGCTCATGCTTACAGTTGTTGACTGGAGAACTCAAGTCCTTGCTGACTCTTGGCAGGAGGCTTCGGTTCCTCACTCACCACGTGGACCTCTCCTTAGTGATGCTTACATGTTCTCATGATATGGCAGCTTGCTTCTCCCCAGGGCAGGAGATCTAAGAGGAAGCAAAGCAGATGCCATCATGTACTTTATGACCAGTCTGTGTTTCTGTAACTGCATGTTGTTTTACGTAGGTTGATGCTATTCATTATGAAAAGCACTACACAAGGGCATAAATATCAAGAGGTAGGTACGTTTGGCATAACCACCAATAAGTTGGCAGAGTCACTTTGGATAGCAATTTTACAACATGTATCAAAAGACTTAAAAATGTTTTATTGCAAAAAAAAAGTATATGTGTGTATATATATATATATATATATATCTCCAGGGTAGGCAGATTCAAGAAATGGAAAGCTCATGGTTTCTGTGGTTTACAGGGGATAAGGAAAAGCAGAATGGACAGTGACACTTGAATGGTATGGAGAAGGGAGGCAGCAGAATATATTTCTGAGGACTTAAAATGTTTAAAATTAGATAGTGGTGATGGTTGCATAACTTTGTGAATAAACTTTAAAACAGCTTAACTGGAAAAAATGTTTTATAGCACAAAGTTAGCATTCGAAAATATTTTGTTGCAGGAATTATTACCAGCCATGAATCCATACAAGTCTGAGGCAACCTCAATTCTTGCCTCCTCAGAAGAAAGAATTCAACTGAGAGGGGTAGGGCAAAAGGAGAGACAGAGGCAAGCTTTAGATCAGAAGTGAAAGTTTATTAAAAGCTTTAGAACAGGAATGAAAGGAAGGAAAGAACACTTGGAAGAGGACCAAGCAGGTGAGCTGAGAGATCAAGTGCCCCATTTGACCTTTGAGGTAGGGTTTTATATGTTGGCATACTTCCGGGGCCTTCCATCCCTTCTTCCCTGACTCTTCCCTGGAGGTGGGCTGTCCGCATATGCAATGGCCTGCTAGCGCTTGGGAGGTGAGCGTGCACAGTGTCTTTACTGGAGTTACATGCACGCTTACTTGAGGTGTTCGTCCCTTACCAAATGTACTTAGGAGGCCATATACCAATTAAACTCTGCCATTTGGACTCTTAATGTGCATGCTTGCGCCCACTCACCCTAATCCTGAGATCTTATTGGGAACCTGCTGATCACCAGTTTCTGGTGTTTTCTGTTAGGAGGTTGCCTTTCCCTGGCACCAGCTGTGAACAATTATTATTTTAGAAAATAGTGTAACAATGGTCTGACCACACCTGATGGTCGCCTGACATTCCTGGTGGGGTGGGGGGACCTCTCCTGACCTGCTCATTCCTGACTAGCTACCTACTGTAACAGAATGAGTAAATGAATAAATAATCCAGTAGTTCCAATTCTAGAAATCAACTCAGAAGAAACAATGAGTTGAAGATGACAAAATGTATACATCTAGATGGTCATTATCCATTATTTGTAACAAAGATGAAGTGGAAGTTGAACCAAATGGGCAAATAAAAGTCATTGAATAAATTATAACACATTATATCTTGATTATTTTGCAGCTATTAAAATTAAATGTCCAAAAAAATTTAATATGGTCCTGATATAATGTTAAGTGAAAATGAATAAAGAAAAAAATATAATTAAATATGATTCCAATCAGTTGTATCCACATGGCAGAATAAAGAATGCTGGAAGGAAATACAATAGAGTTAACAACAGTTTCCAGGTAGTGGGTTATAGGTAGTTGTTCTTCCTTCTTTCTGCTTCTCTGTACTTTCATGTTGTTGATACTGCCAATGTGTTGTTTTATAATGGGATATATAATTTAAATATTTATTTGTTACTTTTACTCCCAGTGTACTTTCTTCTTACCAACCCATGCAGCCCTGTACAACTTTGGCAGTAAGGTCATAACTAAACTTCTGCATTTTCCTATCATGTTAATATTGAAATATTATGCATATGGAGAAACTATATTCCTTATCCTAAGATCTACAATGACTAGAAAGTCATCAATATACATAACAGCTTATCAGACTATATTTTGCTATCATAAATCTGGGCTGATTTTATTTGCACATCACAAAACTTGCAGCGTAAGTCACAGCAATCACTGCTTGAGTAAATATCAGATGATATTACTGCTTGAGTAATATCATTTGGAGACAGACAGATCTTTCGTTTTGGTTTTATTTCTTTTCTTCTTCCTTCCTTTAGGTAAATCTAGTGAGTCAAGACTTTACGAAAATTAGTGTGGTGTTTTATCTCCTTGCAATTCTGAAGTTAACTTGCCTGTTGTGTTTACATATAGGCACACTAAAGTCTTTCGCTTAGAAATTCCAAGTGTTGTTACAAACGGTTTATCAAGCCACATATTCCTGCATGGAAATGAAATAACTTGATTACATTAGGTAACACAAACAAGTGTGAAATAACCAAAATTTCCAAAGCAAATTCTGAAAATGCCTGGAAAGAGAAGTGTTTTCCTGAAAAGACAGGCTTCTTTTGTCAAGAGTCTTGAATATCCTTCTCCTGTTTTGCAAATAACCCCAAAAGTAAGAAAGAACTTGAATCTTTGCACTAAAACATCTAACACGTCCAAAATTATCTATACAGCAAAGAAAATTTCAATTCTCTTAAAAATAAGTTATCCTGATCTATTACACTTTAATAAGACTATTCTCCATTCTTCTTTAAACATTAATTAAATAAAAGTCTACTCCTATGTATCCACCTTGTTTGAAGTAAAATATGCTTTAAACCAAGAACAAAGGTAAAAAGAAATTATAATTAGGACAAGATCAGTAAAATGTTTTCATACATTCATTTTGAGATCTTTAATATTTTCTCTCTCCCATCATTAAGCTCAGAAACACAAATCCAGTCAAATATTATATTAATGGAAATGTTC
>NW_016804580.1:3016768-3024465 GCF_001698545.2 Rhinopithecus bieti | reverse complement strand
TATATATATATATATATATATCTCCAGGGTAGGCAGATTCAAGAAATGGAAAGCTCATGGTTTCTGTGGTTTACAGGGGATAAGGAAAAAGCAGAATGGACAGTGACACTTGAATGGTATGGAGAAGGGAGGCAGCAGAATATATTTCTGAGGACTTAAAAATGTTTAAAATTAGATAGTGGTGATGGTTGCATAACTTTGTGAATAAACTTTAAAAACAGCTTAACTGGAAAAAATGTTTTATAGCACAAAGTTAGCATTCGAAAATATTTTTGTTGCAGGAATTATTACCAGCCATGAATCCATACAAGTCTGAGGCAACCTCAATTCTTGCCTCCTCAGAAGAAAGAATTCAACTGAGAGGGGTAGGGCAAAAGGAGAGACAGAGGCAAGCTTTAGATCAGAAGTGAAAGTTTATTAAAAAGCTTTAGAACAGGAATGAAAGGAAGGAAAGAACACTTGGAAGAGGACCAAGCAGGTGAGCTGAGAGATCAAGTGCCCCATTTGACCTTTGAGGTAGGGTTTTATATGTTGGCATACTTCCGGGGCCTTCCATCCCTTCTTCCCTGACTCTTCCCTGGAGGTGGGCTGTCCGCATATGCAATGGCCTGCTAGCGCTTGGGAGGTGAGCGTGCACAGTGTCTTTACTGGAGTTACATGCACGCTTACTTGAGGTGTTCGTCCCTTACCAAATGTACTTAGGAGGCCATATACCAATTAAACTCTGCCATTTGGACTCTTAATGTGCATGCTTGCGCCCACTCACCCTAATCCTGAGATCTTATTGGGAACCTGCTGATCACCAGTTTCTGGTGTTTTCTGTTAGGAGGTTGCCTTTCCCTGGCACCAGCTGTGAACAATTATTATTTTAGAAAAATAGTGTAACAATGGTCTGACCACACCTGATGGTCGCCTGACATTCCTGGTGGGGGTGGGGGGACCTCTCCTGACCTGCTCATTCCTGACTAGCTACCTACTGTAACAGAATGAGTAAATGAATAAATAATCCAGTAGTTCCAATTCTAGAAATCAACTCAGAAGAAACAATGAGTTGAAGATGACAAAAATGTATACATCTAGATGGTCATTATCCATTATTTGTAACAAAGATGAAGTGGAAGTTGAACCAAATGGGCAAATAAAAGTCATTGAATAAATTATAACACATTATATCTTGATTATTTTGCAGCTATTAAAAATTAAATGTCCAAAAAAATTTAATATGGTCCTGATATAATGTTAAGTGAAAAATGAATAAAGAAAAAAATATAATTAAATATGATTCCAATCAGTTGTATCCACATGGCAGAATAAAGAATGCTGGAAGGAAATACAATAGAGTTAACAACAGTTTCCAGGTAGTGGGTTATAGGTAGTTGTTCTTCCTTCTTTCTGCTTCTCTGTACTTTCATGTTGTTGATACTGCCAATGTGTTGTTTTTATAATGGGATATATAATTTAAATATTTATTTGTTACTTTTACTCCCAGTGTACTTTCTTCTTACCAACCCATGCAGCCCTGTACAACTTTGGCAGTAAGGTCATAACTAAACTTCTGCATTTTCCTATCATGTTAATATTGAAATATTATGCATATGGAGAAACTATATTCCTTATCCTAAGATCTACAATGACTAGAAAGTCATCAATATACATAACAGCTTATCAGACTATATTTTTGCTATCATAAATCTGGGCTGATTTTATTTGCACATCACAAAACTTGCAGCGTAAGTCACAGCAATCACTGCTTGAGTAAATATCAGATGATATTACTGCTTGAGTAATATCATTTGGAGACAGACAGATCTTTCGTTTTGGTTTTATTTCTTTTTCTTCTTCCTTCCTTTAGGTAAATCTAGTGAGTCAAGACTTTACGAAAATTAGTGTGGTGTTTTATCTCCTTGCAATTCTGAAGTTAACTTGCCTGTTGTGTTTACATATAGGCACACTAAAGTCTTTCGCTTAGAAATTCCAAGTGTTGTTACAAACGGTTTATCAAGCCACATATTCCTGCATGGAAATGAAATAACTTGATTACATTAGGTAACACAAACAAGTGTGAAATAACCAAAATTTCCAAAGCAAATTCTGAAAATGCCTGGAAAGAGAAGTGTTTTTCCTGAAAAGACAGGCTTCTTTTGTCAAGAGTCTTGAATATCCTTCTCCTGTTTTGCAAATAACCCCAAAAGTAAGAAAGAACTTGAATCTTTGCACTAAAACATCTAACACGTCCAAAATTATCTATACAGCAAAGAAAATTTCAATTCTCTTAAAAATAAGTTATCCTGATCTATTACACTTTAATAAGACTATTCTCCATTCTTCTTTAAACATTAATTAAATAAAAGTCTACTCCTATGTATCCACCTTGTTTGAAGTAAAATATGCTTTAAACCAAGAACAAAGGTAAAAAGAAATTATAATTAGGACAAGATCAGTAAAATGTTTTCATACATTCATTTTGAGATCTTTAATATTTTCTCTCTCCCATCATTAAGCTCAGAAACACAAATCCAGTCAAATATTATATTAATGGAAATGTTCTTCCAGGGTTGGTTTGTAATCTAATGAAACTACTAGAGTTTTATAAAACAACTTAAAATTTTCCCCAAAGAAAGATAAAACTACATACTTAATAACCAATGCCGAAGGAGAGATTGTCTTTTCTTTAGAAATGTAATTCCCCACTTAAAGAGTAAGAACTGAGGAAGTAATAAAAATATTCTTCTCTATAGGCTTCTTATGTCCTCAAATATAAGGATGGAGTATTCTTATGACAGTAGAGCTAAAAACAGGCTATTTACTGGCACATTAGCAAGTTACCCAAAAGCTTTCTGGCAAATTGCCCACTATATAAGGAAAATGTGTGGATTTTGCTACAAATCCTACAATCAACTAATGTGTTATGAACAGAAGGCCTCCTTTGGGTTCAAGACATAGTATAAATCAATCATTTACACTTACAATTCCAAACTGCATTTCTGACAAATCAACACCTAAAAATGCAAAAGTTATTCCTGGAAAATATAAAAACCTATCACTTGAGAAGCATTTGAATAAACAGATTTAAGTTTTCTCTATTCCTTTAAAAGCAAATCACATAAATTTTAAATTTATCTACCATCATTCTATTTTAAAAGTATATTACATATCTTTAATTCAAATAATACACTATGTTAAAAAAAAAAAAAGTTAAAAGCTATCCAGAAAGTGATGCTGCCATTATAGATGTTTCAAATAATATCCGTGTTTCTTCATAAACATCTCCTCTACCCATCCTGGAGGCAAAGGGATTTAGCAGTTAAGAGTACAGACTGTGTCATCAGTTTGCCTGACTGGATCGAGGCTCTGCCACGTGCAATGGAAAAGCTACACAACTGCTCATGGCCTCAGTTTTCCGATCTAGGAAATGGGTGAAGTATGTACAATTATACCAATATGGGAATGATTACATTGTACACACCTCATTAAGAGTTTTTCCAAGGAGCAAATAGGTAATATAATTATGGTAAAAGACAGAAAAGCATCTGGCACATCATAGTGCTATGGTTTGGGTTTTTTTTTTTTTCTTTTTTTGAGACAGGCTGAAATTTTTGTATTTGTTGAAGAGACAGGTTTCCCATGTTGTCCAGGCTTACATTATTTTCTTCTAATCATTTCTGCCCTCATTGCCACAACTTGAATCCAAGAATATTTCATTCCCTTAAAACTGCTAAACCGGTCTCCCAACTGGTCTCCCTAGCTCCTTGCTTCTCAGCATCTAAAGCACTCCTTTTTTCCAATAAATTAATAAGTAAATTTATCCATTCACAAATCTCTTGCTCAAATAACTTCAAGAGTTTCTAATTTCTCTGGGAAAAAAAAAATAACAGCAACCATCTCATCTTTATAGCCTCCCGTAATTTAGTGGTAACACGGCACTGCCAACATTGTCTTTCCCTGCCCCACTTAATTCAATCAGGCTGTGTCCTTCTCTCCTTGAGCTTCATGCCCGTGTCATTCTCCCAACACTCTGCTGTGCTGCTTCTCCTTCTGGAATGTCCTCCCACCAACCACTCTGTCTACCCAACTCCTATTCATTCCTCAAAACCAAGTCCCAATTCATTCACAAAACCTTCCTGTATTACCATGAACCCACACTGATCTGATGTACCCCACACATATATACTAAAATTCCTTCTCTAGCAGGCTCATTTGGGTCCTTTGCTATGTATCTTCCTGAATTTTAGTGTTTTGGTGTAGAATTCCCCTGTAAACATAAGACTCCTTCATGCTTAATTTTTAGCATCCCCTCATTTCCCCCCACAAACAATTACCCTGTTTCTCTGAGGATCACAGCTATGTTTTACTCATCTTTTGTCAGAGCCATAGCTGAGCACATAACAAGTACTACATGGAATTGATCTGAATATTTATGATCCCTGTCTAGGCAGATGCCATCCTATTAGCATCTCTCAGATAAGGCAGTGTCTTGGAGCTGAAAAAAGTGGAATAATTCTCTGCTGGGGAGTTCATGAAAAAGGGCACAACATTAGTTTGTCAATTATCCCAGGTTTGTATCTGGGGCCTAAGGAAAACAATGGGGCCTAAGGAAAACAATAGCGTAAACGTGGGAACCGGGAGCTGAGGCAGCTGTCATGGTGTCCTATAGGGAATTACTAATGGAATAGATTTCACCTGTTAAAATCCTGTCAAAGGGGTGAGGCTTGACTCCGGCAGTGACATGGTGACTATTTTAACTTTCTCCTGTCAAATGGCTTGGTTTAGAATGTCTTGGTTTTTTCCTCCCAGTAATTGGGTCTGTTTGATTGAAGGAAGAAATTAATTTATTGTAGTGAAGGTGGCAACTTGGACTTCTGTCCATGCCCTGACCTCAGGCCCCTTGGAATGGCATGGGAAAGTTTCACTCCAATCACTCCAGCCCCTCCACCCTCCTGGCAAGGCAGGTGTTCTCTCTCATCTACAGCCTCAAGGATGGAGACACAACACTTCCCTCCCTTCTGAAAGCCTCTCTCCATTGTCTTCCCACCTCAGTACCCTCCTCAGCTCTTTTCTAATCTCAACCATAAGCTTCCTCCCCACCACCTTGCAGTTGTCTTTCCTCTGTGTGCTAGTACTATTCACAATGTAGGAGAGTTACATATTTATCACCACTCAACAGGCAGTTCCTTGAGATCAGAAATGATCGTTTTTTCATCTATGTACCCCCAGAAATGCCTTACACGTTGTACATCCTTTTTTTTTTTTTTTTTTTTTTTTTTTTCTGGAGATGGAGTCTCACTCTATCGCCCAGGCTGGAGTGCAGTGGCACTATCTCGGCTCACTGCAACCTCCACCTCCCGGGTTCAAGCAATTCTTCTGCATCAGCCTCCCAAATAGCTGGTATTACAGGCACATGCCACAGCGTCTGGCTAATTTTTTTGTATTTTTAGTAGAGACAGGATTTCACTGTGTTGGCCAGGCTGATCTCAAACTCCTGACCTCAAGTGATCCACCCGCTTCAGCCTCCCAAAGTGCTGGGATTACAGGTGTGAGCCACCGCACCCGGCCACATCTTGATAAACAAATAAGTCAATCAACAAATAAAATAATGAGAGGATGAATGCATTCTTCAACATTTGTCATTTTAGACAGAGAGAAAACTGCTATTTCTGAACACTGCTGGGACTGAGTCAGGCTCTGGCAAGTAGGGTGAACTGATGATACTAAATGCAGCCTTCTCACTGACCATGAGCACAGAGCAAAGCTGCCTGCAGACACCAAAATGTACATTCAGAAAACCAGGGACAACCCTAAGAGAGACACAAGGCTGATCCCCCTCTCATAACAGTAGGACCTCTCAAGGAACTAAAATCTCTTTCCAACCAGAGTTAGGGAATAAGTCACCAGGCACTGCTGATGTTTCTCATTTAAGATATTTTACACTAGAATGGGCTTTCCTGCTTAGGTGGTAAGCCCTTTGGGAAATGACTGCAACAATATTGTGTGCAGCAGAAAGCCCGTTATCACCACAGAGATAATAGCAAAGCCACCTCCAAGGGTAGTGATAAGAAGTTAGTTTAAACTCTTATGAAAGGACTGAGATTAAAGACAAAAATAATTGCAATCTTTGGGGGCAAATCTGTTCCACAACCTTGAATAAGGGAAAGAGAAAAGACAGCAGGTCGTATCTCTATGGATTACTAGTCTCTGCAGTCAATGATGTGAAGTGCAGCAATGGTGTTTTATCCTTATCAATGAATTAATTCTTACATTATACATGGGCCTAAATTTAAAAAAAAAAAAAAAAAAAAAAAAAAAAAAAAAACAGTTGGGTTTTATAATGAAGAGAAGGGAAGACTGCTGCCAACAAGTAAGATCCTGATTCTTTCTCGCTTACTAGTTTGCTCAATGTTTTTCAGAAATCATGTTTAGGAACTTCTCATCTGATGCCCCCGCTCAGTAAATACAATTGACTTTTGTGCTTTCAAACAACAGACATCTCATCAATGTCAAAGAAATTAATAAGTCTAGCAATACTGACAAGGCTAAATTATAGAAACAAATTAATGGTATTTCAAGCCCTACCATTTGCATATATTTCTTCATTTTTCCATGAACTAAGAGATTCAATGTTTAAAAGTTTTTTAATATTTTAACTTAGAACATATAGAACCAATAGCAAAGTATAAATATAATACATGCTGTTCATCTTCAATCCAAAACATTCTCTAAAATGAAATACATATACATATAAAATCTTCTTTGATTATAACAAAAACACATTTGGTGTTTGGTGGTGTTACTATGTCTTACAGGTTGGAAAGCTTAGGTGCAGAATTATTAAGCAGAATGTGCAGTCATATAGCTCACATGCAGTAAAACTCACATTCGAACTTTTCACTCTTGAATTAATAAAATGCAAGTAAAGATGCATGTGGTGGCTCACGCATGTAATCCCAGCACTTTGGGAGGCCAAGGCAGGTGGAGCGCCTGAAGTCAGGAGTTCAAAACCAGCCTGGCCAACATGGTGAAACCCCATCTCTATCAAAAATACCAAAAATTAGTTGGGCATGGTGGCAGGCACCTGTAATCCCACATACTTAGAAGGCTAAGGCAGGAGAATAGCTTGAACCCGGGAGGTGGAGGTTGCAGTGAGCCGAGATCACGCCACTGCACTCCATCTTGGACAACAAGAGTGAAACTCTGTCTCAAATAATAATAATAATAATAATATTCAAATAAATATGGAGATCTGGTTGATGAATTAATCAACTTTTATTGGCCAGGTGCAGTGGCTCATGCCTGTAATCCTAGCACTTTGGGAGGCTGAGGTGGGTAGACTGTCTGAGCTCAGGAGTTCAAGACCAGCCTGGGCAACATGGTGAAACCCTGTCTCTACTAACAATACAAAAACATTAGCCGGACATGGTGGTGCATACCTGTAGTCTCAGCTACTCCAGAGACTGAGGCACGAGAATTGCTTGAACCCAGGAGGCAGAGGTTGCAGTGAGCTGAGACTGCACCACTTCACTCCAGCCTGGGTGACAGAGTGAGACTCTGTCTCAAACAAACAAACAAGCAGGGTTGGAGATCACTGAGCAACATTTAATTCAGGAAGTGTTACTCTTGTAAGCAGGGTAGCCAGAAAAAGTTTTCCTGGCCTTCCTGGGGAAAGTAGGAGGATAATGTGGCAGAGATTTGGTGGGGGGGGG
>NW_016804580.1:2995565-3016451 GCF_001698545.2 Rhinopithecus bieti | reverse complement strand
AAAAAAAAAAAAAAAAAAATCAACTTTTATTCAACTATTATTCAAATATTCTAGGGTTTTTTTCCTCAAAATAAGAACATGACTCATCATAAATGTTACAAATAACATCAACAAAGCTCTCCAAATGATGTGAAAAAGCAAATAAGCTGAAAGAAAGATTTTTCCAACAGCAATAACAACAAAAAATATCTCCCTCTGAGAGGTATTTCCAAAGCTTATTGTTTTGAGTAGTGAACTCTGCTTTTCAGAACACCAGTTTTAAAGGATGCTGAGGTATTATGTGGGAATAAAAAGAACTCAACTAAAATCCTTTGCTTCCTATACACTAACAATGAACAATCCCAGAAGGACATTAAGAAAACAATTATATTTACAATAGAATCAAAAGAGGATAAAATGCTTAGTAATAAACTTCAGCAGGTGAAAACTTGTACACTGAAAAAATGGTACTGAAAGAAATTAAAGAAGATGTTAATGATATGATTTTGACTGTGTCCTCACCCAAATCTCACTTCGAATTGTAATAATCCCCATGTGTCAAGGGCAAGGCCAGGTGGAGATGATGGAATCATGGGGGCGGTTTCTCCCATACTGTTCTTGTGGTAGTGAGTAAGTCTCAGGAGATCTGATGGTTTCATGAATGGGAGTTCCCCCACACACACTCTCTTGCTTGCTACCATGTAAGACGTGATTTTGCTCCTCATTCACTTTCTGCCATGATTGTGAGGCCTCCCCAGCCATGTGGAACTGTGAGTCCATTATACCTCTTTTCTTTATAAATTACCCAGTCTCAGGTGTGTGTTCATCAGCAGCGTGAGAGCAGATTAATACAATCAGCAAGTGAAAGACAACTCATGCTTATGAATTGGAACAATTAATATTGCTAAAATGTCATTACTACCCAAAGCAATCCATAGATTTAATACAATTCCTACCAAAATCCTAATGGGACTTTCTGAAGAATTAGGAACAACCATATTAAAATTCATATGGAATCTCAAAGGACCCAAAAAAACAAATCAATCTTGAACGAAAAGAACAAAGTTGTAAGTTTCACAATTCCTGGTTTCAAAACTTACTATAAATCTACAGTAATCAAAACAGTGTGGTATTTGCAAAAAGACAGGCATATAGAGAGCCCAGAAACAAACCCTGACATATATGCCATATATATATGGCATATATAGTCAAATGATTTGGACAAAGGTGCTAAGGCCATTTGATGGGGAAAGAACAATCTTTTCAACAAATGATGCAGGGAAAGCTGGATGTCCACATGCAAAGGAATAAAGATGGACCCTTACCTTACACCACAGACGAAAGTTAACTCAAAATGGATCAAAGATCTAAACATAAAATCTAGAATTACAAAGCTCAGAAGAAAACACAAAGGAAAAGCTTGATAACATTGGATTTGGCAATGATTTCTTAGATATGACACCAACAACAGGCAACAAAAGAAATATAGATAAACAAAACTACATCAAAATTTAAAATTACTGTCATCAAAGGACAGAATCCACAAAAAGGCAATCTAAGTAATGGGAAAAGTCATCTGCAAATCATAAATATCCAGAACATATAAGGAATTCCTACAATTGAACAAGAAAAAATAATTAAAAATAAGCAAAGGACTTGAATAGATATTTCTCCAAAGAAATTATACAAATGCCAGGAAGTACATGAAAAGATGTTAGACATCACTAATTATTAAGTAAATGCACGTCAAAACCACAGCGAGATACACCTTACACCCTTTGGGATGGCTACGATTAAACAAATGAAGATGAAAACACAAAGTAGGCCGGGCGCGGTGGCTCAAGCCTGTAATCCCAGCACTTTGGGAGGCCGACACGGGCGGATCACGAGGTCAGGAGATCGAGACCATCCTGGCTAACATGGTGAAACCCCGTCTCTACTAAAAAAATACAAAAAACTAGTCGGGCGAGGTGGTGGGCGCCTGTAGTCCCAGCTACTCGGGAGGCTGAGGCAGGAGAATGGTGTAAACCCGGGAGGCGGAGCTTGCAGTGAGCTGAGATCCGGCCACTGCACTCCAGCCCGGGTGACAAAGCGAGACTCCATCTCAAAAAAAAAAAAAAAAAAAAAAAGAAAACACAAAGTAACAAGTATTGGTGAGGATTTGGAGAAACTGGAACTCTCGTGCGCTGTTAGAGAAATGTAAAGTGATACAGCTACCATGGAAAGCAGTATGGCAGTTCTACAAAATATTAAACAGAATTACCAGATGACCCAGTGACCCAGCAGTTCTACCTCTGTGTATATACCCAAAAAATTAAAAGCAGGTTCTCTTTCATAGGATGTTTGTATATCCATGTTCATAGTTGCATTTTTCATGATAGCCAAACGTTAGAAGCAACCCACGTACCCACTGATGGGTGAATGGATAAACAAAACGCAGTACATACAAACGATGGAGTATTATTCCACTTTAAAAAGAAAAAACATTCTGACAGATGCTACAACATAGATGAACCTTCAGAACATCATGCTAAGAGAAAGAAGCCAGTCACAAAAGGACAAATACTGCATGATTCCACTTACTGGAGGTGCCCAGAACAGTCAAATTGACAGAGCCAGAAAGTACGATCATAGTAGATGGAGGTGAAGGGAGAGAAACAAGAAGTTATAATTCAATGGGTATAGTTTCTGTTTTACAAGATCAAGAGTCCTGGAGATGGATGGTGGTGATGATTGCACAACAATATGTATGTACTTAATGCCATTAAACTGTATACTTAAAAATGGTTAAGATGGTAAACTTTAATATTATGTGTATTTCACCCCGAATTAAAAATAATAATACAGTAAAATAAAAGAATTCAGTTATCAAGTTGCTTGGGAAATACAAGATTACACTAAGAAAACTGATATTTTTTATTATAAGACTTCTTGCTATGCCTGTGACTCTGCAAAAGAGAGATAGTATACATAATGTTTTTCAACCTTCTTTTGTCCACACAGCATTTAATTGGCAGAGTTCCCGTCTTTGTTACTGTTCTGTGGAAAACTTTTGAAAACATTGCCTTGGGGGATATTGGGGAAACGGCATTCAATCAGAAACAGAATTTTAATATCTAAAAATAAATTAATTTTATTAATGGAAGAACTGGTACAACATAGGTAAGTAGAGATAGTCACTAAAATGATAAATGATAGAGTTGTATGTTGTATTGAAGCAGGCTTGAAATGCTGAAGAATAAGTTATGAAGGACAAGTTCACACGTATGAGTCCTTTGGGATCCAATTAACTTCCCACCATTCTGTGCCATCTACCATTTTCTAAGTGCCTTCCATATATCTCACAAGGTGAGGCACACTACCAATGTTATCTAATTTGATTCAATCCTCCCAACAACCTCATGAGAATTATTTTATGGTCACCATTTTCTGGATGAGGAAACTGATGCTAAAAGAGTTTAGGTACCAAGTTACTTAGTACACAAGTGAGGAACTGATCTTTGCCCCCATCTATGGACTCCAGAGGCCAAGTGTTCATTCATTACTTTGTGTACCTGAGATTACAGTAGCACTGACATTAGCAGTCACACATGGATCAAATCCCTAGGCACAATGAGTAACAAGAACAAAATAATACTTTACATTAATTATTGTTGTGATAAAAAGATAGATGTGAATGAATATTGTAAGTATATATACATGTTTCTACTTTATCCAACATTAGATTTTTGGTTTTTTGTTTTTTCGTTTTTTGAGATGTAGTTTTGCTCTCATTGCCCAGGCTGGAGTGCAATGGCATGATCTCAGCTCACTGCAACCTCTGCCTCCCGGGTTCAAGCGATTCCCCTGTCTCAGCCTCCTGAGTAACTCCTGCCACTACACCTGGCTAATTTTTTGATATTTTTAGTAGAGACGGGGTTACACCATATTGGAGGCCAGGCTGATCTCGAACTCCTGACCTCAGGTGATCCACCCACCTTGGCCTCCCAAAGTGCTGGGATTATAGGCATGAGCCACTGTGCCCAGCCCCAACATTAGTTTTAATTACCATAAATAACATTTGTAACACAAAAGATAAATGCTTGAGGTGACAGACATCTCATTTACTTTGATGTGACATTTGAGGCATACATTGTATGCCTCTATCAAAATATCTCATATACCCATAAATATACATACTTACTATACCCACAAAAATTAGAAATTAAGAAAAATCATAGGTGAATATGGTATTTCTCTTTTAACATTTCAAAGCTGAAAATCCATCAATCAAAAGAGTCAACACTATACCTAACTCAAAAATTTTGAAACCTGCAGTTGAAAGTGAGGTAGTCATTTTCCAAGTTAACGCAGCAATTGTAGAACATACCCAGATATAGATAACAGAGACATTCAAAATGTCTTCATAGACCGGGCATGGTGGCTCATGCCTGTATCCCAGCACTTTGGGAGGCCGAGACAGGCGGATCCCTTTGAGCCCAGAAGTTCAAGACCAGCCTGGGCAATATGGTGAGACTCCACCTCTACAAAAAAAAATGCAAAAAATTAGCCCGGCATGGTGATATGCACCTGTAGTCCCAGCTACTCAGGAGGCTGTGGTAGAAGGATCACCTGAGCCCAGGAGGCAGAGGTTGCAATGAACTGTGTCCATGCCACTGCATTAGAACCTGGGCGACAGAGTAAGGTCCTGTCTCAAAAAAAAAAAAAAAAAAAAAAAAATGAGAGAGAGTCTTTAGGTCTTCAAATATTTGCCTTATCTGTCCCATTTCCATTAATCCTTCAGACACTAATAATTGTAGTTCTAGAACGTCTTCCTAGTGGAGGTCTTGCAAAGATATCTATTATTTACAAGAAGCCGATGCAAGATTGGCTTGATGCAAGACTACCACATAGTCTCTTTTTCTCTGATGCTTGTCTTGGTCTATAACTGGACCTGCAGCATCCTAGAACAGGAGAGAGATGGCTTGCATCCAGTGGTACCCTCATAGATGGTAAAAGCTGCAACACTGTGTACCAGCACTGAAAATCTCATGACCCAAAGACTGAAGAAGAGCAACCCTTAAGATTCATTGGAGGTGAAGCTGATGCAGGTAACTACAGACAAAACCCTTCTTCCCCTAATACCAAGAAAGCTGAGGCTGGTGCTGATTCACAACAGAACTTAGGCTAGTTGTAAATCTCATCTAGGATGTAGTCAGACACCTGTACAGAAACTATCGAGGATTGTTCCATGGACAATAAAATTTGGAAAGAAAAAACAAAACTTCATATGTACCTTCCTAATAATGCCTTTTCCTATTTAAAATTATAAAGCCAGTCTCATTTTCCCGGTCTGTTTTTTCTAAGTACCACCATCTAGTATATATATTTACTTATATTTTTATTGTCTGTATCTTCCGTACAGAATGAAAGTTCCATAGAAATTTTTTCTTTTTTGTTCACTGAAATATCCCCAACACAGAGCACAAAGGCATACATAGTAAGCATTCAGTAAATAATTGTGAGTGAAAGAATGAATGAATGGCCATCAATATCATACAGAAATGTTTTATCTAAATAGATGACCACGTTGCATTTGTCTTATGGATTCATAGAACTTACTTCTATTCGGTACAATTTATTGAGCTCCTCAGTTGACCAGTCTGGAAGGATAATCTTACAGGTCCCTTTCTATATCCTGCTAAAAGGTATCAGATAAATAAACAAATTATAAAATAAGTGAGTACAGTAAGTCACAGGGGATTAAGAAACACTCCCAGACAGATGGGTCAGTGTGTCTAAGGGGATGCCCATTATAATCTTCTGGATCGTCATTCAAGGTCCCCTGTTGGCCACACACTGCTGTCTGAATACTCTGGGACGTTCATTTTTCATTCCAGGGATCTGATTACTCAGTTTCAGTCTTTGCTGATTGCACTAGTCCATTCTCACAATACTATAAAGAATTTCCCGAGACAGGGTAATTTACAAAGGAAAGAGCTTTAATTGACTCAGAGTTCCACATGGCTGGGGAGGCCTCAGGAAACTTAACAATCATGGCAGAAGGCGAAGAAGGCATGTCTTATATGGCAGCAGGCAAGAGAGCAAGTGTGTGTTAGTGCAGGAAAAACAAACTTATAAAGTCATCAGATCTCATGAGAATTCACTCACTATCCCGATAGCAGCACCGGGGAAACCACCCCCATAATCCAATCACTTCCCACCAGGTCTCTCCCTAAACACCTGGGGATTATAATTCATGATGAGATTTGGGTGGGGACACAAAGCCTAACCATATCACTGATGCTCCTGCTTTATGAACAGACTTAAAATATTTCTATTTCCAGAACAAACTTCTGAGCTTTAGATATATCTTAAACTGTCTATGCAAAATCTCCATTTAGATGGTTAATAGGCATCATGAACTCACACATCCCAAATCAAGCTCTTGGTCCCAGCTGCACCCATACCACACTGATTCTTCCACACTCTTCTGTATTTCAGCAAAGGGCAACCTCAGCCTACCAGATGCTCAGCCCAGAAGCATCAGTTGTCCTTGCCTCTCACTTAACATGACACTATACTGTCTGAAGACCTAACAGCTTGTGCTTCTAAATACATCCTAAATCTGACCATTTCCACCACGTCAAAGCCACAGTTGCCTCTTTTCTATAGAGATTGCTCACAGGTCTCTCTTTTTCTGCTCCTCATCTTTACATTGCCTATTTTCCACACAACAGAGTCAATCTTTTAAAACAAACCAGGCATGTCCTTCCTCTGTTCAAAACCCTGTAATGGATTCCTGCCTCACCCTGGGTGAAAAATAATCATCATCATCATCATCATCATCATCATCATCATCATCATCATCAAAGTAGTCTAAAGCTCCTACACCATCGGCACCACTAGCCTCCCAACCTCCCTGTCTCCTCTCAGACCACTCCTAACCTCAGTCACTCTGCTCCATTCCCACCTGCCTCATCACTTTCCCTGGGCAATGCCCAGAATACTTCTACAACACCTTGGCACATGTGATTCTTTTACCTGGAGCATCTTTTACCTCTTAATGGCAGACTGGTTCTGTCTCCTCTTTAGGTCTTGATTCAAATATCTCAAACTTGGAAAGACCTTCTCTGACCACCCTATATGAACCAGGTCTTCTTCCAGTGTTTTTAGTTTTATTTTTTACTATGCATTCAAAATTGGAAATTGTGTATTGTATTTGCTTGTTTAGTGTCTATGTCACTCCACTAGAAAATAAACTCCATGAGGGTAAGGACTTTGTTTTATTCACCACTTTGTTCCCTAAAATAGTGTCTGACACACACAAAAAGCTCAAAAAATATTTTACATGAGTAAATGAACTTAATTACTGCGATATTTATACACATGATTTACAATTCATGTAATTTACAATTTACTTCATTGCTCTAATTAAATCCTTAAAATTGAGTATTATCATTTTGGTCATAAATGGCCACTGCTGGACATAGGTGAACAACAATTAATTTTTAAATTATAACGCAGCCATTAATGGAAAAAGATGTAATTTAATTGCTGCTTGTATACTGCCTTACAATTCAAATGAACCCTTGTTCCAGTGATGTCTTAGTCATTTGGACTGTGAAAGAATCTGAAAAAAATAGATCAGTGTCTAAAATCTTGCTAGTCATTGTTATTTTCCTCATGATTTAATGACAACAGAACTGACAAGTGCAGCTCTGACTTTACTGATTTCAACCACCATATCACAGTCATACTCCTATGTTATAGTACATTTAGGATTACGTACATTTATTATTTCTCAGCCCACACTATGATATGCATTGTGAGTCAGTAACATCGCCTTAAACTTCTTTCAGCCCAAAGACAGGAAAAAAAATTATTTACAGCTATTTCTTTTCATTTATAAAGTTTTCATCTATATAACACCAAACTCCATAAAACTGTACAATTTTTATACCTTGTCCAGTAACAGATTTTATACTGCAAATGAAGTGTCCCCTCTGACCCTTGGGGGTGTCCATCCTTACTCAAAATCCTTTCTCAATGTCAACCCACCAGATCTGGTCTCCCGAGCTGAGCCTAGGTTCAAACCCTATTGTTGTGTCTTCTCTGTTCAAAATGTATTTTTCATATTTGGCTGGAACCAACATGCTAACTGATCCAGGCCAGGGTATAACTTAACATGGAAACTCTGAAATGAGAAATCTCTTTTGTCATTACTCCAATCATACCACATAGGGAGTTATTATAACTAAATATTGTGAGCGCCTACTCAGAAAGCAAACAGAAAGTGACTGATACAGAATTAGAAAAGTAGTTTAAGCAAATTCCAGCAATCTCCTGAGTGAAATAGCAAGTGATCACTAAAAATGATATTCATGGTCAGGCGCAGTGGCTCACGCCTGTAATCCCAGCATTTTGGGAGGCTGAAGCAGGCAGATCACAAGGTCAGGAGTTCGAGACCAGCCTAGGCAACATGGTGAAACCCTGTCTCTACCAAAAATATACAAAAGTTAGACAGGCATGGTGGCGTGCGCCTGTAATCCCAGCTACTCAGGAGGCTGAGGCGGGAGAATCGCTTGAACCCAGGAGGCAGAGGTTGCAGTGAGCCAAGATTGCGCCACTGCACTCCAGCCTGTGCAACAGAGCGAGACTCCGTCTCAAAAACAAACAAACAAAAAATGATATTCATAAAGTCACATAGCAAGATATAAAAATATATATGACTTTAAGTGAAAATTATAGCTATAACATTGCATGTACCTTATGACTATGTCTGCTAAATATGTGTATGGATTTAGATAAGTACTGGAAAAAACATGAAAAATAAATGTAATTTATGTGTCAAAATGTTCACATTTCATTTAAATTTTAAATTTTATAGTAATTTTAAATTTGAAATAATTTGATTTTACACACTATCATTAACAGTGTTTCAGTAATGTGTTGTCTTCTAGGTTTCCTTCTGTAACTATTCTATATTCTTCGAAGAAAAGTCTTATAATAGTTTTTGCTATTCTAACCTATCATATTTTATAATACATTACCAAGTCTAACAAATATTTTCCCTACTAAACATGGAATATTTTTAATGAATGAAATAGCAAATAGCATTAATTTTTTATTAATTTTAAAATGTACAAAGTTCCTTTGGAGAATTTTAATCATCTTCCTGTTGTAATATTTATTCCATTATGACTTTTCTGTCATTAGCTGTAATGGTATGTTTTCCTGAAAGCAATTCTGATCTCAAATAAGCATTTAAATTATTTATTTATTCTGACTGTGGCATTCACTGCTAGAGAAGAATGTATCTTTATCATTTATAAAATTATTTATAATTTCTCCATCTTCAGGATTCATCTGAAAATGGCAGATTTAATGCAACTTCTGTCAAACTGTAACTTGAAGAGATATACATCACAAAAATCCTATAAAATGTTAATCCAATGAAGTCATGAATTTCTACCAGTAAAATGTATCCCTCTGATTGATGTTTTATTTGGGCTGCAAGCAATTTTGATAAGCCCTAAATACCCAATAAAAATGTTGACTCAAAAGTCAAATTTGGACAATTTCCTTTACAGAGGAAACACTTCCAATGTGTCCTTATTTTAGAGCAGTTTAAATACCTTTCCCCAGTACCCCCACTGTAAAATAACAGTTCTGCAAAAAAAGGTTCCAGCAAATAATTACATAGAGTTAAAAATAAATCCTGCACTTGTGAAGAAGTGACCAAAGAGTATGGCTCGTGCTCAACCTCTGATCCATTCTTAATGGAGTGGGAGTGATCATCAATGGTGTTGCTGTGGAAACTACACAGCAATCATGTTTCTCAGCAGTAGTGGATCAGTTTCCCAGGAGAACTCCAAGCAGCAAGATACTGTTCTAGCAAAAAGCATTTAGAATGACCCTTCCATTACCTCTGCGTGGGCTCACCAGAGGAATGCGGGATGCCCAGGATGAAGCATCATCAAGTTGATTAATCATATAGCCACAACCAACATTTTATGGATATACAAGAATAGCAAACACTTCCATTCCAACACACTAAAACCCATTCATTACTTCTTCCATTCATTCATTGGAAACAACATCTGTTGAGTACCTGCTATATACAGGTCAGGCACTCTTCCAACACTGAGGATATACTTTCAAAAAACAAAAAGGCAACATCTCTGCTATTAGGGAGGCTACATTCTACTGGAGAAACATAGCCATCAGTCAACTGAATCAATAATTAATATTGATAGGTGACTTAAAGCAGGGGTCCCCAACCCCCTGCACCATGGACCAGTACTGGTCCACACAGCAGTTAGGAACACGGCCACACAGCAGGAGCTGAGAAGCGGGCAAGCGAGTGAAGCTTCATCTGTATTTACAGCTGTGTTCAGGGTCGCTCACATTACTGCTTGAGCTCTGCCTCCTGTCAGATCAGTGGTGGCATTAGATTCTCATAGGAGAATGAACCCTATTGTAACCTGTGCATGCAAGGGGTCTGGGCTGCACGCTCCTTATGAGACTCTAATGCCTGATGATCTGTCACTGCCTCCCATCACCCTCAGATGGGACTGTCTAGTTGCAGGAAAACAAGCTCAGGGCTCTCATTGATTCTACATTATGGCGAGTTGTATAATTATTTCATTATATATTACAATGTAATAATACTAGAAACAAAGTACACATCAATGTAATGCACTTGAATCGTCCGGAAACCACCACCCCACCCCTTTCTCCGATCCATGGAAAAACTGTCTTCCAAGAAACTGGTCCCCAAAAAGATTGGGGACTGTCGCTTTAAATAAAATAAAGGCGAGTAAAAGGATGAGTAGTGAAAAGGCTGGCAGGTCCCATGTTTTTGATTGAGGGGCAGGGAAGGACTCTCTGATTAGGTGGCATTGAGAAAACACCTGGATGAAGTAAGAGTGTGCTAACAGGTTATCATGTGAAAGTACTTCAGGCAGAAGCAGCCCCATATGCCACAGCCCCAGAAGACTTAGCATGACTAATGATATCACAGAGACAAGTGTGGCTGAAGTACTATGGGGAAGGTCAAGATTGCTAACAGATGCAGAAAGAGAAATAAGTCAAGTTCATTCCATAGAGGACATTAAATGTCATGGTAAGCACTTAGGTTTCATTCTGAATGAAACTAAGCCATTGGTGGCCCTAGGGTGAGGAAAGCAAGAGAAGAAACTGGAAAATGCAATCAAAACTGATTGCCATAGACCTAGTAAGAAATGAAACTGCCTTGAACTCAAAATATGTCATTGATAGCTCAAAGTTAGGATATATTTTTAAGGAAGAGCTGACAGATTTTCTGATATTCTGAAGTATAGGGTTTAAAAGAAAGGTTGACAACCTTTGACAGCCAAATCTCTGTACTCAAGATGTATCCCCCCAGAGGAAAAGAAGTCATTATACAAAAAAGATACTTTGCACACGTTTATAGCGGCACAATCAGCAACTGCAAAAACATGGAACCAACCCAAATGCCCATCAATTAACGAGCAGATAAAGAAACTGTGAGGTGGGTGTGTGTGTGTGTGTATATATATATATACACACATATATATATATACACACATATGATAGAATACTACTCAGCCTTGAAAAGGAATGAATGAATGAATGAATGAATGAATGAATGAATGAATGGCATTTGCAGCAACCTAGATGAGATTGGTGCCTATTATTCTAAGTGAAGTGACTCAGGAATGGAAAACCAAACATCATGTCTTCTCACTCATAAGTGGGAGCTAAGCTATGAGGATGCAAAGGCATAAAAATGATGCAATGGACTCTGGGGACTCAGCGGGAAAGGGTGGGAAGAGGGTGAGGGATAAAAGACTACAAACTGTGTGCAGTGTATGCTGCTCGGGTGATGGGTGCACCAAAATTTCACAAAGCACCACTAAAGAACAATCATGTAACCAAACACCACCTGTTCCCCAATAACCTATGGAAATAAAAAAATATAAATAATAATGTCTTAAGAGAATAAGTACAGATAACTTAAAAATTAATGTATGCCTTATTCTTTAAGTTTATTAAAATATCAGCTTTATTGAGATATAATTTACATAAATAAAATGGACCAATTTTGACTTTTAAAAAAAGATGATCCCAGCACTTTGGGAGGCCGAGGCGGGTGGATCACAAGGTCAGGAGATCGAGACCAGGGTGAAACCCCGTCTCCACTAAAAATACAAAAAATTAGCCGGGTGTGGTGGCGGGCACCTGTAGTCCCAGCTACTTAGGAGGCTGAGGCAGGAGAATGGCATGAACCCGGGAGGCAGAGCTTGCAGTGAGCCGAGATAGCGCCACTGCACGCCAGCCTGGGGACAGAGCGAGACTCCATCTCAAAAAAAAAAAAAAAAAAAAAAAAAAAAAAGATGAGATAACCAAGTGAATGAATATAGACAGAGAAAAGATCCAAAGGCTATCCCCTGCAAGGCTGCAGTATTTGAGGTCATGATAGGCTGAGTAGAATCCAGCAGAGAAAACTGCTCAGCAGCCATCCAGTGAGGTCCATATGAAACAAAAAGGGAGGGCTATGGTGGTGAATAGGCGCGGACACAGCTTCAAAGAAGGAAACAACCAATGATGTCAAATGCTGTTACTCAGTCAAGATGTGGACTGGGAATTGGCCAATGAATTTAGCTACACAGAGGACATGGAACAGAAACAGTTGTATTAATAGAAGCACGGAAAGGAGGCTCTAATGGAGTGGGCTCCGTAAAGAAAGAAAAGACAGAAAGTATTTATAACCATTTCAAAGAAGTTTGCTAGTGAGGAAGGTAGAGAAATTAGACAAGAGCTGATAGGAGACGAGGGGGTCAAGAGAATGTTTTGGGAATGGGAAAGATTTCAAGTAGCCTTTATATTCCAAAGTTGTAAAAAGATTCATATTATCCCTTGGCAAATATCAGTTATGTAGCTTCATTATAAAATCAATACACGGCTTCATTATAAAGTCATTAGAAAGTCAAAGGAAAAAAAGCCAAATAGTTATTTTCTCAATCTTACCATTTCCATGGCAACCTTTAAAACATACTTTTTAAGGACTCTTTAAGGTATACTTCCTTTATAAAACTGTCAGAAAGAAACTTTTTTTAAATTCTTAGTAGATCAGCTAAATATAAAATTTAACATTTGGCTTCCCACAAAAATAGTAAAACCATGAAATGGAAAGTAAAGAAAGAAAATGATTATTACCTATTGCACTTTTCATTTTCAGGAGAGAGAGGCTCCTGCCAGTTACTTTATTGAGAATATTTAACAACATAATGAAAGCTGTTAAATGTAAGTATCTTCAATAACAATTTATTTCATATGGCTTTTTTTAAAAAAAATCTTCTAAAAGCAAAAGCTTAGGATATATGCTGTCATTCTCTGAGTGACTATCTATGTCAAATTAATGTCATCTACAATGTCAATCTAAGTTTCTGATGAGCTAATATAGTATCAGTTCATATCTTAGAAAATCCAAAAAATGAATGATGGTCAGGCACGGTGGCTCACGTCTGTAATCCCAGCACTGTGGGAGGCTGAGGCCATGGATCACCTGAGGTCAGGAGCTGGAGACCAGCCTGGCCCAACATGGTAAAACCCTGTCTTTACTAAAAATACGAAAATTAGCCAGGCATTGTGCTGGGTGCCTATAGTCCCAGCTACTCACTCCTCAGGAGGCTGAGGCAGAAGAATCACTTGAACCTGGAGGCAGAGGTTGCAATCAGCCAAGATCATGCCACACTGCACTCCAGCCTCGGCGACAAGAACAAAAAAAAAGAAGAAGAAGTATCAGATTCTAACACATCCACTTTTAGGAGAAGTGCTGCCTATGGTTTAATGGCTTATAAATCCCAATGGGAAGAAGAACAAGAATCCCCATGAAAATGCAATTGTTGTATTCATGTGCATCTATATTCCACCATATTATCAGTGCTTAGAAAAGTGCCTGGCTCAAAGTAACTGCTCAGTAAATATCACCTCCAAAATGTATCAAGAATTATTCATTCACTAAAGCTTTTATTCAGCTCTTACTACACACCAGGCACTGTTCTATATGGCAGTTCAGAAATAGAACACTGGGAATGGGTTGTGTATTATGGAAATCTTATACAGAAAATTATACACCAAAAAATTTTTTGCCATCATGGAATATTGTAATACTATCTGAGAACATGTAGCCTACAGGATATCTTGCTTTATTAATAAGCTTCTTCAGATTTATTTGCTTCAACCCTCATCACAACCTAATTCTTGAACCTGCCTGGATTAGGACTTACCAACTTCCTTGATAATCATTGGCTTACCCTTCCACACAAATGATTGCTGCTGTGATGTTACCATTTTTGTTGGAAATATCAAAAATCTTCTCAAAACAGAATATAAGCCAGGTGCAATGGTTCACACCTGTAATCCCAGCACTTTGGGAGGCCAAGGCAATGAAATCACTTGAGCCCAGGAGTTCGAGACCAGCCTGGACAACATGGCAAAATCCCATCTCCACAAAAAATACAAACATTAGCCAAGCGTGGTGGTGCATGACTGTGGTCCCAGCTACTCAGGAGGCTGAGGTGGGAGGATTGCTTGAGCCCAAGAGGTCGAGGTTGCAGTGAGCCAAGATAGCCCCACTGCAATCCAGCCTGTACGACAGGGCAAGATCCTGTCTCTTAAAATATATATATTTTTTTTAATTTTAAAAAATGTTTTACTCAAAATATAAAACTCCAGTAATTTCTCCTAAAGTAACAACTATTAAACAATGTCTTATTTCATTTTCCTATGGAGAGTATTTTTTTTATTTGTTTAGGCTGTACTCTAAAATGATGTAAGTATGCCTCCCATGCTGTTGTATTTCTTCAGAAGGCTTATAATACTGGGGAAAAATGCTCTACTTAACTTTCTAAAGCCATATAATTTCCTCCCCAGTAAAACCAAAACGGAGAACCCAATAGGATGCAAAGCCTCTTCAATGTAATGATTATACAAAGACAAAAAGAAAACAGAAACATCTGCAGCAGTTTGTTATGTGCTGATGGAGACTGCTAAAGTCAGGATTCCAAACAAAGTTTCTTATTTCAGGGTACTTTGCTTGTGCTGGGAAAGCCAGAGGAAGAATGAGAACCCAGCACAGAAGCTGAGAAAGGATGAGGTGGCTATGAGAAGACTGTTATTTACACTCCCAGAACAAGGTTATTTCTTAGTCCAGTGAAGCTAAGAACACCCACAAAAATGAAATACCATCAATGCCCAGAATTTAGTCAAGTATATTTTTATCGAGTTCTACTACTCAGTGTGAAATGAACTCACAGTGGGGTTATAATCCAGGCTCAGACACTTTAGATCACCAATTTCCCCAGGGCTATGAAAGGGCATGATTTTTATACCATGATGTTTTACAGCAGCAGATTTTTTAAATATGCAATTTCTCGTAAACTTGGGCTTTGACATTTCTTCACTATTAATATACAGATATGGTTAATGAGAAAGTGTTATTAAGAAACAGGGTCAGGTGTGGTGGCTCATGCCTGTAACCCTGGCACTTTGGGATGGCAAAGTGGGAGGATCACGTGAGATCAGGAGTTCGAGACCACCCTGGCCAACATGGTGAAACCCCGTCTCTACTAAAAATACAAAATTTAGCTGGGCATGGCGGTGCGTGCCTATAATCCCAAGTACTCAGAAGGCTGAGGCAGGAGAATCGCATGAGGTCAGGAGTTTGAGACCAACTTGGCCAACATGCTGAAACCCCATCTCTAGTAAAAATACAAAAATTAGCCAGGCATGGTGGTATGTGCCTGTAATCCCAACTACTTGGGAGGCTGAGGCAGGAGAATTGCTTGAACCCGGGAGATGGAGGTTGCAGTGAGCCAAGATCACACTACTGCACTCCCACCTAGGTGACAGAGCAAGACTCTGTTAAAAAAAAAGAAAGGAAAAAAAAGATAGAAAGTGTTATTAGGAAACAGATTTTATCATTACAAAATAAAAGCAAGAATTTTCTGGATTTTATACTGTCTCTCAGGATAAGCATATTATGTCACTTAAAAACTGATGGTCTTGATTCCTTAATACTTACTTGGTCAAAGCCTAGTTACTCATCAGCCCCATAACCATGACATAAGCACACACATACACAAGCACACAACTTAGAATATCCACTATCACATTACTGGTAAACTTTAAAATACAGAACATTTAGGAACAAAAAACTAAAAAACAATCTTTTGGAATCATTCAATTCAGATTTAGAAAGTTAATATAAGCATGAATGTCTTCTTGCCAGAGAAGCAATCCTATTAAGTATTATTTTCAAGGCCCCCAAGTTCTATTGTCACTTGATTATGGGGAGACTGGAATGGTCCAGTGACAGACAGGCACTGTGACTCGAATGCTTTTCTCTGCATGTGAGTCATGTTTGTATGCTTGTAGTACCTTACCATGTGAAGATCGTAATTAATACTTTTTTAAATTGCACAGAATAGTCAATTGTGACATAAACCATTTATAGATGATGAAGTTTGTTTGAGAAAGGCTAAATAGGCCTGACGAATTAGGATCAAATTCAAAACCAAACCATTTGTCAACATTTAGTCATGTAAATGTCCACATCTTTTTTTTTTGTTGTTCAGAAAAGAATATCTTCACAATAAACTGCTGGAGATTTAAACTTTAAAGACCTTGCTCTAATGGCCGTGGAAAGTTTTAGAAACAGTTTCTACATGGATGGAAAAGTATAAGGCTAAATTTAAGCCAAAGCCAATAAGCCCAATGATCTCTAAGTTCTAAAGGGTAGCCACATTTGGACAGAGTTCTTTCCACTACCATTTAGAGGCAGGCAAGCAATGTAGATTGTATCTTCATGACTGATTAGATTGGTCCATATGAGCCCTTGTTGAATATCTTTTTTTCAGACAGAATTATATACTTTTAATTGTAGTTGTTTCGGTTATGTAGGTTATTTCTTTTCTCATTGTTGATACTATGTTCATGACTGTTGTAAATTTTTAAGATATTTGTATCCATTAACTACTAATGAGTAACAAACTACTCCAAAACTTTGAATCTATGGAATTCTGAGCAGTTCTGCTTATCTGGACCAAACACCGCTCATCTCTGGACTTGCCCATGCTTCTTTTGTCAGCTGGCAGGTCAGCTAGGGACTGAATGATCTAATGTCCTCAGCTGGGGCAGCCTGATGGTGTTTTGTCTTCTAGCAGGCTACCCCGGGCTTGGGGCTTGTTCTCCTCATCAGCATTGCATAATGAGGCGTGTGTCCTATAACTTCGGGCTGCCCCACAGAGAGAGAGCCATCAGTCTCTTCCTTTGATAGGGTTTTGCTGTGTCCCCACCCACAGTGAAGTGGCATCATCGTCTGGGGTAAATACCTGAGGTTCATCATCTCACGCCAAGGAAATGAAGCACAGGGATGCACAAGAAGTGAGTTTAAGAGCAGAGGTTTAGCAGGCCAGAGAAAAGAGAAAAGCTCTCTCTCCTGCAGAGAGAGCAGGGCTCCCAAGTGGGTCTTCCTGTTCCATGGTTGTATGGGGTTTTATAGGTGGGCTTGAGGCGGCAGTGTCTGATTTACACAGGGTCCAAAAGATTAGTCAGACCAGGTGTTCCATTTACATAGCACACGAAAAAGCTAGCCACCCCACCCTAATCTTTAATTATGCCAATGGATTCTCTACCTGGCCAGTGCCATGCTGCCTGCTTCTTTACTGTACACGTGGTTGACAAAGAAAAGGGAAGATGCAGCCACCATGGTGAACATGCCTGGTCCCCAGGTAGCCTTTTCCTATTCACACAGCTGCCAGCATTCACCAGTGCAAGCTTCTAGCTTGCTTTTCCATATCTGCAGCCTAATTTTTCAGTCTGCTCTTTGTTAGAAAAGAAATTATTTGGGGCTGCTTTTGTTAAAAGGTAGCCTTACTGAGAATCTCTTACCCTCACTAACTGCCTAAATAATTTCTTTTTAGCTCCTGTATCAAAATCTCACCTTGAATTGTAGCTCCCATAATCCCCACATGTCCCCTTGTTGAATATCTTAGGTCAGGTAGATTAGATTTATCCATATGAGCCCTTTTTAAATATCTTATTGTTATATATAAAGTTCCAGTGCCACAAAAGAAAAAGCACTCAATTATCAAATTTTCTTTTTAATTCTCAGCAAGGTAAGGTACTTCGGTAGAAGGGTGCACCCTTACAGATGGAGCAATGGTGAGAGCATACTTGGACAAGGGAGGGGAAGGGGTTCTTATCCCTGATGCACGCGGCCCCTGCTGCTGTGTCCTTCCCCTATTGGCTAGGGTTAGACCGCACAGGCTAAACTAATTCCGACTGGCTAATTTAAAGAGAGTGACGGGGTGAGTGGTTTGGCGGGAAAAATGGTTATGACAGAGCATGTAATGAGTCAGGGTGGAGTAGATAATCGGAATGAGTCAGGGTGGAGCAGGTGATCAAAAAAAGTTGCTTTATGAGGAAGTTAAGGTTAAAAGTAGAAGGCAAAGAATTGAAGACATGACATATTGATTCTTTGAAAAGAAATTTAGAACTCATATCTAACATTATCTTAGATCAGGTATTCATTTCCGTTGTGGCTATCAGAATAGCCTCTCACCTGAGTTACAGGCCACTTGCCCTTCAGTCTTCCTGCTCTCTTCACCAAGTCTATTTTTCATATGTATACACCTGGACTCAGCATAATCCTACTAAGGACTGCAAAGTTTCTCCACTGCCAGCAGCGTGAAATCCAAATTTGTTATAGAGATAGATATTTTTGGACTAATTTAGTATTTCAACCTAATTTCCCCAGACTTAAATATAGGCACATATATTTATCTCCAGTCTCCTCAGATTTCTCAGTTGTTTCCCAAATTTCACAATATTCCTGCTTTCAAGCCTTTATGTGTGACATTTTTCTCCCTAGAAAGGCTCTCCCCTCAAAACCTAGAAAACACTGTCTCGTTCTTCAATGCCCAGATAAACATTGTGCCCATTGTGGTATCTGACAGATTCTAGGCAGAGACAAATCAGTCTTTCCTTTGTTTCTATGACTCTTGACATCTTTCTCTTGTAGTGATATATAACAGTTGTCTATCTCTCTTTCTAGCTTGATTTTTAAGTTCTTGAGAATAAAGAATTCATTCACTTGAGAAATCATTATCATTATACTTTTATAAGTTTGTAATCCTATTTATTATAATTATTATTTAGTACCTACTAAATGACAGGTACTAGTCCTAGGGCAGAGGATACAGCAGTGAACACAACAGACAAAAACCCTACCTTGTTGGAGCTCACATTCTAGTCTGAGGAGAAAAACAATACACAAAATAAATAAATAATATGACAGAAGTGATAATGCCTAGAAAAAATTAAGCAGAGAAGCAGGATAAGAATGACTGAGAGCGACCAGGTGTGGTGGCTCACACCTGTAATCCCAGCACTTTGGGAGGCCGAGGCCAGTAGATCACTTGAAGTCAGGAGTTCAAGCCCAGCCTGACCAACATAGTGAAACTCAATCTCTACTAAAAATACAAAATTAGCCAAGTGTGGTGGTGCATGCCTATAATCCCAGCTACTTGGGAGGCTGAGGCAGGAAAATAGCTTGAAGCCAGGAGACAGAGGTTGCAGTGAGCCGTGATCGCACCACTGCACTTCAGCCTAGGCAACAAGAGCAAAACTCCGTATCAAAAAAAAAAAAAGAGAGAGAGAAAGAATGACTGAGAGTGCTGGTTGCAATTTTAAACTGGGTGAACAGACATGAACTCACTGAGAAAGTGGTATTTCAACCAAGATATAAAGACAGTGAGGCAGAAAGCCATGCAGCTATGTAGAAGAAACATACCACAGGAAGAAGAAATAGCCAGTGCAAAGGCTCTGAGGTGGGAGCATGCCTGGCACATTCAAAGACCATCACAGAAGTCAGTGTGTAAAACCAACCAAAAAACGAACAAAAAATAAAACAAAAACCAACCAGATTCTGTCATTTGCAACATGGATAGAATGGAAGATCATTATGTTAAGTGAAATAAGCCAGGCACAGAAACACAAACATCACATGTTCCCACTTATTTGTGGGATCTAAAAATCAAAACAATTGAAGTCACGGAGATAGAGGGTAGAAGGATGGTTACCAGAGGCTAGGAAGGGTAGTGGGAGGTTGGGGAGCAGGTGGGGATGGTTAATGAGTACAAAAAAAGTACTTAGAAAGAATAAGACCTATTATTTGATAGCACAACAGGGTGACTATAGTCAATAACTGCACATTTTAAAATAATGAAGAGTATAATTGGATTGTTTGTAACTCAAAGGATAAATGCTTAAGGGAATGGATACCCCATTTTCCACGATATGACTGTTACACATTGCATGCCTGCATCAAAATAGCTCATGTACCCCATAAATATATACACCTACGGCCGGGTGCGGTGGCTCACGCCTGTAATCCCAGCACTTTGGGAGGCCGAGGCAGGTGGATCACAAGGTCAGGAGATCGAGACCATCCTGGCTAAGACGGTGAAACCCCGTCTCTGCTAAAATACAAAAAATTAGCCAGGCGCGTTGGCAGGCGCCTGTAGTCCCAGCTACTCGAGAGGCTGAGACAGGAGAATGGCGTGAACCCGGGAGGTGGAGCTTGCAGTGAGCCGAGATCACGCCACTGCACTCCAGCCTGGCTGATGAGCAAGACTCCATCTCAAAAAAAAAAAAACAAATATATACACCTACTATGTACCCACAAACACTAAAACTTAAAAAAAAAAAATTAAAAAGCCAGTTTGACAGGAGAGGAGAGAGCAAGGGGAAGAAAAGCAGAAAAACAGGAAATAAAGTCGAAGACCATGTAGGGTTCCACAGCCCACTATACAGGTTGACTTGTTTCTTTCTCTTTTTTTTTTTTTTTTTTTTTTT
>NW_016804580.1:2964557-2993676 GCF_001698545.2 Rhinopithecus bieti | reverse complement strand
TTCCTCCTTAATTCTTTTAATATGTTAAAATATGATCCTTAGTATTAAACTGAAAAATTTGTCGGGAATTAATACAAAGAGTAAACTAGCATTGACAGAATGTTGATAATAAAAGAAATGTTATTTAGAGGAATTACCTATGTCCATACACACAAAGACACACAAAAAAAATGAGGAACTGACAAATACTGATGAAAGACAAAATTAATTCAACAAAATAAAAAATAAACACATGAAAATAAAACAAGAAAAACTATGATATATCTGAACAATAAGACCAAGCACTAGTATATATAGATATCATAGGTATTATTATAATTTACTAAAATTATAAAATTGGACCCAAGTTAAGCCCAAGTTACTGATGGCCAACAAATCCTCCAAAGGAGTGATAATTAAATCTTTAATTTCCATATGTGTCTTGGATCTTCATGCAAGGGCCACCGTGTTGCATGGTAGGTGACAACTTCAACTGCCTCCCTAAAATAAACGCAAGAATGGGCTGCATTACAAAAATACATGCATCCAACAATGAAATTAACTGGAGGGGCATATGCAAAAGAAATTTAGAAGGAATTTGGGGAACAAACCAAATGAAGTTGGGCATGATGGCTCACGCCTGTAATCCCAGCACTTTAAGAGGCTGAGGTAGGAGGATCACTTGAGGTCAGGAGCTCAAGACCAGCTTGGCTAACATGGTGAAACCCCATCTGTACTAAAAATATAAAAATTAGATGGGAGTGGTGGTGGGTACCTGTAATCCCACCTACTTCGGAGGCTGAGGCAGGAGAATCCCTTAAACCCGGGGGGCGGAGACTGCAGTGAGCAGAGATCGCAACACTGCACTCCAGCCTGGGTGATGGAGTGAAACTCTGTCTAAAAAAAAAAAAGAACACCAATATGGACTACTGCATAGCTTTTTGATGTTCCAGTTTATTTCACAGAAAAGAACAGGCTGCTTCAAACAGAAATCATGTTTCAGTGGGGCTTAGAAAAATACTAAAACTACAAGGATCTTGACCACGCGCAGTGGCTCATGCCTGTAATCCCAGCACTTTGGGAGGCAGAGGCAGGAGGATCACCTGAGGTCAGGAGTTCGCCACCAGCCTGGCCAACATGGTGAAACCCCGTCTTTACTAAAAATACAAAAATTAGCCGAACATGGTGGCACTTGCCTGTAGTCCCAACTACTCGGGAGGCTGAGGCACAAGAATCATTTGAATCCTGCAGGCAGAGGTTGCAGTGAGCGGAGATCTCACCACCGCACACCCAGCCTGGGTAACACAATGAGACACTGTCAGAGGGGAAAGGAGGAGAGGGGAGGGGAGAACTCACTGTGTGCTGCCTTCAAGTTAACACCTGTCTTCACTGTCTATGGTTGCAAATTCCTTGGAGATGGGAAATCTGCTATTTTACTTGTGTACAGTGCCTAGCATGGCATCTTGCAGAAACAGAGATTTTCAAATGGCAAAAAACATTCACTCTTATATAAAGATTCTCTGACAAAAGGGTGAGAGTGCTGCCTCTAAGCTGCAGAGGTTCCTTTCCTCATTGTTCACAGTTGTGTGGATTGCATGATGTTCCTTGATTGTCACCCACTGGAAGTAAATGGAATAAAGACAGACCTGGAAATTAGCATTTCTCCTTGCAGACCTTTAGAAACTGCCACTAAATGTTCTAACCACCAGCTGTATTATACAGCTTTAAGCATAGGTTGTAGAGTCTTATAATCCTTGCCCCACAAATTAAATAAATTTGAAATAATCTGCAGAGTTGACCCAAAAATAGTAAAGCTCATTTTTAGTACCTATGTAATAGTCATCATACATATTATACTTAATTGAAATGCATTACAACTCTGTTGGGTAGAGAATATTCAACTCATTTTAGCTTTGAGCTATTGAGTATTGTAAAATACTTTTTCTGGTGTGGACATAGCCACTTAATAGTACAACCACACTCAAACGCCAAAACTGTGTTCATTCTACAATATCCAATATTGTTCTCTATCTTCCATATTATTTTTTGCTCAGAAATTTAAAGCAATGTCTATTAAATTAATGGATACTTTTTTTTTTTTTTGAAACGGAGTCTCGCTGTGTTGCCCAGCCTGGAGTGCAGTGGCACGATCTCGGCTCACTGCAAGCTCCACCTCCCAGGTTCATGCCATTCTCATGCCTCAGCCTCCAGAGTAGCTGGGACTACAGGCGCCCGCCACCTCGCCCGGCTAGTTTTTCGTATTTTTTTAGTAGAGACGGGGTTTCACTGTATTAGCCAGGATGATTTCGATCTCCTGACCTGGTGATGTGCCCATCTCAGCCTCCCAAAGTGCTGGGATTACAGGCTTGAGCCACCGCGCCCAGCCTGGATACTTTTTAAAATTAGAGCTTGATGTAAGTCCATGCTCCTTTCACAATTCAACACGGCTCTAAAGTTCCCAGTTGATATTCTGTTTAGAAATTTAAAGTAGTGCTTATAAAATAGTCCTTTTTCACAACTATAGCGTGACATAAAATTATGCATCTAAAATATGAATGCAGAAATAAACTCTAGAATGCATTGGAAAAGGTGACAACTTAAGAGATATTTTGTCCAAAAAAAAGAATCTCTTCTAGAATGACACACAATGAGATGTAAATTCAAGGTCTCCTTCGTATTAACAAACATTAAACAACAGTCACATTTAGGACACTGATATCAGCAATAAAAATAATACAGAGATATAAATAAGTTCATTTAAAATGTTTATATAAATATTTCTGGACTAAAAATAAACACCGAAATGTGAATGCATATTTCATTGATACATTTGTTTTTGTGTGTCTATAAGCTAGAAGTACAGTAATTTACCTTACAGATTTGGAAAACAGCTAAAACTGGCAAAAAGAAGCATAAGATAGGATGTGTTCAATGCACATTAGGAATGCTAGTGCTCAAACCTGGTTAACACCACCACAGGATCTGAAATTCAAAGGTGTTAAAATAAAGTAAAATGGATTATAAAGTCAAACTAGGTACCAAATTTCAAAATATTAAGAATAACTGGCCTATTGAATGCAGGCTTAACACTGATATGAGTTGAATAATAATAAAGTTAAAGCTTTTGGTCTGTAAGATCTGTCATTTCTGAAATATTATTTCACCAACCTAGAGAAAAGAAATGAATTGTTTCTTTTTCTTCCAATATCACAACTGCCTCCAAAGGTTCTCTTTACAGCTACCAAATTTTGCTTTTCATAATTCTGAGATCATTTTGAAATGCAGACACATTTTCTAAAGTGAATCATTAAGGAATAATGGACTCTTAACAATGTAATCTCCTGTTCAATTTAAAACGTTTTAGGTCTCATTGCAATCTCACTGTAAATTAGCCTCAGATTATACAATACCATCAAAGCAAAATCTGTCCAGGATTTTCTCATGTGTTTTGTATTTATAAACTTTTCTTCAGCCTGTAGAAACTACTTTAGACCTTGAGCTTTTAGTGACTAAAGAATAATTGTTAAAGAAATAATTTAAATATTAATAGATATATCATAATACAGCTTTTAAATGGAGTGATATGTACCATGCAATTCTATTTTCTGATAGTACAGACCAGGCTCCATAACTAATCCTCCAACCAAAAACAAGTTAAAATGCCAAGTGAAATATATTTGTAATCTTTTTAAATGTCTATAGCTTGCTAGCAAGAAAAGTAAGGAATATTCAGATGTCAAAAATTAAGTGAGGAAAGAAATGCATCAAGGTAAGCAGAGAATTTAAAACAGATCATTCCTTAAAGGAAGGCAATTTTTAAATTTGGTAATTTTAATATTTGGAATTTTTCATGACTTTAAACATACAGGAACAGATAACAATGCCCAAAGCATATCCAATGAAGTTTAATAGAAGGAGAGAGGAAAAAGAATGATATAGGAAATATTTGAAGGAATAATGACTTCAAGTTCCTAAAATGTCTGGAAGATCCCTCTCCACAAATTCAAAATCCTCACAAATAACAAGAAAGATTAAAAAGAGAAATATACATCATAAAGAAATTGCCAAAAAACAATGAAAGAGAGAAATCCTAAATAAAGCTAGAGAAAAAATAGACATCACATGCAAAGGAACTGTAATGACACTGACAGCCAATTTATCCTGTGCAACAATGGGAACCAGAAGAAAGTGGAATTATATGCACATTGAGACAAATTAGGTGTAAGAGTTCTAAACCTAATGAAAAAAAATAATCAAATGTATTAAGGTATATCCAAAATAAGCTGTATTAATATGTGCAATTCAGTGAGCTTCGATAGATTATCATTACCATGAAACCACTGCCACAACCATAATACAGACTATTTTATCACTCCAAAACTACCTCAAGTGCTTTTACATTACATACCACTCTACCACTGGTACCAGACAATTGCTGCTATATATTTTTTATAGTATAGCATTTTCTGCACTTTTTTACATGAATGGTATCATATAATATCCATTTCTTGTGTCTTGATTCTTTTACTTAGCGTAATTCTGAGGTTGATGCATATTGTATTATTAATCAGTAGTTCATTCTTTATTTCTGAGGACTATTCAGTTGTTCAGATATACCATATTTCGCTTATCCATTCACAGATATTTAGGTTGTGTCCACTTTTTGACTACTTGGCAAAAAGCAGTCATTAACATTCATCTTTGTGTAGATTCATGTTGTCATTTTATACCTAGAATAAAATGCCTGGATCCTATGGTAGGCATATGTGTACTACTTAAAATGTGACAGTCTTCCAAAGTAATCTGAAGTGTAGGAGAGTTCCTGTTGCTTCATATTCTCACCAATATTTGTATTCCCAGAAATTTTACCATAAGCATTCTAATTATATGCAGTGTTATCTTACTGTGATTTGGACTTTTATTTTCCTGATGATGTCAAGCACCTTTTCATGTCTTACTAACCATTGTTTCCTAAAGTACCTGTCCAAATTTTTTGCCCATTTTCAAATTGGATAGTTTGTCTTCTTACTTTTTAATTAAAAGAGTGTTGGCCAGGTGTGGTGGCTCACACCTATAATCTCAGCACTTTGGGAGGCCAAGGCAGGCAGATCACCTGAGATCGGGAGTTCCAGACCAGCCTGACCAACATGGAGAAACCCCATGTCTACTAAAAATAGAAAATTAGCTGGGCATGGTGGCATATGCCTGTAATCCCAGCTACTCAGGAGGCTGAGGCAGGAGAATCGCTTTAACCCAGGAGGTGAAGGTTGCAGTGAGCCAAGATCACATTATTGCACTCCAGCCTGGACAACAAGAGCAAAACTCCATCTCAAAAAAATAAATAAACAAATAAGTTCTGATTTATCAATTTTTTTCTTTTATGAGCCATGCTTTTTGTGTAATGGCTAAGAAAATTTCCTACTCAAAGTTGCAAAAAAATTTTAACCTATGTTTCCATCTAAAAGTTTTACTTTTTCAACTTTCCCATTTACATCTATACTTCATCTCAAGTTAATTTTTGTGTGTAAGGTAAGGGAAAGGTTGATATTTATTTTTTTTTCCATACAGACATTCATTTGCTTCAGCACCATTTGTTGAAAAGACATTTCTTTCCCTGTGGAATTGCTTTAGCATCCTGAAGAAAACTATTTAGTAGGTATAGGCATGAGTATATTTATAGATTTCCCATTCTGTTCTATTGGTCTATATATTTACTCCTTCACTAAAATCATACTGTGGATGAAGTACACAGAAATCATAAAAATAGTAAAGAGTATTTCAAATATATTAATTTAAAAACTTATGGAGCAAATGTTCCCATTTAAGAAAGAAGAAACTTATAAACTGTGTTTTCTAAATCCAGCTATATTTTGTTTATAGACAATATATATCTGTAACATAAAGATATAAAGTATGAAAGAAGAAAACCTGGTATGTATGTCAAGCAAATACTGAGGAAAGCTTGTATAATTCCATTAACAGCAAACAATTTGTTTATAAATGAAGAGAATTGATAGAACAGATCAATTCATAATGATAAAAGTTTCAATACACACGGAAAACTGTAAGTCCCAAAATTATAAGCAATTAATAATATAAGTTCAATGAATACAAAGCAAAAAATTATGTAAACACTCTCAACACAGAATATTTTAATCTGTCCCTTCCATTAATCAATGTATAAATCAGACATCTTGTTACAGTCTAGCTCAAATGAAAGTACAAAAGTGTTTCTAAAACCCATAGGTCAAAAAAACTACCACTGAAAAAATGCCACATCCACAAATACCTGAAGCTCTCCAGCCTCAGGAATGAATCACCTCATTATCCTCTTACCAAAAATTCCAACCTTTTAATATGACTTAACAGGTAAGGAAGTGCTTGTTCCTGTTTGGTTTAGGCTAANTTAACAATGTAATCTCCTGTTCAATTTAAAACGTTTTAGGTCTCATTGCAATCTCACTGTAAATTAGCCTCAGATTATACAATACCATCAAAGCAAAATCTGTCCAGGATTTTCTCATGTGTTTTGTATTTATAAACTTTTCTTCAGCCTGTAGAAACTACTTTAGACCTTGAGCTTTTTAGTGACTAAAGAATAATTGTTAAAGAAATAATTTAAATATTAATAGATATATCATAATACAGCTTTTAAATGGAGTGATATGTACCATGCAATTCTATTTTCTGATAGTACAGACCAGGCTCCATAACTAATCCTCCAACCAAAACAAGTTAAAATGCCAAGTGAAATATATTTGTAATCTTTTAAATGTCTATAGCTTGCTAGCAAGAAAAGTAAGGAATATTCAGATGTCAAAATTAAGTGAGGAAAGAAATGCATCAAGGTAAGCAGAGAATTTAAAACAGATCATTCCTTAAAGGAAGGCAATTTTAAATTTGGTAATTTTAATATTTGGAATTTTCATGACTTTAAACATACAGGAACAGATAACAATGCCCAAAGCATATCCAATGAAGTTTAATAGAAGGAGAGAGGAAAAGAATGATATAGGAAATATTTGAAGGAATAATGACTTCAAGTTCCTAAAATGTCTGGAAGATCCCTCTCCACAAATTCAAAATCCTCACAAATAACAAGAAAGATTAAAAGAGAAATATACATCATAAAGAAATTGCCAAAAAACAATGAAAGAGAGAAATCCTAAATAAAGCTAGAGAAAAAATAGACATCACATGCAAAGGAACTGTAATGACACTGACAGCCAATTTATCCTGTGCAACAATGGGAACCAGAAGAAAGTGGAATTATATGCACATTGAGACAAATTAGGTGTAAGAGTTCTAAACCTAATGAAAAAAAATAATCAAATGTATTAAGGTATATCCAAAATAAGCTGTATTAATATGTGCAATTCAGTGAGCTTCGATAGATTATCATTACCATGAAACCACTGCCACAACCATAATACAGACTATTTTATCACTCCAAAACTACCTCAAGTGCTTTTACATTACATACCACTCTACCACTGGTACCAGACAATTGCTGCTATATATTTTTTATAGTATAGCATTTTCTGCACTTTTTTACATGAATGGTATCATATAATATCCATTTCTTGTGTCTTGATTCTTTTACTTAGCGTAATTCTGAGGTTGATGCATATTGTATTATTAATCAGTAGTTCATTCTTTATTTCTGAGGACTATTCAGTTGTTCAGATATACCATATTTCGCTTATCCATTCACAGATATTTAGGTTGTGTCCACTTTTGACTACTTGGCAAAAGCAGTCATTAACATTCATCTTTGTGTAGATTCATGTTGTCATTTTATACCTAGAATAAAATGCCTGGATCCTATGGTAGGCATATGTGTACTACTTAAAATGTGACAGTCTTCCAAAGTAATCTGAAGTGTAGGAGAGTTCCTGTTGCTTCATATTCTCACCAATATTTGTATTCCCAGAAATTTTACCATAAGCATTCTAATTATATGCAGTGTTATCTTACTGTGATTTGGACTTTTATTTTCCTGATGATGTCAAGCACCTTTTCATGTCTTACTAACCATTGTTTCCTAAAGTACCTGTCCAAATTTTTTGCCCATTTTCAAATTGGATAGTTTGTCTTCTTACTTTTAATTAAAAGAGTGTTGGCCAGGTGTGGTGGCTCACACCTATAATCTCAGCACTTTGGGAGGCCAAGGCAGGCAGATCACCTGAGATCGGGAGTTCCAGACCAGCCTGACCAACATGGAGAAACCCCATGTCTACTAAAATAGAAAATTAGCTGGGCATGGTGGCATATGCCTGTAATCCCAGCTACTCAGGAGGCTGAGGCAGGAGAATCGCTTTAACCCAGGAGGTGAAGGTTGCAGTGAGCCAAGATCACATTATTGCACTCCAGCCTGGACAACAAGAGCAAAACTCCATCTCAAAAAAATAAATAAACAAATAAGTTCTGATTTATCAATTTTTTTCTTTTATGAGCCATGCTTTTGTGTAATGGCTAAGAAAATTTCCTACTCAAAGTTGCAAAAAAATTTTAACCTATGTTTCCATCTAAAAGTTTTACTTTTCAACTTTCCCATTTACATCTATACTTCATCTCAAGTTAATTTTGTGTGTAAGGTAAGGGAAAGGTTGATATTTATTTTTTTTTCCAGACAGACATTCATTTGCTTCAGCACCATTTGTTGAAAAGACATTTCTTTCCCTGTGGAATTGCTTTAGCATCCTGAAGAAAACTATTTAGTAGGTATAGGCATGAGTATATTTATAGATTTCCCATTCTGTTCTATTGGTCTATATATTTACTCCTTCACTAAAATCATACTGTGGATGAAGTACAAAGAAATCATAAAATAGTAAAGAGTATTTCAAATATATTAATTTAAAACTTATGGAGCAAATGTTCCCATTTAAGAAAGAAGAAACTTATAAACTGTGTTTTCTAAATCCAGCTATATTTTGTTTATAGACAATATATATCTGTAACATAAAGATATAAAGTATGAAAGAAGAAAACCTGGTATGTATGTCAAGCAAATACTGAGGAAAGCTTGTATAATTCCATTAACAGCAAACAATTTGTTTATAAATGAAGAGAATTGATAGAACAGATCAATTCATAATGATAAAAGTTTCAATACACACGGAAAACTGTAAGTCCCAAAATTATAAGCAATTAATAATATAAGTTCAATGAATACAAAGCAAAAAATTATGTAAACACTCTCAACACAGAATATTTTAATCTGTCCCTTCCATTAATCAATGTATAAATCAGACATCTTGTTACAGTCTAGCTCAAATGAAAGTACAAAAGTGTTTCTAAAACCCATAGGTCAAAAAAACTACCACTGAAAAAATGCCACATCCACAAATACCTGAAGCTCTCCAGCCTCAGGAATGAATCACCTCATTATCCTCTTACCAAAAATTCCAACCTTTTAATATGACTTAACAGGTAAGGAAGTGCTTGTTCCTGTTTGGTTTAGGCTAAGTAATACAAAGTGCTGTAACAAAGAAACCTAATAAATTTCAGTTGGCTTAACAAAATAAAGGTGTTTTTTTTTTTCATTTTACAATCCAATTGAATGACCACCAACTGATATGGTCACACATTGACCCAGCTTACTTCCACCTGGAGGTTCCACTATACCATAGAACCTCAACTAAAGAACTTCATAGAACCTCATGGTTTCACCATGCCATAGAACCTCAACTAAAGAACTTCATAGAACTTCATGGTTCCACCATGCCATAGAACCTCAACTAAAGAACCTCACAGAACCTCATGGTTCCACCATGCCACAGAACCTCAACTATAGAACGTCATGGTTCCACCATGCCATAGAACCTCAACTATAGAACCTCATGAGTCCACCATGTCACAGAACCTCAACTAAAGAACCTCACAGAACCTCATGGTTCCACCATGCCACAGAACCTCAACTAAAGAACCTCATAGAACCTAATGGTTCCAACACGCCATAGAACCTCAACTATAGTGCCTCATGATTTCACAATGCCATAAAACCTCAACTATAGAACATGGTTCCACCAAGCCATAGAACCTCAACTACAGAACCTCATGATTCCACAATGCCATAGAACCTCAAATATAGAACATGGTTCCATCATGCCATACAACCTCAACTACACAACCTCATGGTTCCACCATGCCATACAACCTCAACTAAAGAAACTTCATGCCATAGAACCTCAACTAAAGAACCTCATAGAACCTCTTGGTTCCACCATGCCACAGGACCTCAACTATAGAACCTCACAGAACCTCATGGTTCCACCATGCCATAGAACCTCAACTACAGAACCTCATGGTTCCACCATGCCACGGGACCTCAACTATAGAACCTCATGGTTCTACCATGGCACAGAACCTCAACTGTAGAACCTCATAGAACCTCATGGTTCCACCATGCCATAGAACCTCAACTACAGAACCTCATAATTCCACCATGCCAAAGAACCTCAACTATAGAACTTCATGGTTCTACAATGCCATAGAACCTCATGGTTACACCCTTCCATAGAACGTCAACCTCATAGAATCTGTTGCTAGATCTTGTGCATATATCTAGAATCTGGGGGAAGTGAAAGAATGGAGGTTCACAAGAGGTTTTAATGGATCAGTATTGGAATGCACACATAACTTCACAAGATTTAGTTACATAGCCAGACATACTTACAAAGGAGGCTGGGAATTATTTTGTAATAATGTGTACCCATGAAGTAGATAGAGTAGTTTTAGGGAACACATAGAATACAATAAAACCACCCTTTTTAGTGGACAGCTCTGTAAGTTTTGAGAAGCACATTTAGTTGTGACATCTTTAGCAAAATCAAGATGTAGGATAGAATTACCCCCCAAAAAAATTCCCCTTTCCTCTTCACAGTCAACTCCTCTGCCCCAACTCCCACCTCTACCTCCTGGCAACTATAGATCTATTTTCTGTCTTTTTAGTTTTGTCTTTTCCAAAATACCAGATAAATGGAATCATATAACATGTAGCCTTTGGGGGCAGGGTTCTTTCACTTAATTTAGCATGTGTGTGATTCAACCATGCTGTTCTGTATATTAGTAGTTTGTTCCCTTTTGCTGCTGAGTTATACCCCATGATACAGGACACCAAAAGACCAATTCATAAAAAAAAATAGATGAATTCAAAATTAAGAACTCCTGCTCTATTAAAGACACTCTCAAGAGATGAAAAGACAGACTATGAGACAATATTTGCAAACAGCATATCTGATAAAGGACCAATATCCAGGATATATAAAGAGTTCTTAAAACACAATAACATTTTTAAAATTATTTAATGGGCAAAAGATTTGAACAAAAACTTCATCGAAGACATATGGATACCAAGAAGCATGTGAAAAGATGCTCAATATCACTAGTCATCAGGGAAATCAAAATTAAAACCATAATGAGATATCACTAAATACCTATTATAATGGCTGTACCTTTTTTTTTTTTTTTTGAGATGGAGTTTTCTCTTGTCACCCAGGCTGGAGTGCAATGGCACAATCTTGGCTCACTGCAACCTTTGCCTCCCAGGCTCAAGTGATTCTCCTGCCTCAGCCTCCCAAGTAGCTGGGATTACAGGCACCTGCCACCACGCCCAGCTAATTTTTGTGTTTTTTTAGTAGAGACGAGGTTTCACCATGTTGACCAGGCTGGTCTCGAACTCCTGACCTTAGGTGATCCACCTAAATGGCTGTGGGCTGTGATATTTTAAATTGGCAATACAAAGTGCTCAAAATGATGCTGAGCAATTGGAACTCTTTTCAATTCCTAACAGAATATGAAATATATATCCACCCAATTTGGAAAACAGTCTTGCAGTTTCTTTAAAATTAAACATTCATTTACCATACAATCCAGCAATTCTACTCCTAGGTATTGACACAAGTGAAACAAAAACTCAGGTTCACATAAAAACCAGTAAAGGCCGGGCGCTATGGCTCACACCTGTAATCCCAGCACTTTGAGAGGCCGAGCCGGGCGGATCACAAGGTCGGGAGATCGAGACCATCCTGGCTAACAGGGTGAAACCTCATCTCTACTAAAAATACAAAAAAAAAAAAGCCGGGCGTGGTGGCGGGCACCTGTAGTCCCAGCCACTTGGGAGGCTAAGGCAGGAGAATGGCGTGAACCCGGAAGACGGAGCTTGCAGTGAGCCGAGATTGTGCCACTGCACTCCAGCCTGGGCAACACAGTGAGACTCCATCTCAAAAAATAAAAATAAAAAATACGAACAAGTAAAAATGTTTATAGCAGCTTAATTCATAAACACCAAAACTGGAAATAATCCAAATATCAATCTAAGGGTGAAAGGATACACAAAACTATTGTTTTCAATGCTAAATTAGGTAATGTATGGATATATATTAAGGGCTCCAAAGTTTATTAGATGAACAAGTCTATTTTATCTCACATTAAACTGTAATCTTACTTCTAAAACACTATTGTTTTAGAAAGTAAAGATTGTTATTTTGTTTTTATTTTCTCATTCAAGTGAACTATCAGTTCTCTTCAAAGAAACAGTGAGAAGAAAACAAAGCTGAAGTCTGGCAAATGTGTGAGACTGAAATATCTATTAGGCCAAAAAAGACTGTGAGAAAGATTACTCCAGATGAGACAGCCAGTCATTGGCACTAAGCAATTTCAGCAGTGTCCTAGATTCCAAAAGTAAAGTCAATACTGAGAACAGTGTTTCTTCAAAAGCCTACAGAAGGTTCTCACACAACCCTCATAATGCATATCTGTTTCCCAATCTTTAGGCAAGAGCTGCATTCAACATATTCTGAGTAAAATAGGCCAGTGGCCATTTTAAAGACATTATATGTGAATCACTCAAATTTCCAACATGCCTGGGAATAAGCCTAAAACTACATGGTTTACAAGAAATGCTTGTGAAATGTTATCTTGGTCACCCCTAAGTTTTAATGTCATTTTTTGTGAAGTTTCATTGTTTAGTGTATAATTCCTAATTCTTCAATTTTTTTAAGAAGAATCAGATTTTTTTCATGATGTGAAAATTAAGAATTTGCCTACATGGTTGAAAATATTCACAAGAGACTTGATTATTCACATTCATATACACAGAGAAAGTTTGCTGAATTTAAAAAAAAATGCTCTTTTACCCATGCAACCCACTCTCAGGGACACGGAAGTGCTTGTCTGTTCCACTGTGGGCTTCCGTTTTCATCGATGTTGAATAGTTTGGCCACTTCATTAAGAACTTCAGGTTGCTCACCATCCTCAGTGGTCTTCCTTGCTATTGGCATTCGGTTAAAGACGTTCCATATAGCATGATCCCCACAACTACTTTGTCCCTGGGATGGAAAATGCCACCTTTGCTGTAGTCCTCCAAGACTCCTGGGAGAGGAACTGCAGGGGTGCTGGGAGGAAGAATAATTTCTGAGGCCTCGTACTCTGTTTCACTCTGATCAGGTAACAGCTCCTGATTGCTCTGTGGCAGATTTTGGGTTGTCTTGTGCAGCTGCTTTTGCAAAAACACCAACTGTGGGCCAACAGCTTCACAGCCAGCATCAGGGCTCAAATCATTCCAGAACACTGACTGATGCCAGTATGACTTAGCAGCTCCAGTTATATTTTCCCCAGCCAATCTTCCGCTCACAAAAGCATGATCATGGTGCTGTAACCGCCTCCTCCCAGATTTATATCATAGAAGCATGCAGCATCTCCTGCTGCCCACGTTTGAGCATGCGTATAGCTCTACATTTACGCAGAAGCCACCAAAATCTGGGTCTATTTCCAGCCCACCAGTTCTCAACCAACTCAACACTGCGCTTCAGGCTCACGGCTGTGGTCAGTTTCTACCATCCCACCATCTTTCAACCTGATGAGTAACTTGCCACTGCACCGACTCCAACCCACTGCACAATAGCAATGGGCATAATCTTAACCCCACCTCATCTGACTTTTTCCATGGTTCAGTTGCAGAGGGATTTTCAGAAGACCTTTCCCATATTTCCTTTCTCAGAAAACAGTTGAATCACTTCTGCCCCCAAGGCTCCAACCCTTTCTGCCAAGAGCACAGGACAGTTCACCACCAAGCAAGCCCCCACTGATAACCATAATTGACTTTACTTCCATGAAATCTTTGGAGTCCTACAGTCTCCAATCATTCTAGAGAGTGTTGCTCTGCTCTTCACCTCTGATCCAGCTTCATCAATGTCAGACAGACTTCTTGGAGGACCTCTTGTTGCAATCAAGCAGTTTTCATAGGCTATTTGAGAGCCATTGTTAAGTTTCACTGTGTCGCCTCTCACTTTCAGCTATACCACCTTCTTACCTGGTGAGGATGGCCACAACACCATTCTCCATGTGAGGCAAGTCCTGAGCAGAGACACAGAAAGAGGTGGCTGGAAATACATGCTTCTCTCTTTTTCCATTCCACTGTCTGAATCACAGCGCCTTTGTGACATCTGAGTCATCTGAAAACCACAGTTCTTTTGGAATTTTTCTTTGTTTTTCACTTTTATTTTAGGTTCAAGGGTACATGTGCAGGTTTGTTACACAGGTAAATTGGATGTCATGGAGGTTTGGTGTACAGATTATTTCATCACTCAAGTAATAAGCATAATACCTGATAGTTAATTTTTCGATCCTCACCCTCCTCCCACCCTCCACCTTCAAGTAGAACCCAGTGTGCATTATTCTCTTTTTTGTTCATATGTACTCAGTGTTAGCTCCCACTTATAAGTGAGAACATGTGGTATTTGGTTTTCTGTTCCTGTGTTAGTTTACTTAGGATAGTGGCCTCTAGCTCCATCCATGTTGCTGCAAAGGACATGATTTCATTCTTTTTATGGCTATGTAATACTCCATGGTGTATGTATATGCACCACATTTTCTTTATCCAGTCTACCACTGATGGGCATTTGGGTTGATTCCATATCTTTGCTATTGTGAATAGCGCTGCAATGAACATACATGTGCATGTGTCTTCGTGGTAGAATGGATTACACTCCTTTGGGTATATACTCATTAATAGGATTGCTGGGTTGAATGGTAATTCTGTCTTAAGTTCTTTCAGAAATCACCAAACTTCTTTCCACACAGGCTGAACTAATTTGCACTCCCACCAACAGTGTATAAGCATTCCCTTTCTCTGCAACCTCACCAGCACCTGTTATTTTTTGACTTTTTAATAATAGTCATTCTGACCAGTGTGAGATGGTATCTCATGGTGGTTTTGATTTGCATTTCTCCAATAATTAATGACGTTGAGCATTTTTTCATATGCTTGTTGGCCGTGTCTTCTTTTGAAAAGTGTCTATTCATATCCTTTGCCCATTTTTTTTAATGGGGTTGTTTATTGCTTGTAAATTTGTTAAGCACCTTATAGATTCTGGATATTAGACCTTTGTTAGATGCATAGTTTGCAAATATGTTTTCTCTTTCAGTAGGCTGTTTACTCTCTTGATAGTTTGTTTTGTTGTTGCTGTTGTTGTTGTGCAGATGCTCTTTAGTTTAATTAGGTCCTGTTTGTTAACTTTTGTACCATGGTTCTTTTGAAAGAGGAGATCGTATGTATGACAGCTCAGGATCTTCAGACATAATCAGGGCCCCGGCCCCAGCATCCCAAGCCCAGATGGCTCTGGCTGCAGGAAAAGCAGCAGTTCTTCCACCAGTGAGCAGGAGAGGGACATGATTTGGTATGCTGGCTTAAGGAACTGGCTCTCCACCTACAGCAGGTAACATGGTCCTTTTTTGCTTCTCTTCTGATGTGAGCCCTAACCCTAACATTCTTTCATTATATCTTTTTTGGTTATCCTTTACAGTCGTGTAGGTATATGCACCAGCTCCTACTGTTGATTAAGTCCACAATAAGGACTTAACACAGAATTATCTGTTCTGCCTCCTGGTGCTCCAGAACTAGCCATTTGTCATGTTATCTGGAGTTCTAGAGGAACTAGAACTTGTGCCATTGCTGGAACAAGTAGCCTAAAAGCCAGTTTCTCTGCCTCGGGGTGCAGACGCACACCATCTGCACCAAGGGCACCAGCTTCTGCTTCAAAGTACCCACCACAAGGCGTCCACACCAGAACATTTCAGCAACTGCTACTCGGAACTTCTTCCTTTAGTTTCCTTGGATTCACATCAGACCAACGGGTCAAACGCCATCTAATGTTTATGTTTGCACACTTAATTTTTTCCCGAGTGATTGTGGAATACTCTTAATTATTCACAACATACTTGCAAAAGTCTACATTGTATATTATGAAGTAAAAAGCTAGTCACCTACTTGTAAAAGCTTTGAGAAGACCTACATCTCATCTGTTGGCAGAATCCTAGGGAGATTATTGGACAAAAAATATAAAAATAATAAAGGACCAAGTTCCAGAAAAGAAGTGGAGCTGATGCAAGATGGAAAGATCTCAATCAGAGTTGAAGTCTGTGAGAATGGTTCAAGTACATACACTGAGACTGGAGGATTAATTTTCCATCCTAAAAACCATTTACAGGGCAGACTGCAAGTGTATAAAAAAGGATCAAGGAGGCCAGGCACGGTGGCTCACGCCTGTAATCCCAGCACTTTGGGAGGCTGAGGTGGGTGGATCACAAGGTCAGGAGTTCAAGACCAGCCTGACCAACATGGTGAAACCCTGTCTTTACTAAAAATTAAAAAAAAAAATTAGCCAGGCCTGGTGGCGCATACCTGTAATCCCAGGTATTCAGGAGGCTGAGGCAGGAGAATCTCTTGAACCTGGGAGGCAGAGGTTGCAGTGAGCCAAGATCACGCCACTGCACTCCAGCCGGGGGGACAGAACGAGACTCCATCCCAAAAAAAAAAAAAAAAAGGATAAAGGCTGCCATCTGTTGTAGGAGTCTGAATTATGCCAGCTCAGTGGCTGATCTCAGCCACTCACAAAGAGGCACCTTGCCCAGGTAACATCAGCAACTGGGCCACAGAGAAATGCTCACGATATCCACAAGAGCATTAGTGCAGCACTGCCATTAGCTCCAAGCTTCAGATTCTTAGAGGACCCCTTCAGTAAGCATTTCAAATCTGACATGTCTGACGTCAATAAAACAAAGAAAATAAATGGCAGTTTGTATAAAATTGCAAGGACCACCAACCCCACTCCAGATAGAGAAGGACAGAGGCTATGTTCGAGCAACCCCTAGAGGACGTGGGGGGCTGAGCTGCAGAATTCCAGGTTCATTTATATCTGTCTCTTAGAGTCTTATAATCTTATATGGCCAGGAGCAATAGCTGTTAGAATAATATTTATGGCTACATAGTATTCACCAAAAAAGCAGACAGCTCATTCAATTATTTACTTTGACTATATAGATGGTAAATAGCTCTCAGAAAATGTCTCTCAAAATGACCTTGGGCTTTTAGTCTCCACCAAAAGAACTTCAGATTTCAAAAGGAATAGCATCCAATGTTAAGTTTCCCTTGTCACTTCTTACAATTTCTATTAGGTTGGTGCAAAAGTAACTGCAGTTTTTGCCATTGACAGTAATGGCACTTTGGGAGGCCAAGGCGGGCCAATCACCTGAGGTCAGGAGTTTAAGAGCAGCCTGCCCAACGTGGAGAAACCGCATCTCTACTAAATATACAAAATTAGCCGGGCGTAGTGGCACATGCCTGTAATCCCAGCTACTCGGGAGGCTAAGGCAAGAGAATCGCTTGAACCCGGGAGGTGGAGGTTGCAGTGAGCCAAGATCGTGCCATTGCACTCCAGCCTGGGCAAAAAGAGTGAGACTCCATCTCTAAAGAAAAAAAATTAAGAGTCACAGGTAATCAACTATATTTTGCCAAGTTGAAAATGTATTTATTGAGAGCACAAGATAAACAGAGTAAGTTAACACTCTAATCCCTTTTTAAAAGTCAACTACAGGCCAGAAATGGTGGCTCATGCTTGTAATGCCAGCATTTTGGGAGGGTGAGGCAGGTGGATCATTTGATCCCGGGAGTTCAAGACCAGCCTGGGTAACAGAGCAAAACCTCGTCTCTATAAAAAATTAGCCAGGTGTGGTTACATGCACCTGTGGTCCCAGCTACTTGAGAGGCTGAGGTGGGAGGATCACTTGGGCCTGGCAGGTGGAGGCTACAGTAACATAATTGTACCACTGCACTCCAGCCCAGGCAACAACAGCGAGACTCTGTCTCAAAAGAATAAAATAAAAAATAAAACTTAGGACTTCTAATTCACACTAACTTAGGATTTCTCCACAAATAAGACAGCAGAGGTTTTTCTACTGTGGTTAACTTTCTCTTAGTATTTATTGGATAAAATCATACAAGTAAATGCAAGCATCATTCTCTGGATGGACTAATATTTTAGAAATAAAAATGGAGTATCTCATATTGCCAAAATAATTTGAAATTCATTGTAAATTGCATCCCTGTTCGAAAACATCGTGTTTAGAAATATGAATAAACAGAATGACTCTTTTTTTTTTTTTTTTTTACTGGCTAAAACCAACAGAAGAACAACTCGGTTCCATTTTGAGGAGGCAAGATACTATAGGGGTTAAGGACAGTCTTTGAGGTCAGTAGATTTGAGTGGAAATCCTGCCTCTCAGAAGCACCTCAAACCGTGTGTGTCTTCTTTAACAATTTACTTCTTTCCTTTAAGCTTTACTTTCCCACCAGTAGGAAGACAATATTAATAACTACCTCATAGCAAAGCAAGTCAACTAATCCATATGAACTATAGTTCCTCCTGCTGTAAAAATGAACTGTTAATACTGACCTCAGAGACTCACTGTTTGAATTTAACAAAAAACCTGCTAAAACACATGAAATGTCAAGAACTACATAAATATCATAATTAAGTTGCTTCATATCATTTGTGGAACATGGTGGTATATAAATTAAGTAATTAAATATATAAATATTAACAACAATTAGTCTGTAGAATTGTCTAGTCAATTCTCTTATCAGGGTCTCTGATTGGAAAACCACATTTGGACATGGCTTGATACACAGGATCCTTGCCTTTATATCACTGAGTGAGCTTGTTGTGGAGACAAATGTCCAACAGGCATAAACAGACAAACTCATTTCCCTTCATGACTGCCCAATCTGAATACGGGTGGACAAGTGAGGTCAAAAACGTGGCTGAACCTTGGCACTATTCTTGTCTCATTGGTTTTCAGCCCAGGTTTCTTAAGAAAGAAAGCTTCTTTTTTATTGCATCATCTCAGCCTCTCAAACCCCAGAGGGCAACATTTCTAGAGATTTCTGCACAACAAGGAGGGTTTTTTCCCCACACAAAAGCAATGTCTCAAACTTTTGTTGTTGTTGTTCTGACAGACTCCTTATATCTTTTTCTCCTTCAGAGACCAATGCTAAACTCGAGGGTGGCTTATTTAAACATTTTTTACTCACCTTATTAACATCCAGTGGAAATTATCTGGACTGCCTTTCAAAGAAAATTATATTAGTGTCAGGCAACAACGTGCTCTGCAGTTTAAATGCAACTTTTAAGCATTTCAGAATTGATGCTTAAGTAATCACAGGATTTGCATTTTAAAACTTATGCTGGCATAATGAAGTAAAAGAGAAGCACAATACCTGTGTTCTAGTCCTGATAGTCATCAAATTCTACAAACTTCAGCTTTCTTATCCACACACGGATTTTTGCCAAGATCTAATGTGTGTGCGTGCACGCACACACACACACACACTCCAAATCCGTGGGTCCCGTGGGTCCCATGGGTTCTGCATTCATGAATTCAACCAATTGCAGATCAAAACTATTCAAAAAAAAAACACTGTGTCTGCACTGAACATGTACAGACTTTCACTTGCTTGTCATTATTCCCTAAACAATATGTGACAATAACTATTTACATTGCATTTGCATTGTATGAGGTATTATAAGTAATCTAGAGATGATTTAAACTATATGTGAAGGGCCGGGCATGATGGCTCAACGCCTGTAATCTCAGCATTTTGGGAGGTGGAGGGGGGTGGATCAACTGAGGTCAGGAGTTCAAGAACAGCCTGGCCAACATGGTGAAACCCCATCACTACTAAAAATACAAAAATTACCTGGGTGTGGTAGCGGGAGCTACTCAGGAGACTGAGGCAGGAGAATAGCTTTAACCTAGGAGGCCGAGGTTACAGTGGGCCGAGATGGTGCCACTGCACTCCAGCCTGGCAACAAGAGTGAAACTCCATCTCCAAAAAAAAAAAAAATATAAAATAAGGTATATGTAAGGATGTGCATAGGTTATATGCAAATACAAAACCATTTTATATCAAGGACTTATGCAACTGCAGATTTTGATATCTGCAGGACATCCTGGAACCAATGCTCACAGATACCAAAGGGTGACATTATAACATAAATGTGCTTTTGTATACAAAGGTAAGGTTAAAAGTGATTTGGTTACCTCTAAAATTTCCAAATTGCTTTTCAAATACCACAAATTATTTCCCAAGTAGTTATGATAATAATGCACGGAGGAGAAAAAGCCACTTGCAAACATCAGAATTCATGTTTTTAGCACCAATTGTGGACAGCCTCTGTCCCTGGACCAGGAAATGTAAAACAGAATTAGATACCTATCTACATTTAAGAAGCTCATGGCACATCATAAACATTATCTCTGGTATTGCTGTAGATATTGCAAAGGTTTGCAAGGATTGCAAACAAACCTTCTATTCCTTAGGTAGCAAGATGAACCATAATAAAGGACTTAACGTCTATAACTTTCACAATATTTCTGCTTGACCTCTCCATTACGGAGCAGCACACATTAATTTCAAGAGCATCTTCCCATGAATAATCTGGCACACCCTTTTTTCCACCCTCATGATTAATAAAAGGCAATCTATGAATGTTTTATAGCAGTTCCCAGAAGGAACAACTCATCTGCCCTGTGCCTGAGAGCTGACTGTGAAAGACCTCAGGACTAGAGAAATGGCCTGGGATCTTCACCTTTTAGCAGGAAAACTTCCAGGGAATCCCTTTTTTCTGTCCACCATTCATTTTGACCCTCTGCTGCTTTATCCTCCTTACCCTACTCATCGCCTGGGGAGTGGGAAAAGGGACGGTTATGAATTGATTTATGTCTCCCCAAAATTCATATGTGGAAGCCCTAACTTCTGATGCTATTGTATTTCAAGATAGAGTCTTTTTGTGGGGGGGGCGGGCAGGGACAGAGTCTTGTTCTGTTGCCCAGGCTGGAGTGCAGTGGTGCAGTCGCTGCTCACTACAACCTCCGCCTCCCAGGTTCAAGCAATGATCCCGCTTCAGCCTCCTGAGTAGCTAGGATTACAGATATGCACTATGATACCCAGCTAATTTTTGTACTGTTAGTAGAACGGGGTTTCATCGTGTTGGCCAGGCTGGTCTCAAACTCCCGACCTTAGGTGATCCGCCTGCCAGGGCCTCCCAAAGTGCTGGGATTACTGGCATGAGCCATCGTACCCAGCCACAGGATAGAGTCTTTAAAGTGGTAATTAAGGTTAAATATGACCATAAGGGTGGGGCCCTAATCCAGCAGGATTGCAAATGCACACAGAAAAGGGCAGGTGAGGACACTGTGATAAGGCAGCCATCTGAAGGCTGAGGACATAGACTTGGGAGAAAGTAAGATGCTGACACCTTAATCTTGGACTTCCAGCCTCCAGAACTATGAAAAAATAAATGTCTATTGTTTAAGCCATCCAATCTGTAATATTTTGTCATGCCAGTCTTAGCAGACTAATACAGGGGATTCACCAAGCTTTGGAATCAAAGTGTTCTTCCGACAGACACAAACACTTCCTCTGTTTTCAGCCCCAGGCCTGTATCACCATTTCCATGGAAGCCAGTGCCTTCTATTCCTCTGGGCTGCAGAGCAAGTGGGCAAACTTTGCATTGATATCCCACAAACCTTAGGCAATTAGCTATTAACATCACCCTTTTCCTCTCTGCTAAATCAATTTCTATTCTTATTTCTTGTGATTTATAGCTAATGGCACCTCTGATTGCCATCAAAAGTGAAATTCCACCCGTAGCCCCAGCTACTCGGGAAGCTGAGGCAGGAGAATGGCTTGAAACCTGGAGGCAGAGGTTGCAGTGAGCCAAGATCGTGCCACCACACTCCAGCTTGGGCAACAGAGCAAGACTCCATCTCAAAAAATAGTAAGTAATAAATAATAAGTAATAAAGTTCCATGTCACCACACTGAAGTTATACATTATACATCTGAACTTTCAAGAAATCAGGGAGAGAGAAAATAGCCACATCTCCAATTAGGCCTGTTTCAGTTGGCATGACAAGGAAGTCCACCTGCTTTAACCTTTACAAGAAAAGTAACTTTGAAACTATCAATCTGCATTTCATTTTGTTTCTGCTTTCTTCAGCTCTTTTCTGTCTATAAAACCAAAATGCCCAACTAAAATATTTAAACTAAACTTGCTGGCCGGGCGCGGTGGCTCATGCCTGTAATCCCAGCACTTTGGGAGCCTGAGGCAGGCCAATCATGAGATCAGGAGATCAAGACCATCCTGGCTAACACAGTGAAACCTCGTCTCTACTAAAAATACAAAAACTTAGGCAGGGGTGGTGGCGGGTGCCTGTAGTCCCAGCTACTCGGGAGGCTGAGGCAGGAGAATCGCATGAACCCAGGAGGCGGAGTTTGCAATGAGCTGAGATCACGCCACTGCACTCCAGCCTGGTCAATAGAGTGAGACTTCGTCTCAAAAAAAATAAAATGAAATAAAAAAAAAAAAATAAACTAAACTTGCTATGATTTTGTCTTTTGCCAGTTCTAGCGATCCCAAAGGGACCCAGGGTACACTGCTGATCACCCCCAAGACTCTTTGAGGAATATAGGAAAAGCACCACTGACCCCTTTTCAGGTTTCCTGTCTTCCTCGTGGAGCCCTGACAGTCGTAAGTAAGTTTCTCTCAAGTCAGACTCTGCTCTTTTTGCATTGCACCCCTGGTTTTTTTGGCTTTCAAATCCAGAGTTAGTTTGTGCTATGAGAAGGGACTTGGCCTTTGAGTTTGTGGTGACTGAGAAGTAACTGGCAAGAGCTGCATCTTTCTGCTCCCACTTTGGAGATGTCTTGGTTAAAGTTATAGAGGCTTATTTGTTTTGGTCTTAAGTCCCCAAGAAAACGGCCAGACAGAAATGTGGGTGTACCCCACGTGCAGCTAGTGTATTCACTGCTGCCAGCTCTCAAGGAATTGTCTAAGTCTTCCTTTCTTTTGGCTATCTTTGGGAGAAGCTCTGGATCATGAAAGAGCTACAATTTTAAAGGTAACTGACAGCAGTTGCAATAAATGGTTGTTATTGTAGAAGGCATGAACTCCTCAAAAATCGTAGGTATTTGGGTTTCTGTCCTCTTCTTTTCTTTTTCTTGAATGCCTCAGTAAAGGAGGCTTCAGGGTACTGACTGGGTCCGACAAAACTGGGTATTAGCTAAATTGGTCAAGGGGATCCCTGAGCCAAAGCTACAACCTGACTGGTGGGCATAGTTTGAGCAAACTTAAAAGCTATTACAGCTGTGGCTGGGTGCAGTGGCTCATGCCTGTAATCCCAGCACTTAGGGAGGTCGAGGCAGTCAGGAGTTCAAGACCAGCCTGGCCAACATCGTGAAATCCTATCTCTACTAAAAACACAAAAATTAGCCTAGTGTGGTGGTGCACACCTGTAATCCCAGCTACTCGGGAGGCTGAAGCAGAAGAATCACTTGAACCTGGGAGGCGGAGGTTGCTGTGAGCCGAGATCGTGCCACTGTACTCCATCCTGGGTAACAGAGCGAGACTCTGTCTCTCAAAAAAAGTAAAGCTATTACAGTGCTCACCACTAAAAAATAAGACTTCCACGAAAAAATAAACTGGTAACAGAATGGGCTAACTGACATTAGGTAGCTCACCACCCTCAAGAATATTTTCATGCAATGAGGTAGGCCATGAAAGCATTACACGACACAAGCCCATGGTGCTTTCTTCAGGCTTTAGGTTAATTTTTCAACCTAAAAATTTCACCCTTAATTTCTAAAGACCTGAATACTCCGTAGGTCTACCTTTTAGATGCGTAAATATTAGGTCCCAGAAGCTGCTTACAAAAATAGCAAAATCATACTACAGATAATTTAGAATTATGATGGTCATGACATGGAATATTCCAGATGAACCACACTGCACTTTAAGAAATGCATTTAAAAATGAGAGTCTTTCATGGGGGGCCTACCAAGGGTTGTCTATTGATGTGTATATTCTTCCAAAAGGAATTTAAAATTTTTTATACTTTTTTAAAAAGACTCCTTACAAAGGCAATGGAAAGCTTAAGTGACTAATTGATGAGAAAAATTGAATCTGTTAACCTTTTCATGTAGTTATTCTCCCATCCCTAAGGCAAAAAAAAAAGTGAGATAAAGTATTTATAAAGGTCAGGGTGGATCTGCTGCTTGTTCAGAGCTATCCATCCTGAGTTCATGTGTAGAAAATGCTTTTTTCGCCCCATTTGTTAATGGGCTCCAGCCTGAACTCAGTAAATTCAGTTGAGAAGCAAGCACTGGCCAAGGGCAGTGGCTCATGCCTATAATCCCAGCACTTTGGGAGGCCAAGGCAGGCAGATCACCTGAGCTCAGGAGTTCGAGATCAGCCTGGTCAACACGGTGAAACTCTATGTCTACTAACAATACAAAAACTAGCCAAGCGTAATGGCGTGCATCTGTAATCTCAGCTACTCAGGAGACTGAGGCAGGAGAATTGCTTTGATCCCAGGAGGCGGAAGTTGCAGTGAGCCGAGATCGTGCCACTGCACTCTAGCCTGGGTGACAGAGCGAGACTCCATCCTAAAAAAAAAAAAAAAAAAGAAAAGAAAGAAAGAAAGAAACTAACTCAAATGCTTTTAAGTTCACATGACTTCAGAAAAATTTGGTAAATAAGAATACTGTTGGTTTAATTAAAATGAGATGGGGGAAGGTGAAGATGGTTAATGGGTACAAAAAAAATAGGAAGAATAAGACCAACTATTTGATAGCACAACAGGTTGAATACAGCCAATAATAACAACTGTATATTTCAAAATATCTTAAAGAGTGTAATTGGATTGCTTGTAACTCAAAGGATAAAAGCTCTATGAGGGATAGATACCTCAATCTCCATGATGTGCTTATTTCACATGGCAAGCCTGTATCGAAACATCTTATATACCCTGTAAATAAAATACCTACTATGTACCCACCAAAATAAAAATAGAAAACAAAAAAATGAAAACAGTCATGTCTTCAGAATTGTCAGCATCAAATATAATGCAGAAACAATCTTTATTTCTATTAGACCATTCAGATCATAAAATTATGAGTTCGACCTCAGAATAAATGGGCAAGTGAGAGGATAGTGCAGTGTCCGCTACTTAGTGTGTATCAAAGACAGAAGCAAAACAAGGACCCATATATTTAATTTTGGGGGCTTTTAATGATACTTGCCCAATATGCATGTGCTATGAGACAGTTCACGAGAAAATGGCTTGAGATGATGGCTAAGTCTGTCAAATGTCTCAATTTTTATGAATAATCTAAGTGTAATTGTTAAGGACAAAGGAAATAAACGTGAGATAAAACTTTACAAATGAACTTGCCATAGTTATCAAAATCTTTTTCAGCAACTTGAAATCTTAATCTCACGTAATATTAATAGATATTCATGAAAAATGAGTCATTTCTAAGTTAAAATATTAACATTAATTGCTGAACATATGTTTAAAGTATATACACTTTGGCATCTTATTTTTACATGATACAAAGAAGCTAAATATATTTGAGTCTGTTGGTAAACATGAAAAAAATTGTTCCATGAGGAAGCACATGTTTTTGGAAGTTATAAAATGTATATTCATAAAATGTTGATATATGACAGTTCAAAATTGCTTATTCCCTAGGTTTTCATTAGAAATTAAGGTTACTAAGAGTCAAAAATTCTAATCAACATGTGGTAATTAAAACTAGAAATAAAAAAAGAAACCCTTCATACGGTAAGGAAAGTAAGACATGTTTCTGCTAAGTGAAGCTATGTGGTATGGAAGATGTGCTCTGGCTAAGAGAAAAAGTGAATAATTTTTGTTTGGAAGTAGAATAACTGGTTTGTCCAAAAGGAGAAAGAGGAAATGTATAGGACAAAGGACTGAAGTAATATAAGAAAGTTACAGATTTGTGGAAGATAAATCTTACGAGAGAAATTTTATGTGTAATCAAGTTGCCTAAAATTAGAGAATTACTTATAAGTAACTGATGCGCTTAAGCATTCCTCTTGCCTCAGCCTCCCAAACAGCTGGAACTACAGGCATGGGCCCCCGCACCCAGCTCTTATTTTTCAGAATACTTGAGCACTTTGTTTGATTCCAAATATGATTAATAAAATTTCAACTTGAGGGGAACAATCGGAGAAGAAGTCCATGAAGTTCACTCAGATATTTTTCAGGCATGACTGGAACCATTAGAGGGTGCTGTCACAGATTAATCAAATCCTGACTCTGATACACACAAAAATTCATCCACTGGTGGCCTTAAATATAAAATAATTTACTCAGCTTCCTAAAATGAATAAATCATTCCCAGTCTAAACACAAAGAAAATGATGATTTATAGGATGTCATGTCTTGAGATATTTTAAATATAGGTTTTTATTATTTTTTTGGAGACAGGATCACCCCCTGTCACCCAGGCTAGAGTGCAGTGGTACAATCATGGCTCACTGAAGCTTTTAACTCCTGGGCTCAAGCCATCCTCCTTCCTCAGCCTCCCAAGCATTCAGGACTACAGGAGCATGGTCACCACATTGGGATTTTTTTTTTTTTTTTTTTTTTTCACTTTTTGTGAGATGGGTTCTTGCTCTGTTGCCCAGGCTGGTGTCAAACTCCTGGGCTCAAGTGATCCTCCTGCCTCAGCCTCCCAAAGTACTGAGATTATAGCCATAAGCCACCGTGCCTGGCTGGTTTTTATCTTTATGTAGAATTCTGATATTTCTTAACGGATCCTGAATCACCCTTAATATTCTTATTTTTAAATTTGACAATTTAAATTTAGTCACATTTTAATAGAGATCTGAGTCAGTAGGTAGGTTTCTGTCCCACCCTGTCCCACCTGTGTGTGGAGATAAAGCACCTTCTACATAAAGCTGCCCAGAAGGCCAGGCGCAGTGGCTCACGCCTATAATCCCAGCACTTTGGGAGGCCAAGGCAGGTGGATCACCCGAGGTCAGGAGTTTGAGACCAGCCTGGCCAACATGGCAAAACCCCATCTCTACTAAAAATACAAAAGTTGGCCAGGCGTGGTGGCGCACTCCTGTAGTCCCAGATACATGGGAGGCTGAGGCAGGGGAATCACTTGAACCCAGGAGGTAGAGATTGCAGGTGAGCTGAAATCGTACCACTGCACTCCAGACTGGGTGACAGAGCAATACTCTGTCTCTAAATAAATAAATAAATAAAAATAAAGCTGCACATAAATCTAGCCACATTGACAATGGTGTTAGGAAGAACAATCTCAGATTTGACAAAGTTCTCCTAAAGCTATCCAAAATATTATGACATAAATGGTTGTATAGAATTATCAAATTTGTAATGTGTAAATAAATTACCTCAGGTTTTCTCAGAATAAAATGTTCTAAAGTTGGCTGGGCGCAATAGCTCACACCCATAATCCCAGAACTTTAGGAGGCTGTGGTGGGAGGAACGCTTGAGGCCAGGAATTTGAGACCAGTCTGGGTAACATACTGAGACCTCCATCTCTAGTTTTTTTTTTTTTTTTTTTTTTTTTTTGAGAAAGAGTCTCACTCTGTCACCCAGGCGAGAGTACAGTGGCATGATCTCAGCTCACTGCACCTCTGCCTCCCAGGTTCAAGCGATTCTCCTGCCTCAGCGTCCCAAATAGCTGGGATTACAGATGAGCACCACCATATCCGGCTAATTTTTGTATTTTTAGTAGAGACGGAATTTCACCATGTTGGCCAAGATGGTCGTGAACTCCTGACCCCAAGCAATCCACCTGCCTCAGCCTCCCAAAATGCTGGGATTACAGGCATGAGCGATTGTGCCAGCCCCCAAAAAAATTTTACTTGGAAAAAAAAGTTCTAAGGAGGTAAGACTATGACTAAGAATGCCGTATTTTAAACTGAAATTTTCATTTTAAAAATGCATAAAAGAACTAGAGTTTTGTAATACAATAATTATCTAGCATGTGATAAAGTGGGCCTTTCATTCTAGAATTCAGGGTATCAATTTCTTCTGGATGGCACATGTATGCCTATGACATGAACACACACATGCACATACATGTTCTCTCACTCCTCTGTCTCTTTTTTTCTGTGTCTCCCAGAGAAAAGAAGCAGAGTTAATAAGCAATAGGTTTGGTGTCTGCTCGAACTTAATTACTGGAAAGTAAGTACTGGGGATTATTCTCACGTTGGCCATACATGATCTGGGGAAGAAAAGTGACAACAGCAAAAGTTCTCAGATAAATGAATACAGGAAAGTAGGAAGGTTACGTCCTTGGAAGTCAGAGTGTTCAGCTTTGTGAAGACATTTCTAAACTTTCCACATTCTGGAATGCTCTCTGGGTTCCGCAAGGAGTAAGTAGCTAAAGTGAAGCAGAGAATGACAAGGTGATGCAGACACTTGAGAATAAGAAAGTGACAAAATCTTGATGTCTAAAGATCAGCAAAAGATAAGTGGCGATGGAGTAGCAAAGCACAGGAAAGCCTCGCTGTGGATTCATTGATCCAGGGAGCCAAGACAGGCAGTACTATTTTAGACAGCACCATGAGGGCAGCCTGGCAGATCTGCGCTGATAGGGCTCCCTCAAGGCTGGCTGGAATGGAGGGAGTTTGAGTGACAGCTGGCTTCTCAATATAAGTCCTTTCTTATCAGATAATAATACGGAGTGAACAGCCCAAAAGGTCTCCGCAGAGAGAACCTGCAGTGTACATTAAATGAAACGTTCACATTGGTACATCAGAGCCCCTCTGCAGTGAGAAGGGCCATCTGAGAACACGAGCTGAGGAAATTAAAAAAGAAAAGAGTAGTATAAGGGATTTTCAGCTTCTGCTGACTCAGATTAATGGAATTGGCTCTCTTTTTTCTACTTTAAGTAGGTCACATTTAATATAAACTCATTGTTATATATATATATAAACATATATTTAAAA
>NW_016804580.1:2960549-2964160 GCF_001698545.2 Rhinopithecus bieti | reverse complement strand
ACATATATTTAAAATATATATATTTAAAATGTATATATGTATATGTGTGTGTATACATATGTATACATATATATGTATACATATGTATTTAAAATGCCCACAAAATTCAAAAAGAAATTCAAATTCAAATTGACCCTCAGGTTACACAGCTCTCAGAAAAGAAAAAGTGTGCTTTTCTTATCTGTTACTGAATTAGGTGTGCTGTTTTCCTGTCTTATCTTTCCAGGATAGGTAAAGGATAACAACAAGCTATATTTATGAAATCTGATTTGCCCAGTGTCTAGGCAGCTCCCTGGAAGAAGAGGCATGGACTTTTTTCAGGCTTACATGGCAATATTTATTTAAAGACTCCCTAAAGATTTTTAAAGCTAATGTATCACCTGCAAATACCAAACAGAGTAACTGAATTTAAGGAGCCACAAGGCATCTTGGTACTTCTGATGTCAGGCTAGAACAATTCATTCTACCCAATAAATCAACATTTTTGAGCCCAAAGCCCTAAGATAATAAGCACCCCATGTTTTATAAAGAATTCCCAATAAACACTTGAGTTTTCACAAAACAGTATTTCACAAAAATAGTTGTTCAATCATTCTAAATTGCAACAATAATTGAAGTTACAAGCCCCCTGAAACCATATATTACCAAGCCAGTATGTACCCACCATAAAATGCAGATTCACAAACCTTTTGTGCTTATAGTGAATTTTGAATCTGCTGACTTCTCTTAGACAAGGGTAAGAATAAAAACATTCTTTTCTCTGCTTACAGTGGCAAAAAAGAACAGGGAGAAATAATACATTTTCAAAAGTACTTCCATCACACTTTCAGCTCCTAATAAAAGCATCTGCCCACAAAGATGACATTTTCTCTTTGTTTCTTCCCTTTAAATTGTTTGCTATCACACTGTCAATCAAAAGCAAATTTACACCCTAGACAGATGCAAAGCATAGCCTTTTCCATAGTAGTTTTAAAGACAGTGAATCATTTGTCTATCAGCCAAAGCCTACACAGTCTCATTGATTCTGCAACAGGAATGCTCTTTTCAGAATTACTGAAAGTCATAGCTACCTTCATCCTAAAAGGCTGAATGAAGCCTTCCCCTTGGCTACAAATTCACTAAGCTATAGAAAGTTTTTTTAGTACCAATTTTGTCCCCTTGGTGGATCTAGGATTCTTCCTGATTGCTGCTACCTAAGACAGAAGTGGAAGAGTTTTCTCCTTAAAAGTGTACCATTGGGCAGGGCATGGTGGATCATGCCTGCAATCCCAGCACTGTGGGAGGCCGAGGCAGGATGATCACTTGAGCCCAAGTTCAAGACCAGCCTGGACAACATAGTGAGATCCTATCCCTGCAAAAATAATAATAGTAATAAATATCCAGGTATAGTGACACGTGTCTATAGTTCCAGCTATTCAGGAGGCCACAGTGGGAGGATCACTTGAGGCCAGGAGGTCAAGGCTGCAGTAAGCCATGATCACACCACTGCACTCCAGCCTGGGCAACACAGCGAGACCCGACTCAAAAAAAAGTATACCACTGGACAAAGCTATCCAACAGAGTATCTTCCCTTTTAAAATTCACAGACCCCTTTGAAAATCCAAGAAAAAGTTACGACTAATTTGCTGAGAAATAAATACACATAAGGGATCATCATAAACGTGTGGTATGTGGGTTTCAGGATTTCACATATTCCTGGAGTTTACTCATGGAACCCAGGTTAAAACTCCTGCCCATGGGTTTTGGAATAGGTTCACCTGCCCAGGGAGGTAATTGTTTGTCATTTCTTTGCTGCCTGCATCTGCACAGTGGCTGAAGAAGGTGAACCAGTGGACAGAAAACATTTGACTCTATTGACTGTTTCAAATGGCTAGAGTTTCATTTCCCTGCTATCAGTCTCCTTACACTACACTCTATTTCTCCTCCTTAATTATCATTAAGGACAAAGTTTGAGATAGCAGCTTCCTCCTTTCACATACAATCTTACCTTCCTTCTCAGAACCTAATTTCCCCTTACCAGGAAGGCCACACACACAGGCAGACTCATTCTCTAACATTCTATCAATTGCTGCATCCTCCACTTTTTCTTTTGTGGAAAACTTGCCCTTACTGAGTATTTACCGCTAGTTAAATACACAGATTGGGCAGGCACAGTGGCTCACACCTATAATCCCAGCACTTTGAGAGGTCAAGGCAGGTGGATCACCTGAGATCAGGAGTTCGAGACCAGTCTGGACAACATGGAGAAACCTTGTCTCTACTAAAAATACAAAACTTAGCCGGGCATGGTGGTGCACCTGTAATCCCAGCTACTCAGAGGCTGAGGCAGGAGAATCACTTGAACCCAGGAGGCAGAGGTTGCTGTGAGCTGAGATCACGCCACTGCACTCCAGCCTGGGCAACAAGAGCAAAACTCCACTTCAAAATAAATAAATACACAGATTGGCTTTCTCACTGTGTGCCTCACATTGTGCAGTTTTCCTGGTATATCCAGAGAGCATCACAGGGTCACCGCGAGGCTCTCTGTCAAGGTCCTTTCATGTCACAGGCCTATCTCCAGGCCTTAGCAATGAGAATAAGCATATTCTTGGCTAATCTAGGTCAGGCACGGTGACCCATGCCTGTAATCCCAGTACTTTGGGAGGCCAAGGTGGATGAATCACTTGAGCTCAGAAGTTCTTGACCAGCTTGGGCAACATGGCAAAACCCCATCTCTACAAAAAAATACAAAAATTAGCCAGCCATGGTGGAGTGTGCCTGTAGTCCCAGCTACTTTGGAGGCTGAGATGGAAGGATGGCTTGAGCCCAGGAGGCAGAGGTTGCAGTGAGCCAAGATCATGCCACTGCACTCCAGCCTGGGTGACCAGACCCTGCTCTGAAAAAAAAAAGAACTTTCTTATCTCTATATATGCCCACCCTACAAAATCAGTTGAATTCCCTCCTTAGCCCCCTTTTGTCTGATTGATTAACCCAATGAAAACAGACTTTTAATAAACTAGTTTTTTGTTTGTTGTTTTTTTTTTTTTTTACACACAAAGGCTTACTCTTACTAAGTCAAGATGCGCCTGATCTCCTAATCGTTGATAACAGTGATGGGGTTCAGAACAGGCTACCCTAAAATATAGCACCTTGGCATATTGAAGAAAACAGCAGGAGTAGAAAGTTTACTCTGACCTTCTATAACCTTTTCCTAAAGGAGGTCATAAAACCTAGGAAAGATGTTCTGACCTTTCCCTGAAGCAGTTCATAAGACCCTCATATGATTGTCAGGAAATAATACTTTAAAAAAACACCCTCGGCCAGGCACAGTGGCTCACATCAGGAATCCCAGCACTTTGGAAGGCCGAGGCGGGTGGATCACCTGAGGTCAGGAGTTTGAGACCAGCCTGGCCAACATAGTGAAACCTCATCTCTACTAAAAATATAAAAATTAGCTGGGCGTAGTGGCAGGCGCCTGTAATCCCAGCTACTCGGGAGGCTGAGGCGGGAGAACTGCTTGAACCCAGGAGACAGAGGTTGCAGTGAGCTGACACGGTGCCAGGGCACTCCAGCCTGGGTGACAGAGTGAGACTCCGTCTCAAAAAAAAAAAAAAAAAAAAAAAAACAATCTT
>NW_016804580.1:2945085-2958130 GCF_001698545.2 Rhinopithecus bieti | reverse complement strand
AAAAAAAAAAAAAAAAAAAAAAAAAAAGACCATCTTATGAGATAGACCTTCCCAATTTCTGGAGGAAAAGAACATCCTTATCTCTGAAGATGGAGAAAGGACAGAGAGAAGGATCTGAATGAACAGGCCTTGCTAAGCCTCCTGTCTACTGCCATTAGATCATACCCCTGTCGTTCAATCAAAATTCTCCATGACTGTCCACTCTTCATCAAACTTAGCATAAAAACATAAAAGTTTCACCATTCCTTCATGTCTTCATTGCTTTATGAAGGCTCTTGTGTCACATACAACTAATAGTCAATAAATCTGTAGGCTTTTCTCTTATTAATCTGTCAGTTTTCCTTTCAGACCCAGCCAGGGACCCTGGATCAGGGAAAATTTTTTCTTCCCCCTACACTAATTTGCCAAACTGTGGATATAAACTAGTTGAAACACATCTAGTTTACTGGTGCATAGTATTGGCGGGTTGTGAATTAACCAACCAAGAAGAAATAATTTGCTCATTTAAGAAATGTTTATGAAGGCCAGGTGTGCTCACTCCTGCCTGTAATCCCAGCACTTTGGGAGGCTGGGAAGGGAGGATCACTTGAGGCCAGGAGTTCAAGACCAGCCTGGGCAATATAGCAAGACCCCATCTCTACAAAAACTAAAAATTACCTGAAAATGGTGGCACACACCTTTCATCCTAACTAAAACTAAAAATGGTGGCACATACCTATCATCCCAGCTACTCAGGAGGCTGAGCCAGGAGGATTACTTGAGCTTAGGAGTTTGAGGCTGTAATGAGCTACGACTGTGCCACTGCATTCCAACCTGGACAACAGCGAGACCTCGTCTCAAACATTAACCAGGCATGGTGGGGCACCTGTAATCTCAGCTACTTGGGTGGCTGAGGCAGGAGAATCGCTTGAACCTATGAGGCTGAGATTGCAGTGAGCTAAGACCATGCCACTGCACTGCAGCCTGGGCAACAGAGTGAGACTCTGTCTCCAAAAAAAAAAAAAAAAAGGAAATATTTATGTATCTCCTACTCTACGTCATACTTCTGTTATTAGTCTGGAAGCACAGGAGGGGGAAAAGGTGACAGATAATGCCCTTCATCCACACAGATTACATTGTTATGAGAAATGACACAAAATAAACAGAGCTTGAACAAAATAATTTCAGATAATGAAAAGTGATATTTAAAAACAAATAATTTTAGAAAGCCAGATGTCATGATATTGACTATGATCCAGGTAACCTTAGGTTTGGAAAGCAAGACGACCTTACAGGGGAGTGACATGTGAGTGGAATCTGATTGACAGAAGCAGCCATGCAAAAACCTGAGAACAGAACTTTCTAGGCAGTGTGAACAGCGAAGGCAAAATTCTAGGGTAGGGAGGAGGCAGGCAATTCATCAAGAAACAGAAAGATGGTCTGTGTAATTGGAACAGACTGAGCCAGTGGGAAAGTATAGAGAGAACGGGTTCATTTTTTTAGCTTCAGAGGAAGAGTAGGGAATCTGGATTTCTTTTCCTTTTTGTTTTTTGAGACAGAGTCTCACTCTGTTGCCCAAACTGGAGTACAGTGGGGCAATCTCGGCTCACTGCAACCCTGGTCTCCCAGGTTCAAGCGATTCTCCCGCCTCAGCCTCCTGAGTAGCTGGGATTACAAATGACTACCACCACACCTGGCCAATTTTTCTATTTCTAGTAGAGACAGGGTTTCAGCATGTTGGCCAGGCTGGTCTCAAATTCCTGACCTCAGGTGATCTGCCTGCCTCAGCCTCCCCAAGTGCTGGGATTACAGGCATGAGCCACTGTGGCCTGCCAGAATTTGGATTTTAAATTCCAAAAAAAAAAAAAAATGGAGAATTTGAAGCAGAAGTTGGCATAATCCTATCTGCATTTCGAAAAATTCACGTTGCATAGTTGTCATATGCAAGTAGACTGTAATGGGGTAAGAGCAGAAACAGGAAATAAGAGAAAACTAAGTTGACATACAGTACTCTAAAGAAAAGACTATTATTCCTCACCTAATTTCTGAAAATTGATTTTTGTTGGCATCTTAACAATTCAAATCCTAACAACAAAAGTCACTACCAAATCATAGCACTATAAAGATTAAAAGCTGAAGCTGGTACCACTGTCTAATGAAATGTTGTTGAATATCACATCTAAAGAGGGGACTCTTTTTGCATGACCTTGCCCACTAAGTATTCTTGGCAGTTCTTTGCAGCATTTAATTTTTAGATGCAGACAATTACCTAAAGCTAACGGCTGCTTCTAAGGTTTTATTGCTTGATTCATTTTAAATAAAATATGCATAATGTAATATTTCAGTTGTGTTTTGCCTACAGCTTTGAAGCTTTAAATAAGAGTAGATTGCTTATAATATTATATAAATAGAAATTTTTGGCCGGGCGCGGTGGCTCAAGCCTGTAATCCCAGCACTTTGGGAGGCCGAGACGGGCGGATCACGAGGTCAGGAGATCGAGACCATCCTGGCTAACACTGTGAAACCCCGTCTCTACTAAAAAATACAAAAAACTAGCAGGGCGAGGTGGCGGGCGCCTGTAGTCCCAGCTACTCGGGAGGCTGAGGCAGGAGAATGGCGTAAACCCGGGAGGCGGAGCTTGCAGTGAGCTGAGATCCCACCACTGCACTCCAGCCCTGGCGACAAAGCGAGACTCCGTCTCAAAAAAAAAAAAAAAAAATAAGACATTTTTTCGGAGTCACCTGGTATTTATGCAGAACTGGGATCAACTGCCTAGGAAAAAATGGTTTCTACTGACACCACTACGCTTCAGTTATATTAAGTGCATTTCAAATAAAAGCAACAGCAAGTATGGCTAATAGTAAAAGATAAATAAAAGGGAAAAAAGAAAATAAAAAATATAAGATTGTGCTCATATGACATAAAGACCTATTTTTCATTCAGCACATCTAGGTATCTGAATGTTCAAGATTCACAGTTGAACTCTTGCTCTACAATGTTCTGTATATTTGTTTTTTTTTTTTGCCTCTTCTTCCACTTTCAGCAGAACTATCCCCACTTTTGTAATCAGTTACTGTCCAGAGTAACCCATCCCGTTTTAGGGGGTTTTTCTCAGTGCTGGCAGGGTAGCTGCAGATCCAGAAATCTGATTTTTTTTTTTCTTCTTTTTTTAGAGACAAAGTCTCACTCGTCACCCAGGCTGGAGTGAAGTGGCACAATCATAGCTCACTGCAGCCTCAAACTCCTGGGCTCAAGTGATCCTCCTGCCCCAGCCTCCCAAGAGCTGAAACTACAAGCATGTGCCACCACACCTGGCTAATTTTCGGATTTTTTTCAGAGATGGAGTCTTGCTGTTGCCCAGGCTGGTCTCAAACTCCCAGCCTCTAGCAATCCTCCCACCTCTACCTCCTAAAGTGCTGGGATAACAGGTATGAGCCACTGCCTTCAACCTTTGGTGGCTAATAATGTTTAAGATATTTCTCTGTTCTGATAACCAGAGCATTTGGAACCCCAAGCTATGATACAAAGTCATAATTGTTACTCTAATGGGAGAAATTTTGAACACCACTGAAAATTCTAGAAACACAGTGATGTGGGTAGGTCCCGGGCACCGCACAGATCCCACCAAAGAAGTCCCACCCATCTCCCACATGGAAAGTTATCTCTGTCAATCACCATCTTCACCACTATCATTCACATACAGGGAATGAACGTGGACAACCCAAAGGAGAATCAACCATGCGGTAAATACCTCCAGCTTCTTCTTCCCTGCAAGCTTAAAAGGTGCTATCTTGGAAATGTAATGACTCCTTCTTCTCACCTTCTTTTCCAAAGATCCTCTTTCTGAAATCTCAATTCTTACTATGCCAAACAGTAAACAGTACATTTTCAGCACGGTAAACTTTTAAAGCCAATTTACTAGCAATTTTCAGCATTCAGATTTGACAGGCCCAGATTTTTAAAAATTCAATTTCTGTCTCTGATGATATATAAGGAAAATCAAACTATGATGAGACATTGGCCTTGTCATTGTTTAATGAATACCGCACAAAAGGAATATCCTGATGTATTTTTTCTCAGTAATCAATAGGCCCACTCTCCATTTTTATATTAATCCATTCTGCATGATGACCTAGAAATTGCAGATTAAGGCTTTCGAGTATCTTTACTCATTTTCCATCCTATTCTATTTGGTGATGTGTTCCTTACAGACATTGAGCAGTTGTCACTTGTCCTGGCATTTCACCAGCTCCCTGCAAACAAGTTATCTGCTGACATGCCAATCTATTATGTAACGTAAGAGAACCGCAAGCTTGTATTTCAATGAGTCATAAAAAGCTTCAGAAAGCCCAGCAAAAAACATAGTAAGCAAAGAAAAACTTAATTAGTTCAAGTGATACTGACTTAGACAAACATGCTAACTTGCCAACTCCACCAAGATCTGGTTTTCAGAACAGGATTCAGTGGCTATGTCACCTGTACTCAACTCTGGACTTCTAAGCCACATTTGTGACTGCAGATTGTCACAGGCCTTCAGAGCCAGGGTCACCTTAATAACAGTGAGGAGCATTCAGACAGGAAGGTATGGTGAGAAAGGGTTCATTTTTCCAGCTTCATAGCATAAGTGAGGGAGTTTGGAGTTTTTGGTGGGTGGTGGGGGTTAGGGGTTTTTTTTGAGACAAGGTCTCACTCTGTCCTCCAGGCTGGAGTACAGTGGTACAATCTCAGCTCACTGCAACCTCCACCTCCCGGGCTCAAGCAATCCTCCCAACTCAGCCCCCCAAGTAGTCAAAACTACAAGTACACGCCACCACACCCGGCTAATTTTGTAGTTTTGTAAAGATGGGGTTTTTGCCATGTTGCCCAGACTGGTCTCGAACCCCTGGGCTCAAACAATCCGCCTACCTCAGCCTCCCAAAGTGCTGGGATTACAAGCGTGAACCACCGTGCCCAGCCAAGTTTGGGTTTTAAATTCAAGGAAAACCAAAAGTCTGAAGCAGAGGGTGGCATAATCCTATGTGTGTTCTTATATCACACAAACAGATCTTCTACTAGGAAGGGAGGCTGTTACCTCCTACCCAGGAGCAGCTGAGAAGACACACCAGGCAGATAGCAGACTTGGTCCTAACCAGGATGTCAAAGTGCAGGTCTGGGCTAGTTAGTGAGATCACAAGAGGGGTCAATTTGGGGTTGGCTTGGGATGAAAGGCTTTCCTCTGCTCACCATGAAGTGATCTCAGGAATCACCAATCATACGACAATTATATTTTGGTCTGAAGTAAATCCTTTGCAGTAACTCTGAAGCAGCACCTGCCTTGCTAAGTGAGCGTGTCTTGGGGGCAGGCTAACAGGAGAAACCCTGGAACTCCAGATTTAAGATCTAATGAACATCTGCCTCAGAAGCCTTCCTGGAAAAGACAGATTCAGTGGGTGGCTTTAAGCTCCCAAGACTGAATTCCAAGACAGCCGTGTGGTCCCGTCTTAATTCCCATGTGTGAAACCTGCTTCTTAAAAATAAGTTGCTCCTCTCCTTTCCCTTTCCTGTGGGGACAGCAGCACTGAGGTCATCGGAGGGGAGAAGGGAGAAGGTGCCAAAATGGTGAGCTGTGATAATAGAGTGTAGTCAGGAGATGGGGATCACAGAGGAGCATGTGTAATCAAATTGATATATTTGGGTTAATGGGAGCCAGGTTTCTCACTGTCAAACAATGAATGTACAAATATAGAAAGTTGAGAAGACATAAAGAATTCAGGTGTTGAATTGGAATGAGGGTGAAGGAAATAATGCATACAGTGGTCCATTTCCAAAACAAAGTGCCTTAAGTTGGCTCAGGTAAGCAATTAAAAAAACAAAAAAACAAAAAAAAAAAAACAAAAAAAAAACGCATACACTAGGCTGGGCGCCGTGGCTCATGCCTGTAATCCCAGCACTTTCGGAGGCCGAGGCAGGTGGATCACGAGGTCAGGAGATCAAGACCATCCTGGCTAACACAGTGAAACCCCAACTCTACTAAAATAAAAAAATAAGCCTGGCACAGTGGCGGGCACCTGTAGTCCCAACTAGTCAGGAGGCTGAGGCAAGGGAATGGCATGAACCCAGGAGGCAGAGCTTGCAGTGAGCTGAGATCACACCACTGCACTCCAGCCTGGGCGACAGAGCCAGACTCCATCTCAAAAAAAAAAAAAAAGAAAAAGGAAAAACAGGATACACTAGGCCTCTGCTTGGATAACCAACACTTGTTTGTCCACCGCCCCACTTAGTTGTCCTCACCAGAACCAAAGAAGTTTAGTCTAAGATGAAAATTTACTAGCCTGCAAAATAGCTTGCTTTGGCTGTTCTTATCAGACTGCCCAGCTACTTAGGTCATAAGTCAAATATTTAAAGAGCCCCTGAGCTAACTAGAATTGCGATACACTGTGGGCTGCAACAAAATGCGACAAGACAACCCTAAAATAAAAACATCTAAAGCCCCAACCCAACAACCGATAGGCAATGTCCAGGAAGACTGTGACCCCGTAGTACTCAGCCTGTGAGGAACCAGTGGAGGGACCTGAGAGGATGAATTGCTTGTTTTAACTGTGCTGGGTGTGCCTACCCATCAGACACCCGATCTTGCAACACTGTCATTAAAAGTCTCACTTTCACTGTTCTTTGGGTCTCTGAGTTCATTCTTTGGGTTTGGACAGGTGAATTTGTTTCTCACAGGGTGACTGGTATAAACTCATGATTTGCAATTGAGATAGACAGATGGAGACAGATGTGCCGTAATCCCCCTTAGTCACCACGATTTTTATTTCTAGACGTTCAGTTATCTGCGGTCAACCACAGTGGGAAAATAGGTGTGTACAGAGGGAGAGGGAAGGGGAGGGGGAGGGAGAGAGCACATTCACATAACTTTGAGTGGGGTTGGTTGTTGTTTTGGTTTTAAATTGCAACACCTGGGAACAGTGGCTCACACCTGTAATCCCAGCACTTTGGGAGCCCGAGGCAGGCAGATCACTTGAGGTCAGGAGTTCAAGATCATCATGGCTAATACGGTAAAACCCCATCCCTACTTAAAAATACAACAATTAGCCAGGCGTGGTGGCACGGGCCTGTAATCCCAGCTACTTGGGAGGCTGAGGTAGGAGAATCGCTTGGACCAGGAGGGCGGAGGTTGCAGTGAACCAAGATCTGTGCCACTGCACTCCAGCCTGGGCAACAGAGCGAGACTCCGTCTCAAAAAATAAAATAAAATAAAAATAAATGGCAACACCTGAAATGCCTAAAAACATAATAAGGAAATGGGTTCCCTCACTATTTCTGAGAAGAGCAAACATCTATGGTAGTTTCAGGACGCGTAAAGTGATGAAGTCGAGCTAGAAACAGAGATGGGCTCGGTCCTTTTTTCAGCTGTCTCTCACTGACTAGGGAAGGAGGCCACTCTGTGTATTTAGCTGAATGCACGCTGGAACAGGGTGAAGAGAAAAATGGAGCTGCGGAGCGTAATTCCATCTGTCCAAGGCAGGGAGGCTTAGACTCGGGGCCTCTGTGTTGGAAGTGAACACCAGTGTGACACACCATGCTGCCCGGGCCAGGGTCAGCGTCCTCGGCTCCACGAAGGTGGGAGGTGGCAGTCCTGACTGGTGGCATACCCTTGCCCCAGGCCCTACTGCAGGGGACACCCACCAGCGGCAGCAGGAGCTTCGCGGGGGTCCCCTCCCCGAGTAGGGCAACGTCTGGGGTCGCTGTGGGGCCAAGTGTCTGCACCCCCTTCCTCCGCAACCACCCCTCCAAACCTGCCTGAACGCCCAGGTAGGGGACCTGATTCCTGAGGCTAAGGCACCCGTGACGAGCGCTGTTCTCTGCGGGCCACTCACCAGGCCGAGGGGTCCTCCCAGTGCTTCTTTAGACCCCGAGGTTAACAGCGGCTGAGGAAAGCGCGCGATGGCGATGCCGCGGAGCACGTAGAGGGGAAGCCTTCGGGTTTCCCGCGCCTTCCCGCGCAGCCGCAGAGGAGGCCGAGCCAGAAGGCAATGCTTATCAGTTTCATTACCGTTTAATGTTAGCATTGTCCTGTTTTATGATTAGTTATTGTTGTTCATCTCTAATTTAATTGTGTCTTATATATATATATAAATTAAACTTTATCATGAGCATATATGTATAGAAAAAAACAATGTGTGTGTATATATATAGGTTTTGGTTCCATCTGTGGTTTCAGGTATCCACTGGGAGCCTTGGAACGTGTCCCCTGCAGCTGATGGAGGAACCACAGTTGATAGATATACAATATAAACATCGCTATATTTGTGTGTATATGAGTCCATATATATGCACATATACATGGATTATTTTTTCTAACTGATTCTAATTCTGGGACAGGAAAAATATAAAATGGGCATCTTTGGGTGCCAGAAAGTGAGGAACTGCTCCAAATACGTTTAAAAAAAAAAGGGAGGGGCATGGTGGGGAGACATGTGAAAGGGATAGAGGAACCAACCTGAAAAAGCTCCCAATGTCCAAAGCTAGAACAATTAGGGCAATAAAACAGACAACAGGAGTAGTGGGTTATAACCCAAAGAATAAAATAAATACCCATAAGTAGGTGATTGAACACATAAACAAGTGGGAGAGAAGGGACAAATCTTTTTTACAGAAGAATTCTAAATAATAAATGTGGAAGAATGAGAGGAATAGAAAAGCAGCATTAGAATTCCACAGTAATTCTCACTGCAGGCAAACTTCATTGATGAATGCTAAAATTCGCGGCCAAAACTTTAAGGAGACATAGAATATTTGCATAGGAATGGGAAAAATGGTAACTTTACAGGAGAGAAATGTGGCGGACACCACCTTAACCAAGTAATCAAGGTAAACATCACTGGTATGAGTCAAGTACACATTACGTCTTCAGTATTCTTCCTGAAAGCCTGTATCATGAAAAATCAGACAAACACACATTGTGTCTACAAAAGCCCTGACTGATCCTCCTTAAATGTGTTGAAGTCATGAAAAACACAGATAGAGAAACCATGAAAGATCAAAGGGTGCTAAGGAGACATGACAACTAAAATGTAACATGGTATCCTGGATTCAGTTCTGGAACAGAACAAGGACATTAGGGGAAAAGCTGGTCAAATCCTAATAAGGCCTGTAGGTTAATAGTGTTGCTCTAATGTTAATTTCTTTATTTTGATCATTGTGTCATTGTTACGTAGGATGTCAACATTAAGGGAAACTGGGTGAAGAATAAATTGGAATTCCTGGTACTATGCAATTCTTCTGAATGTTTAAAAATATTTTGAAATAAAAAGTTTTATTAAATGACTAGAATAACAAGCTACTACCTCAGTATTTTATAGTAAGCACATATACACACACAGAAACACACACAGACATACACGCACAACCTTTTTTGGCTGTCCAAGCACTGTTTCTTGTCACTCTGTGGTATTTTCTTTTTTATTGTTATTATTTTTATTTTTTGTAGAGACAAGCAAGGTCTCAATATGTTGCCCAGGCTGGCCTTGAACACTTGGGTTCAAGTGATCTGTCTTCCTTGTCCTCCCAAAGTGCTGCAATTACAGGCATGAGCTGCTGCATCAGGCAATGGTATTTTCTAACTTAAAAATTTTTTAGGGCCAGGCGCAGTGGTTCGTGCCTGTAATTCTAGCACTCTGGGAGGCTGAAACAGCAGATCACTTGAGTTCAGGAGCTTGAGAAGAGCCTAGCCAATATGGCAAAATTCTGTCTCTACTAAAAATATAAAAATTAGCCAGGCATGGTGGTGCACACCTGTCATCCCAGCTACTTAGGAGGCTAAGGCAAGAGAATAGCTTGAACCTGGGAGGCAGAGGTTGTAGTGAGCTGAAATCACACCACTGCACTCCAACCTGGGCAACAGGGTGAAACTCCATCTCAAAAAAGAAAAAAAAAATTTTTTATTAAACTAAAAGATTGGCCTGGATCAAGAAATGAGAAGACAAGTCACAAACTAAGAGAAAATATTTGCAAGAGATATATATGATAAAGGACTGATATCCAAAATACACAAGGAATTCTTAAAACTCAATAAGAAAATAAGAAAACAAAGAACCAATCTAAAATGAGCAAAACACCTGAATTGGTACCTCATTGAAGAAAATGTACATATGGTAAATAAGCTTATAAAAAGATGCTCAGCATCACATACCATCAGGGAAATGCAAATTAAAACAACAAAGACATACAACTATACACCTATTAGAATGACCAAAATCCAGAACAATGACAACACCAAATGCTGACGAGGATGTGGATCAACAGGAATTTTCATTCATTACCAGTGGAAATCCAAAATAGTGTATTGGAAAAACAATTTGGCAGTATTTTATAAAATTAAACATATCTTCACCATACAATCCAGCGATCGAGTCCCTTGGTGTTTATCCCAATGAGTTGAAAACTGATGTCTACCTAAAAACCTGCACCTGGATGTTTATCCATAAACACCATAAATAGGCCAGGCACAGTGACTCACGCCTGTAATCCCAGCACTTTGGGAGACTGAGGCGGGTGGATCACTTGAGGTCAGGAGTTCAAGACCAGCCTGACCATGACATGGTGAAACCTTGTCTCTACTAAAAAAAAAAAAAAAAATACAAAATTAGCCGGCAGTGGTGGCAGATGGTTGTAATCCCAGCTACTTGGGAGGCATCCCTGTAATCCCAGCAACTTGGGGGACTGAGGCAGGAGAATCACCTGAACTCAGGAGGTGGAGGTTACAGTGAGCTGAGATCGTGCCACTGCACTCCAGCCTCGGCAACAAGAGCAAAACTCCATCTCAAAAAAATAAATAAACACCATAAACATGTAGCGGCTTTATCCATAATTGCCAAAACTTAGAAGCATCCAAGACGTCCTTCAATAAATGAATGGATAAACTATGGTACATCCAGACAATGAAATATATTCAATGCTAAAAAGAAATGAGCTGTCAAGCCACACGAAGACATGGAGGAACTTTAAGTGCACATTATTAAGTGAAAGAAGCCAATCTGAAGAGGCTGCATAGTGTATGATTCCAACTATATGGCATTCTGAAAAAGGCAAAATCATAAAGAGATCAGTGGTTGCTAGGGATTAGAGGGAGGAGGGATGAAAAGGTGGAGCATAGAGGATTTGTGTGGCAATGAAGCATTTTTTTTTTTAAACAGAGCTTAGGCTGGAGTGCAGTGGCGTCAGCTCACTGCAACCTCCACCACCCGGGTTCAAGCAATTCTCCTGCCTCAGCCTCCCAAGTAGCTGGGATTATAGGTGCATGCCACCACACCCAGCTAATTTTTGTATTTTTAGTAGAGATGGAGTTTCACCGCATTGGTCAGGCTGGTCTTGAACTCCTGACCTTGTGATCTGCCCACCTTAGCCTCCCAAAGTGCTGGGATTACAGGCATGAGCCACCGCATCCAGCCTCTTTTGTATAATACTACAATGGTGAATACATATCATGAAATATTCTTGTTAGAACCCATAGAATGTATGGCACCAAGGGCGAACTCCCATGTCAACTATGGACTTGGGGTGATAATGATGTGCCCATGTAGGCTCATTGATTATAAGAAATGTAACCACACCGATGAAGGATGTGATGGTGAGGGAGGCTGTGCATATGTGAGGGAGGGAGATTTTAGGGAATTCTATGCTTTCTGCTTAAGCTGTCTGTGAGCCTGGAACTACATTTAAAAATAAAGTATATTTTTCAAAAATTGACCCACCCAGGATAGGCTGGGCACAGTGGCTCATGCCTGTAATCCCAGCATTTCGGGAGGCCAAGGTGGGCAGATCACCTAAGGTCAGGGGTTTGAGACCAGCCTGGCCAACATGCTGAAACCCTGTCTCTACTAGAAGTACAAAAATTAGCTGGGCATGGTGGCACACGCCTGTAATTCCAGCTACTCAGGAGGCTGAGGCAGGAGAATCACTTGAAACCGGGAGGCAGAGGTTGCAGTGAGCTGAGATCAAGCCATTGCACTCCAGCCTGAGCAACAAGAGCATAAATAAATAAATAAAAATAAGAACCATAGTAATGAATGAAGAAAATTTATAAGAAAAGAAAGCAGCTTAATCCTTTTTAAAATATACATTTACTGAGACACAAAATTTGCTATGTGTCACACATATTCAAAAAATTTTGTGTACGTAATTACACTTAATAATTACATTTCTATGAGGTAGCTGCTTTTATTCAGTGAGGATCAGTAACTTGCAGAGAAGGTACAAACACATGGGTGGTTCTTGCTTTCTGGGAAAACAAAAGACAGAACTGTCCTTAAAAAATTAACTATTGGCTGGGTGCAGTGACTCATGCACTACAGGTCATGCCTGTAATCTCAGCACTACAGGGTGGACCACTTGAGCCTAGGAGTTCAAGACCAGTCTGCGGAACATGGTGAAACCCTGTCTGTACAAAAAATAATAATAATAATTTTAAAAACTAGCCAGGCGTGGTAGCGCACACTTGTAGGACCAGCTACGCTGGAGGCTGAGGTGGGAGGATCACCTGAGCCCAGGGAGGTCAAGGTTGCAGTGAAACATGATCATGCCACTCCACTCCAGCCTGGGCAACTTACTGAGACCCTTTTTCTACAAAAAATAAATAAAAGTAGCTGGGCACGGTGATACATGCCTGTAGCCTCAGCTACTTGGGAAGTTGAGCCTGGAGGATCACTGAAGCCCAGGAGTTCAAGACAACAGTGAATCATGATTGTGTCACTACACTGCAGCCTGGGCAACAGAGTGAGACCTCATCACACAAAAAAAGAAAGAAGCAAGAAAGGAAGGAAAGAGAAAGAAAGAGAGAGACAAAGAGGGAGGGAGGGAGGGAGGAAGGAAGGGGAGGGAGGGAGGAAAAGAAAGAAGAAAAGAAAAGAAAAGAAAAGAAAGAAGGAAGGAAGGAAGGAAGGAAAGAAAAGAAAAGAAAAAGAAAGAAAGAAAGAAAGAAAGGAAGGAAAAGAAAGAGAGAGAGAGAAAAAAAGAGAAAAGAAAAAAGAAAGGAAGGAAGGAAGATAAAAGAAAGAAAGAAAGAAAGAGAGAAAAAAAAAGAAAG
>NW_016804580.1:2910649-2944957 GCF_001698545.2 Rhinopithecus bieti | reverse complement strand
AAAGAAAGAAAGAAAGAAAGAAAGAAAGAAAGAAAGAAAGAAAGAAAGAAAGAAAGAAAGAGAAAGAAAGGAGAAAAGAAAAAGAAAGAAAGGAAGGAAGGAAGGAAAAGGAAAGAAAGAAAGAAAGAGAAAGAGGAAAAGAAAGGAAGGAAGGAAAAGAAAGAAAGAAAAGAGAAAAGAGAAAGAAAGAAAGAAAGAAAGAAAGAAAGAAAGAAAGAAAGAAAGAAAGAAAGAAAGAAAGAAAGGAAGGAAGGAAGGAAGGAAGGAAGGAAGGAAGGAAGGAAGGAAGGAAGGAAGGAAGGGAAAAGGAAAAAAAGAAAGAAAGAAAGAGAAAGAAGGGAAGGAAGGAAAGAGGAGGGAGGGAAGGAAGGAAAAGGAAAAGAAAGGAAAGGAAAGGAAAAGAGAGGGAGAGGGGAGGGAGGGAGGGAGGAAGGAAGGAAGGAAGGAAGGAAGGAAGGAAGGAAGGAAGGAAGATGGAAGGAGGAAAGAAAGAAAGAAAATAGCTCAATCTGGGGGCATTAGAGTCTTACTCATAATAACCACCTTGAAATTTTATATTCCTTATGCTAAATTATAATACTAACAAGAATTTTAAAGTACATGGCAGTATGATAATCTCAACAGAAAATTACATTGCTTTTCATGGATCCACAATGCAATTTTTCTTCATATAGCATTACCTTAAACTTGAGCTTTATATAGATTTGTAATGCAAGTACTCAAAAAGCGAACTCTATTTCAAAAGAACCCCAATTTTATGCTAATATAAGAAAGCATTTACCAATTAGTTTACATTATCAACATTTGACTCAAAGCAAACTTGATCTAGAAGGTATTTATTCCAAACTAATCATGGAAGAAGCTCAGTTCATTAGAAGACATATTGCATCGCAAATAATGTTCCCTTTGCATTTGTCATTTAGAAAATGTAAATATAAGTTAAGAGATCACAGCAAAGGGTAAATAACCTTAACCAAGGATACTCAGAACGCCCTCCCTAGGATTCTGGAAAATCTAGTGTTAAGGCAAAGGGTAAAGTTAGGATGGGTTCATCAAGTGCTCTTAATGAAAGCAACTCTTTCATCAGCGGTAAAGAAAAAGACATGAGTGGGGCACGGTAGCTCACACATGTAATCCCAGCACTTTGAGAGGCCAAGGCGGAAGAATTGCTTAAGCTCAGAAGTCTGGGACCAGCCCAGGCAACACAATGAGACCTCCATCACCACAAAATAAATAAATAAATAAATAAATAAATAAATAAATAAATAGTAAGTAATCAGCTGGGCATAGTGGCACATGCCTATAGGCTGAAGGAGCACTTGAACCCGAAATTTTCAGGCTACAGTGAGCTATGATCACACCACTACACTCCAGCCTGGGTGAGATAGCAAGACCTTGTTAAAAAAAAATAAAAAATAAAAAAATGAACAGAATGACAGACTAGGAAGAAAGAAAGAAAAAGACTGGCTTTGCCCCTCCTTGTTCTTCTTTTCTGGTGGCTTCCCATTACCAGTAAAATAAATACCAACGTCCTTAGGATGTTATGCTCGTCCTTCTGTCACTGATTCCTAGGCTGCATTTCCAGGCATGATTCTCTAGGTTCCAACTTGACAGAATCACTCAGATTCTCCAGGCTCATTCTCGGTTTTCTGGCCTCAGTGCCATTGCTCACATATTCCGTCGTCTTACAATGTCCTCATGCAAGATCAAATGCAAAGGCCACAGTGACTGAAAAGCTTTCCCAGATCTTATTTCATTCTCCAAATTGAAATTTAGCTCTCCTTCCTCTTCTTGTATTACCAATTCATTTTAGACACAGGTAAGAGCACTTACTGCATTCTGTGTGGTGCTACAATTAGCTGAGACGGTCGTATCTGCTGTGCAGGGCTGTAATCTAAGGGCAGAGACCACATCGTGTTCATTTCGTAGTCCTCACCTCCAGCACATCTATTACAGTCCTGGAGTCATAAACTCACTGTTGGAAGGAAACTTAAAAAACTATTAGCAAATGTCATAAGGTGTCAAGAAATGTTTTAGCCGGGCGTGGTGGTGGGTGCCTCTAATTCTCGCTACTCTGGAGGCTGAGGCAGGGAGAATTGCTTGAACCTAGGAGGCGGAGGTTGCAGTGAGCCGAGACTGCGCCACTGCACTGCAGCCTGGGCGGCGCAGTGAGACCCTGTCTCAAAAAAAAAAAAAAAAAAAAAAGAGAAAAGGAAATGTTTGCTGCAAGAATGATGGAGTGAAGATTTAGGGGAAAGGCTAGGAAATGCGAATTAGAAGGAACAATCGTAATTTTAAAGTATTTTTTAAGAACTTATCTGCCACACAATTCCAAGCCCTTTACACGTATTATCTCATTTAATTTGTACAACAATTCCATAAGGTAGGTATTGTTATTCTCATTTTAACAGAGAAGCAAACCAAGACACAGAAGGGTTAAATAATTTGCCCAAGGTGGTGGAACTAAGGAATGATGCAGCCAGAATTCAAACCCAGGCAGTCTGACTCTAATATCTATGCTTGTCAGTAAAATATAGTTTAGATAAGAGGCATTTCACACAGAGACAAGGAACCTTCAGGAAGTATATAAAATGTACTTTCCATCCTGCTAATCTTTGGATACCCACAGAGTACACTGGGTGCAATTACCTTGAAGTTAATGTCATTACCTGAAATGGTTAACATTCACGTAATGTTATAAAATATTCATATAACTTCCTCAGAAAGCACCTTCCTGTGATTTTTAATGCAAAATCTCCATGAAAGCAACACATTTAGCAGCCAACCCAAGCATCACAGTCACAATACAGAAAACTCAGTGAATTTAATCAAAAGCATGTACCCCGTCGTCAGGGCCCCTTGAGGAACACTTGCTAGAAAAATCACATGTAGTTTTCATTTTCTATCATCTGGCCCTAAAGTGGCCCTTATTTTTTTCTGCTTAGGCATAATTCAAAACAAGCTGCCTACAGGAACAATTTGTAAAAGGACTAATTTTTTTTTATAACTTCAATGCTAGATAAATATTTCAAAATTTCCCACTTCAATCAAAGCTCAATAAAATATTTATAAACTACCAAGGCTAATAGTTTATTCCTTTTCAATTTTTAACCAGAATGGAATAACACCAAATATTGATGCCATATACATTCTCTGTGGCCCCAACATAGAAGAGTTGTTAAGTCTATTTGACTTTAGGAAATGTGTGGATCAATTCAGGTTTCTGGAACCTTCATAAACTCAGCCCAATGTAATAAGAGGGCAAATTCTTTTTTTTTTTTTTTTTTTTTTTTTTTGAGACAGAGTCTCACTCTGTTGCCCAGGCTGGAGTGCAGTGGCACCATCTCAGCTCACTGCAAGCTCCACCTCCCGGGTTCACGCCAGTCTCCTGCCTCAGCCTCCGGAGTAGCTGGGACTACAGGCGCCCGCCACCACAACGGGCTGATTTTTTATAAATTTAGTAGAGATGGGGTTTCACCGTGTTAGCCAGGATGGTCTTGATCTTCTGACCTTGTGATCTGTCTAAGTTGGCCTCCGAAAGTGCTGGGATTACAGGCATGAGCCACCGCGCCCCGCCCAGAGGGCAAACTCTTACAGTTGATCATGGAAGTGCCTTGGAAACTAGTATAAGAAGTGTTTGACAAGGAAGCGAAGTATGTCCTTGGTCCCTTTTCAATTAAACACACACACACACACACACACTTTTCCTGGACTCCCTGTCCACCACTGTGTTGAGAATTTTCTGGGAACATCATTCACAATGTAGTCTAAATAACTGTTCCCATTCTGAGTTCATTCTTTTTCTTGCAAATAGCCTCTTCCGTTAGATGGTCTCACAGTATTTCTTGGGAAAACCAGATCCCATGCCTGTCATTCGTATTACAAATTACAAATACCAAAACTGATTTATGAATTAAAGATGTACCCTTCCTGAATTTTAACGACAGGAAAAAAAAATACTTTGATAGGATTAGAGTCTAATGCTTCAGGCCCTGGAAATTCAGCATCAGTTGGCAGATAACAGGAAAATAACTGGGGAGATCCAAGCATTTCATCCTTCATGATTAATCGCATAGAAGAGCATCTCACTCTCTTATTTTAAGCCAATCCTGCTCCTTATTTTTCATGAAACCTCAAAAGCCTTTAGTCCTGGTGTTTCTGTTGGTGAAATGGAAATGTGAGGTAGCATAAAAAGAAGTAGGTGGAGAATGAGAAGCCTGAGGCTTAAGTCCAGGGTCACTTCTTGTCAGTAGCCCTAGCCTCAGGTTTCCCATCCCTGGACATTGTGCTGGTGGGCTCATTCATTTCTTCAGTTCATACTAATAAAGCTCCAACTGTAAAATGAGAATGACAATAACACCATCTCACAGGGCTGTGATGAGTGTTCAGGGATTTGACACATGTAAACATTTGGCACACTATCTGTGACATTCCATAATTATAACCAATTGTATCAACCCATTCTTGCACTGCTATAAAGAGATATCTGAGACTGGGTAATTTCTAAAGAAAAGATGTTTGGCCGGGCGCGGTGGTTAATGCCTGTAATCCCAGCACTTTGGGAGGCAGAGGCTGGTGGATCATGAGGTCAGTAGACGGAGACCATCCTGGCTAACACAGTGAAACCCCGCCTCTACGAAAAATATGAAAAAATTAGCCGGGCATGGTGGCGAGCATCTGTAGTCCCAGCTACTCTGGAGGCTAAGACAGGAGAATGGCGTGAACCTGGCAGGCGGAGTCTGCAGTGAGCTGAGATTGCGCCACTGCACTCCAGCCTGGGCGACAGAGCAAGACTCCGTCTCAAGGATCTAGAACTAGAAACACCATTTGACCCAGCCATCCCATTACTGGGCATACATCCAAAGGATTATAAATCATGCTGCTATAAAGACACATGCACACATATGTTTATTGCAGCACTATTCACAATAGCAAAGACTTGAAACCAACCCAAACATCCATCAATGACAGGCTGGATTAAGAAAATGTGGCACATATACACCATGGAATACTATGCCAGCCATAAAAAAGGATGAGTTCATATCCTTTGCAGGGAAATGGATGCAGCTGGAAACCATCAATTCTCCAGCAAACTATTGCAAGAACAGAAAACCAAACCACCGCATATTCTCACTCATAGGTGGGAAATGAACAATGAGAACACTTGGACACAGGAAGGGGAACATCACACACCAGGGCCTATTGTTGAGTGAGGGAAGGGGAGGGAAGGATAGCATTAGGAGATATACCTAATGTAAATGACGAGTTAATGGGTGCAGCACACCAACATGGCACATGTATGCGTATGTAACAAACCTGCACATTGTGCACATGTACCCTAGAACTTAAAGTATAATAAAAAATAAAATAAAATAAATAAATAAATAAAAGACTCTGTCTCAAAAAAAAAAAAAAGAGAAGCGGTTTGATTGGCTCATGGTTCTGCAGGCTGTACAGGAAGCATGGCAGCATCTGCTTCTGGAGAGGCCTCAGGAAACTTACAATCATGGCATAAGGTGAAGGGGAAGCAGGCTCATCTTACATGGCAGGAGCAGGAGGAAGAGAGTGAGAGGGTAGGTGCCACACACTTTTAAACAACCAGATCTTGTTAGAACAGCTCCAAAGGACTGGTGTCAAACTCATTCATGAAGGATCCACTCCCATGACCCAATTTCCTTCCACCAGGCCGTACCACCAACATTGGGAATTACAATGGAACCTGAGATTTGGTAGGGACACAGATCCAAACCACATCAGTAATATTATTAAGTATACCTAGTTATATGAAATTTACTCTCTAAAGAAATTGTCCCACAACTTCCTTCTTGTTTACAAAAGCTTGCATTTACTCTGCCCCAGGTTTTCATTACTCTCTCCCACCAATATGACAAGGCTCCAGATGTTGTTTCCCCTTTCTTAAATTGCATAACACCTCTGATGCTTCATTTTCAATCAGCCTGAATAGGCTCTAATTGCAAACATTATTGATGTGAATGGTGCTTCTTCCTGATAAATGAGCTGCCAGCACAGGGTGTCCTGACACACTATGTAACTAAGCACAAAGAGAAGTGTCATTCCACAGTTTTCTCTTGGCACCTAGGACGTGGCTGATGGCACCTGGAAACCTCCTTTTTGCAGGCCACGTTGCTTTACCAGCCACTGATTGTCATCAAAGAATACACTCTAGGGTATTCTATGGTTTGCTTTGCGAAGAAATTATTTCTAAAATGGTCCAATTGATTGATTTCCAAGCTACTGGCAAACAGTTAAACAGTGCAGACAGAATAATAGAACATTTTAGTGGCTCTCACTTTTGTCTGGGATGAAATTAAGTAAAAGACTGTGTTTTGACTCAGGTTTCAGAATGAGAGTTTCTAAGATCAAAGGGCAGACACACAGGTGGCTCTATGATACTTTTTGCAATAATTTTGAGTGACTCCTTTGATTAACATTCACACGGAAAATTGAACATTATCTCTACCACAGAATCTATTCTACAATTGTTTAAAGCTTGAGCACTTAAGCTCTCAACTTTCCTTACGTGTGAATATGTTACAGATTATCCTAAATAAATAGAATGGCCAGGAATGGAGAGCTTAAAGCAAATACAGTACGTTCAGTCATCAGTAAAACTTGAAAAAAAAAAAAAAAAAAGAAAGAATATAATGCATTTGATCAAATTCATTCCACAGAACATGGACAATCTTAAAGAGAGCAGTAAAAATCAGAAAGAAAAAAATTCTTTTCTTTTTCCTGTTGGATTTGGAAATCTCTAGCCCAGGAGTATCTTTTCTACAAAGCTTCTCTGACCATGATAAGAGGCTGTTGTTAAACTTGGGCCCTGGAAGATCACTTGCCTCCTGTCATCCTGGTCTTAACTTTAGATCCTCTAACTCATTCAGCTTTTCCTCACCTCAGAGCCTTCACATTTGCAGTTCACTCCGTTGTGAACATTCTCCATGCCCGTCACCTTCCCAATCTAACTCCCACTTATTCTTCACTTTCAACTTGAATATCACTCCCTCACTAAATCTTCTCCAACACAGTGTCCCCCACTCAGGTTTCCATCTCTTGCACTCTTAAACTCTCACTCCTTCCCCACACTGCCTTCATAATGCTCTTCACTTCACGCTTGTTATGATTTTCAGCACTGGTCTTCTCCATGGCATAGATATTCTACCAAGACTGAGATGAGGTCTTCTCCATCTTTGCGTCTTAACACTTAACATGAGGGCTGGCATATTTTTAAGTACTCAATAAATGTTGAATTCATTGATTAATATATGAATGAATGAATCCAGGCATTTCAATGTACTTTTAAAGGATCAATGTGAACTGGAACCAGGAGATTGTTGCCTTAGAAATGTGACAGCATGGGGATTTTCCCAGCCTGTTCCATTGAATATTCCATGTCTAGATTCCCAGGTATAGATGTGGCTTATAAGACAAATGTGAAACCAGAAAGTCCATCCTATGAACTGGGCTGTTTCCACATCAATCATCGAGACTAAGGAGTAAGTTGTTCTTTATTAAAGCACATACTCTTGCAATTTGTCATTTTCTAAGGAGTTGAAGGAATAAAAAAAAAAATGTATCTAAAAGAAAACCAAAAGGCATACAAAATCGACTAAAAATCCTGTATTAGTCTGTTCTCATAGTCTGTTTAACTACCTGAGACTGGGTAATTTGTGAAGAAAAGAGGTTTAATTGACTCACAATTCCACAGGCTATAAAGGAGGCATGGCTGGGGAGGCCTCAGGAAACTTACAATCATGGTGGAAGGCGAAGGGAAAGCAAGCAGGTCTTCACATGACCAGGAGGAGGGGTGGGGGAGGGAGTGCTATATAATTGTATACAGGCAGCACTAGAGGGATGGTGCCATACCATTGGAAACTGTCCCCATGATCCAAACACCTCCCACCAAGCCCCTTCTCCAACATTGAAGATCACAACTCAACACAAGATTTGGGTGGGGACACAGAGCCAAACCATAACAATCTAAGTTTCAAACTAAGTAAGCTGGCCATCAGGGTTAGATGGCAGGTGAAGGGGATCTGTAAGTAGCACTGATTTCCATGGGCACAGACTGCAAGTAGGCCCCTCTAGACTGTGTAACTGGACCACTGTGGAGGAAGAGAAATCTCCTCACTGGGGCAGGGTGGTAGGGGTAAAATGAAAACACACAAAGAATTTGACCTGAAATTGGGATAGTTTTATTGTCTGTATACAGAGAGAGCAGTCAGAATACTTAAAAACTGTTATTCTAATGCCTTTTGCATTATGACTGTCAGTGGATATAGTAGCCAAGATAAGATGAACTACACTGTGGTAGCAAATAAAACTTGAAAGCTTGGTGCTTAATGGAACACAAGTTTGTTTGTTTGTTTTTCCTCTCTCTCTTGCTACATACCTCTTCCACCTGGAGGTCCCATCATCTTCTGTTTTAAAGTTTAGCCAGAATATAGGGGGAAGAAAACAACCTGGAAGGAAAACAATTTACTTCCACTTACAGTCCACTGAACAGAACTAGTCACAGGTGAATGTAACTGTTAGGACGATGACAAATGTGGAGGAAACACAGATATAGGTGTGTATTTACAGTCTCTTCCATGATGTATGTTGGCATTATAAAGCCATTCTGCTTTTTGACACATGGGTTTGTTTTTGGTTTTTTTGTTTTGCTTTGCTTTTGTTTTGTTTGTTTGTTTGTTTGCTTGCAACTGAGTTTCACTCTATCACCAGGCTGGAGTGCAGTGGCACGATCTTGGCTCACTGCAACCTCTGCCTCCCAGGTTTAAGCGATTCTCCTGCCTCAGCCTCCCGAGTAACTGGGATTACAGGTGGCTGCCACCACAGCCAGCTAATTTTTGTATTTTTAGTAGAGACAGGGTTTTGCCATGTTGGCCAGGCTAGTCTCAAACTCCTAACTTCAGGCAATCCACCCACTTCAGCCTTCCAAAGTAATGGGATTACAGGTGTGAGCCACTGTGCCCAGCCTGACACATGGTCTTGATGTTTAACTAAAAGGGCTATATACTTTATGATAATTGGATTTAGCCCAGACGCTTTTAAAATATACTCTCAGAAACTCAGAGCTTTGCATTTATATTCTTTGGCCTTGTGCTCCAGGATATGCTTAAGATACTGTATTATTTATTTCTATATAAATTATCTCAAAATTTAGCAGCTTGAAACAGCATGCATTTATTATAATATCTCACAGTTTCTATGGGTCAGGAATTTGGATGTGGCTCAGCTATATACCTCTGGCTCAAAGTCTTTCATGAGGTTGCAGTCACACTGCTGTCTGAGGTGAGGACTCATCTGAAAGCTCAGCTGAGGGAAGATTCACTTCCAAGTCCATTCATATAGTTATTGGCAGAATTCCGTTCCTCACAGGTTGTTGGACTGAGGGCTGTGGCTCCTCACTGGCTGTGGGTCAGAGGCCATTCTCAGTTTCTTGCACAAATGCCCCTCCACAGAGCAGCTCACAACACACCAGCTGGCTTCCTTCAGAGAAAGTGAGCAAAAGAACAAGACAGACAGCCAAAGAAGGAAGCCACAGTCTTCTGTAACCTAATCTCAGAACTGACAGTTTTATGTGTCATTTGTCATATTCTATTAATTAGAGGTGAATCACTAGGTTCAGCCCACATTCAAGGGGAGGGGACTATACAAGGGCATGAATACTAGGAGGCAGGAATCATGGGGCTATTGTAGAGGCTGCTTACTACAGACATCCTTCTGGGCTACCTCATTTTGGCCTCTGTTAGATTCTATTTCAACTCTTTTATTTCATTGAAGGTTATTATTTTTTTCTCAAAGTTAGTCCAATGAGGGTCACTTTAGTGCTGACAACTAGATTAATTTTAGTACATTAGGTTTAGATTTCTTCTTAATTCATGATGTTGGACATGGCCATAGATGACAGAAAGATTGAAGAATAATATGTGAAACCTGTAGTATAGCCAAGGTGTGCAGTCATTGGCAGGGCATGGTGGCTCATGCCTGTAATCCCAGCATTTTGGGAGGTCGAGGTGGGTGGATCACCTGAGGTTGATCACAGGAGTTTGAGACCAGCCTGGCCAACAGGGTGAAACCCCGTCTCTACTAAAAATACAAAAATTAGCCGGGTGTGGTGGCGCCTGCCTGTAATCCTAGTTACTCAGGAGGCTGAGGCAGGGGAATTGCTTGAACCCAGGAGGTGGAGGCTGCAGTGAGCCAATATTGCACCACCAGCTTCGGCAACAGAGTGAGACTCCGTCTCAAAAAAAAACCAAGATGTGCAGTCATCGAAAAAGGAAAAAGCACAGGATTTCTTCAGTTGTCTAGTGTTTTGTATGTATACTTTCCTAGTTAACCTCTTATATGACTTGCTGGGGTTTTTTAAAATTCCACCTGGTGTTACACTGCTAAAATATCTTTGGATAAGTGAAAAGGCCTATTATTAAATTTGAGTGCAAACATGCTGATTTATTAGCAATGGCATTAGAAGGGCATTTCCACTCATAGAGAACTTTGTCGCCTGCATCAGGAGCTAGGTTAGACTGAGTAACAAACAACCTCAAATATTAAGTGGTAAAAAACTACCAAGATTTGTTTTCTACTTCTGCTACCTGGAGGGCATGGTGAGGGTGGGGAAGAATTTGCTCCTTGTGATCCAGAGGTGCGAGCTGGTTGAGGAGCATTATCCCAAATGTTGGTCATGATTCCAGAGAAAACAGAGAGTTCTAGAGGGTCTTACAATAACAATTAAAGATTTGGTCCCGAATTGACAGATGTCATTTCCACTCTCCCATCACTGTCCAGACCTCCATGAATGGCTTCCCAACCAGAAGGGATTAGGATGTTCAATATTTCCATTTTCCCAGAATTGGGAGAACCAGAAATGTTTGAAAATAACTCTAATGACAACTCTAATGACAACCCCTCATATTCCCCATCAAATATCACTATATCACTATAAGAAAATCTTTTGGCCGGGCACGGTGGCTCATGCCTGTAATCCCAGCACTTTGGGAGACCAAGGCAAGCAGATCACGAGGTGAGGAGATTGAGACCATCCTGGCTAATGCAGTGTAACCCCATCTCTACTAAAAATACAAAAAAAAAAAAAAATTAGCCGGGCATGGTGGTGGGTGCCTGTAGTGCTAGCTACTCGGGAGGTTGAGGCAGGAGAATGGTTTCAATTAGGGAGGTGGAGCTTGCAGTGAGACGAGATCGCACCACTGCACTCCAGCCTGGGTGACAGTGTGAGACTCTGTCTCAGAAAAAAAAAAAAAGAAAATCTATTCCTTTTCAACTTGAAGGTCAAGCAATACTGTTAGTATATTCGGATTTCATTGTGTAATAATAACAATTAATATTCTTTCTTCAAGGTTGGGCACGGTGGCTCATGCCTATAATTCCAGCACTTTGGGAGGCTGAGGAGGGCGGTTCACCTGAGGTCAGGAGTTCCAGACCAGCCTGGTCAACATGATGAAACCCCATCTCTACTAAAAATACTAAATTAGCCAGGCATGGTGGCGGGTGCCTGTAATCCCAGCTCCTCAGGAGGCTGAGACAGGAGAATTGCTTGAACCCGGGAGGCAGAGGTTATAATGAGCCAAGATCACGCCACTGCACTCCAGCCAGGGCGAGAGAGGGAGACTCCATCTAAAAAAAAAAAAAACAAAGAAAAGGAAAAAAGAAAAGAAAAGAAAGAAAGAAAGAAAAGAAAAGAAAAAAACGACAGAGAGATCTTCCCTGAACAGCCTTTTGCTTCTTATTACCTTGTCCTGCTTTTCTCTATAGTATGTAGCCCTGGCATTACACTGTATATTCATTCATTTATTATTCCTGATAAAATGAAAGCCTCCTAAAAGCAGGAACTTTATTGTAGTCACTGCCACCTAGAGTAACAGATGGACTGGTTAAGAGTCAAGAGCACTTAGAAGATCCAGTCAACAAAGTAATTATAGCAGAACTCAAACCCAGAAAGGCAAGAAGTTTTTGTCTCTAGCACTTTAAACTCTCTTACCTAACAAAGTGCCATACTGCACAATCCTTTATAAGTATCTGTTGTTGAAATTTATGAATTAATGCCCAAAGGGAAAAGAATTTGTGTTGTCGATTCTTCAAAGGAGTAATAAAATATTTTTCTCAGCGAATACCTTCTAACTGCATGCCAGCCAGGAAAAAACAAAAAAAACAAAAAAAAAAACAAAAAAACATGCAATTGCAGAGGGACCTGGTAGAGCCTTCTGAAAGTTATAAAGAGATTAGAAATTCAAAATTGCTCACCTCTGGCCTAAATGATTAGCAGAGTGGACCTGAAAAGACCTCTTAGTGGAGCTAGCCTAATTCTGCAGTCTAAAAGCAACATTGCTACATTCCTTTGAAGAAATGAACTTGAAATTTTCTATCACTGTCAGAGCCTAGAGGAGAAGGCAAATACCTGTGCACCTACACTAATCACTATTCCTCCAACATGACAGAAAATGCTTGTCAGTGGTAACATCTTTTCCCTCTGAACCTAGACTCAACCCCAGATTCCTCAGCAAGACTCTATTAGAAGCCATGACAATCAGGACTTGAACACGTCCCCCAGAAGTTCAAGTATTGGAAACTGTTCTCATAAATGGATTGATGGATTAATGAGGGCGCTGCCCTCATAAATGAATTAACGTCCCTATCACAGGGATGAGTTTATTATCACGGAAATGGCTTTCTTTTTCTTTTTCTTTTATTTTCTTTTTTCTTTTTTCTTTTTTCTTTTTTTTTTTTTTTGAGACAGAGTCTCGGTCTGTTGCCCAGGCTGGAGTGCAATGGCGAGATCTTGGCTTGCACCAACGGTAACGTCTTGGCTCGCTGCAACCTCCGCCTCCTGGGTTCAAGTGATTCTCCTGCCTTAGCCTCTCAAGTAGCTGGGACTACAGACATGCACCACCATGCCCGGCTAATTTTTGTATTTTACAAGAGATGGAGTCACTATGTTGGTCAGGCTGGTCTTGAATTCCTGACTTCACATGATACACCCACCTTGGCCTCCCAAAGGGCTGGGATTACAAGCATGAGCCACTGCACCCGGCAGAAATGGCTTTCTTATGAAAGCAAGCTCTCTATGGCTGTCTTGTATTTGCTCTGTGTCTCCATGTGATGCCTCCCGCCATGTCATGACACAGCAGTAAGGTCCTCACATGACCCCAGCACCATGCTCTTGAGCTTCCCAGCCTCCAGAACCATGAGCTAAATCAACTTTTATTCGCTATAACTTACCCAGCTGATGATATTCAATTATAGCAACCGAAATGGTCTAAGACAGTACTCTAGATGACATTTGTCATTGTTGCTTATACAGTCATGTGTCACTTAACAACAGGGATACATTCTGAGAAATCTGCCCTTAGGTGATTTTGTTGTTGTGTGAACACCATAGAGTGTACTTTCACAAACCTAGAGGGTCTAGCCTACTATACACCTAGGCTGTATGGTATAGCCTATTGCCCCTAGGCTAGAAAGCAGTACAGCATGTGACTGTGCTGAATATTGTAGGCAATTGTAATACAATGGCAAGTATTTGTGTATGTAAACATATCTAAACATAGACAAGGTACAGCACGGCCAGGCGCGGTGGCTGTAATCCCAGCACTTTGGGAGGCCAAGGCAGGTGAATCACGAGGTCAGGAGTTGGAGACCAGCCTGACCAATATAGTGAAACCCTTTCTCTACTAAAAATACAAAAATTAGCCAGGTGTGGTCATGTGCGCCTGTAATGCCACCTACTCAGGAGGCTGAGGCAGAAGAATCAGTTGAACCCAGGAGGTGGAGATTGCAGTGAGCCATGAGCCGAGATCATGCCACTGCCTCCAGGCTGGGCAACAGAGAGAGACTCTGCCTCAAAAGAAAAAAAAAAGTCAGGGGGCAGGGGTGGCGGCAGGTACAGTGGCTCACGTCTGTAATCGCAGCACTTTGGGAGGCTGAGGCGGGTGGATCACCTGACATCAGGAGTTTGAGACCAGACTGCGTCCAATATGGCGAAACCCCATCTCTACTAAAAATACAAAAAGTAGCTGGGTGTGATGGCGTGCGCCTGTAATCCCATCTGCTCGCAAGGTTGAGGCAGGAGAATCACTTGAGTCCCGGAGGGGGAAGTTACAGCACTCCAGCCTAGGTGACAGAGCAAGACCCTGAAAAAAAAAAAAAAAGTAAAAAGAGAAAAGAAATAAACAGAGAAAGAGAGAAAGAAGGAAAGAAGGAAAGAAAGAAAGAGGAAAGAAAGAAAAAAGAAAGAAAAAAGAAAGAAAGACTAAAGAAGAAAGAAAAGAAAGAAAGAAGAAAGAAAGAAAGGAAGGAAGGAATGAAGGAAGGAAGGAAGGAAGGAAGGGAGAAAGAAAGGAAAGAAAGGAAGGAAGGAAAGGAAGGAAGGAAGGAAGGAAGGAAGGAAGGAAGGAAGGAAAGGCACAGCAAAACATGGTATAAAAGATGAAAATGGTACACCCGCATAGGGCCCTTACCATGAATGGAGCTCGCAGCACTGGAGATTGCCCTGGGTGAGTCAATGAATGAGCAGTGAATGAATGTGAAGGCCTAGGACATTACTGTACACTACTGTAGACTTTAAAAACACTGTAAACTTACATTACACTGAATTTATTTTTAAAAAATTTAATAATAAATTTACCTTAGCTTACTTTAACTTTTTTACTTTATAAACTTTTCAATAATGTTAACTTTTTGCCTCTTTTATAATACACAAACATTCTACAGCTGTACAAAACTATTCTCTCTATATATATCCTTATTCTATAAGCTTTTTTCCTATTTTAAATTCATTTTATTTTATTTTTTACTTTCTTTTTTTTCTTTTTGAGACGGAGTCTCTCTCTGTCATCCAGGCAGGAGTGCAGTGGTGCAATCTCGGCTCACTGCAACCTCTGTCTCCTGGGTTCAAGTGATTCTCCTGCCTCAGCCTCCCAGTAGCTGGGATTACAGGCTTGCACCACCACACCTGGCTAACTTTTGTATTTTTTGGGTTTTTTTTTTTTTTTTTTTTTGGTAGAGATAGGGTTTCACCATGTTGGGCAGACTGGTCTCAAACACCTGACCTCAAGTGATCCGTCCACCTTGGCCTCCCAAAGGACTGGGATTACAGGTGTGAGCCACCATGCCTGGCCTATTATTTGGTTTTTTAAATGTTTTTATTAGAAACTGAGACACAAACAAGCATATTAGCCTATGCATGGTCAGGATCATCAATATCACTGTCTTCCAGCCTCCTATTACATCCCACTGGGAGGTCTTCAGGGGCAGTAACACGCACGGAGCTGTCATCTCCTATGATAGCAATGCCTTCTCCTGGAATATCTCCTGAAACACTTGCCTAAGGCTGTTTTACAGTTAACTTTTTAAAATTAATAGAAGGAGTACACTCTCAAATAACAATAAACACTATATTATAGTAGATACAAGAAGTAGTAATATAGTTGTTTATTACCATTATTATGCAGTATGTACTCTATGTAATTATATGAGCTTTACTTTTATATGACTGGAAGTGCAGGTTTTTTTATACCAGCTTCACTACAAACCTGTGAGCAATGCTTTGTGCTGTAACATTATGATGGCTACAATGTCACTAGACAACAGTAATTTTTTAGCTCCATTATACTTTTTTTTTTTTTTTGAGATAGTGTCTCATTCTGTCACCCAGGCTGGAGTGCAGTGGCGCCATCTTGGCTCACGGCAAGCTAAACTTCCCAGGTTCAAGTGATGCTCCTGCCTCAGCCTCATGAGTAACTGGGATTACAGGCACGTGCCACCACGCCTGGATAATTTTTGTATATTTAGTGGAGATGGGGTTTCACTATGTTGACCAGGCTGGTCTCAAACTCCTGACCTCAGCTGATCCACCCGCCTCGGCCTTCCAAAGTGCTGGGAATACTGGTGTGAGCTACTGTGCCCAGCCTGTTCCATTATAATCTTACGGGACCATAATCGTATATGCAGTCCCTTGCTGACCAGACCATTGTTTGCAGCACATGGCTGTATCAATCACTCATAGGCAAAATTATCAGAGTGAGAAATCACAAATCATTACCTCGCTCTGTTGCTAAAACAAAACATGTGGACCTCAGATCTCAATATGGTAAATCTAAAATTCAGAAATCAGTCTTTGTTACTTCATCCCTGTACGAGTAGATAAAGAGTGATCTTCATTTGGGAGGCATGTCATGCAGGCTCTTTGTGGGGAAAAGATGATCCCTTTTAAAAAGAAAGATGAAGTTTCAACACTTGAGTGTGTCTCCTTAGATGTTTCAGATCAAAGTTGGGAATGTGACCTGTATTCAAATCAATTCTAATTCATAAGTATTTCTAGAGCGTCTGTTATGTGGAAAATTCATTTTCCGGTAGAAACAGGTTATTGAGAAATGGAAGGAAACTAATAGATCCCCAATAGCAATTATATTCAAAGACAACACTGCATAAGATGATAAACTCTTATAAATAAATAATGATTGCTAAGGGACCTGATTTGAATTCCATCTTTCAGATACAATGAATTCAAATTTCTTAATAACTAAGCCAAGTCTATTCTAGTCTATTTGAAGTAAACTCTCAAAAAGTTTATTTTTGAAATTTCTATGGGGAAAAAATGTGGTAGTAAACAAATTTGCAACCTAAAGGCAAATGTGACAGTGTATTTCACCAGTAAACACGTTTGCAACATGAAAGTAAATGCAACAGCGTATTTCACCAAATAAGAGGGTAATTTTCAAGGACTCCAGCAACATTCATTGGGTAGCAATAATAAATGTCAGCTAACGAGTCTCATCTACTCATTAAAGCCAGTCTAGTGGGATCTCTATTTTGGCAAAGTAATTAGCAATGTACTCAAGATGGCATAGCTTTGATTATCAAACATTCTGAATTTTTTAAAAAAATGTGTTATTTAGATTTATCATTTGTATACCTAGGCCTATTCTTCCTGTGATTTTAGGCTGGCTAGCTGTTATCTGTACAAAGAAAATGTTAAATATATATTCAGTTACCAAATAACTAAAAACCTTCTGTAATAGGAAATGTTCAGTTAACCAGCCAAGAGGATTCAACAGCGCAAAACAAAATCCTATTCTGCCATCTAGAGGAAACACAATATCTAGAAAACTAGTTTACCTCTTAATGGCCCCTGAAGCTTAAAATTAGAAGAAATATTCTGTTTAAAATGAGAGAGGAGGAGTTGTGAGAGGCTGTATTGTTTTTCTATGCCACCATATCAGATTTTATCAGAGAGAAGAAAATAATATTTCAGAAAGCACTTTTTAAAAAACAGCATTCACCTATCTTCCTCTTCTGATTCACATTTAAGTTACATTCATATTTAAACTCCTCTGGAGTTCTTTATTAAATGACAAATAAACAAAAAAAGAGAGAGAGAAGGAGAAGAACAAGAAGGTGGAGAAGAACGAGGTCGGCCGGGCGCGGTGCCTCACGCCTGTAATCCCAGCACTTGGGGAGGCTGAGGCAGGCAGATCACTTGAGGTCAGGAGGTCAGGACCAGCCTGGCCAACATGGTAAAACACCACCTCTACCAAAAATACAAAAATTAGTCTGGTGTGGTGGCCCATGCCTGGAAACCCAGCTACTTGTGAAGCTGAGGCAGGAGAATTGCTTGAACCAGGGAGACGGAGATTGCAGTGAGCCGAGTTCACACCACTGCACTCCAGCCTGGGTGACAGAGTGAGACTCTGAACAAGGTAAAAAAGAACAAGAAAGACATCCCTTAACTTATTCTGTGACATGGGCTTACTGACTGTCAGCACTAGGGAATAGAAAAAAGGAGAAGGCAGGAGAGAGAAAGCGAATGAGGAGAAGGAAGAGGAGGAAGAAGAGGGCAGAGGGAAGAAGAGGAGAAGTAGGAAACAAAAGAAGAGGAAGGAGAAGAATGAGGAGGAAGGAAATAAGAAAGAGGAGAAAGAGGAGAGAGAAAGGATGAGAAGGAAAACAAACCCCAAAGCCTCTCACTTACTGATTACATATTTTATTGCTAATGCTTCAGCTTAAACTATCTTTTTGTGATTGTTTACATTGTAGATTTCCAATACCATATTAAAAATTTTTTCTTTTTCTTTTTTTTTTCAGATAGATTCTGGCTCTGCTGCCCATGCTGGAGTGCAGTGGTGTAATCTTGGCTCACTGCAACCTCTGCCTCCCAGGTTCAAGCAATTCTCCTGCCTCAGTCTTCTGAGTAGCTGGGACTACAGGCACGCACCATCATTCCCCAGCTAATTTTTGTATTTTTAGTAGAGACGGGATTTCACCATGTTGGCCAGGTTGGTCTCAAACTCCTGACCTCAGGTGATCCGCCTGTCTCAGCCTCCCAAAGTGCTGGGATTATAGACATGAGCCACCGCACCTGGCCCACATATTAAAATTTTCTTAGCTCATATATACCTACTGTTAAACAATGTTACAAACTGCAATATATCTGTTACAGGTACATTGTATTTGATTTTCAGAGCATATTACATATATACATTTTTAAAAATCAGGAACAAACAGCATCCTGTATAATCAAATGACTTCATAAAAGAAAGGAACATTAAGAATAATCTATGTAAGCCGGGGGTGGTGGCTCACGTCTGTAATCCCAGCACTTTGGGAGGCTGAGGTGGCGGATCACATGAGATCAGGAGTTTGAGACCAGCCTGGCCAACATGGTGAAACCCCGTCTCTACTAAAAACACATACAAATTAGCCGGGTGTTGTTTTGTTTATTTCTTGTAGAGGTGGAGTCTCACTATGTTGCCCAGGTTGGTCTCAAACTCCTGGGATCAGGCAGTTCTCCCAGTTCAGCCTCCCAGAACACTGGGATTACAAGCATGAGCCACCAGGTTGTTGCACAAGCCACCTGGCTTGTTCTCCTGCTCTCTTTCTTGATCAGTGTGCTGCTGACATGCGTAGTTTGAATCTGTGAAAATTCCTGAACTGTCCACTTCTGGAATGTGCACTTTCCTGTACCTATATTACCCTTCAACTTAAAAACTCACAAATAAAATGAAAAGTTAATTTGGGGAAAGAAAAAAAAAGGAGCTGTCAAGCAATGAGAAGATATGCAGGAAGTTTAAATGCATATTACCATGAACGAAGCCAACCTGAAAAAGCTACATACTATGTGATTCTAACTATATGACATTCTCAAAAAGGCAAAATTATGGAGACAGCAAAAAGATCAGTGGCTGCCAGGGGTTAGGTGGAAGGGAAGGATGAACAGGCAGAGCAGAGGAGTTTTAGAACAGTGAAAGTATTCTGTATGATATTATAATGGGGGTGTATGTTATTATGCATATGTCAAACCCCATAGGATCTACAATACTAAGAGAAAACCCAATGGACTTTGGGTGATGATGATGTGTCCTGTAGGTTCTTCAGTCATAACAAATGCACCACTGTGGTGCAGGATGTTGATAGTAAGGGAGGCTGTGTGGGATGGGAAGGAATGGCAGGTGGTATATGGGTACTCTTTATACTTTCTGCTCAATGTTTCTGTGAATCTAAAGGATAAAGCCTATTTTAGTACAGGCGTGGTGGGTCACGCCCGTAATCCCAGTACTTTGGGAGGCTGAGGTGGGTGGATCACTTGAGGTCGGGAGTTTGAGATAACATGGTGAAAACCCATCTCTACCAAAAAATACAAACATTGGCCAGGCGTAGTAGCTCATGCCTGTAATCCCAGCTACTCAGGAGGCTGAGGCAGGGGAATTGCTGGAACCCGGGAGGTGGAGGTTGCAATGAGCCGAGATGGTACCACTGCACTCCAGCCTGGGTGACAGAGTGAGGCTCTGTCTAAAAAAAAAATAAAATAAAGCTGGATATTGCCATTTTCCAGGCTCACAGATTGGAGTTTGTAGGCTCTTTTTCCTACTGTAAGTCCAGCAAGCTTGGGTTGCTGTGGCTAATGTTGACGTATTCTATCTGAATTCCCAATCAATGGTCAGCCGAGGAACCCTTCTTTTCCTTTCTCAGGGTTCTTCCCTGTGCCTAATGACCAGCACCCTGTCCCCTCCACCAGCTTTCTCCCCGCACAGTGTGTTCGGTCCATCTCTTGACTTTTCCTGCAGAAATAATAATGGTCTCACTTTGTTAAAGCAAAAGGCCACCAGTAAATATCTAAAACAGATATTTCTTCCAAAGCAAGGAAGAGTTGGGTTTATAAGGCAGTGGTTCTCAAGCTTTAACCTGCATAGGAATCATCTGGAGGGCTTGTTGAAATAGATTTCTAGGCCCTTACCTGGAGAGTTTCTAATATAAAAAGTCTGGGATGGAATCTGAAAATTTGCATTTCTAACAAGTTCCTAGTTGATGCTGACAGCATTGTTTGAGAACCACTCTAAAGGTTAGTCTCTATGAGCAAAAATATGGTTTGCATGGAACATAGAGAATTGGAAGAGTTTCAAGCTCCTTATCAAATTCTCCCAAAGTAGAAGCATGATCATTCACTGACTGGCTGACTTTCTGAAGCATTGACTTGTCACTGATTGTCAGAGACGTATGCATTCATGTAAGGCTGTCGTTCTTACCTGTAAGGATTATAGCAAAAAGACAGTCTTTTTCCTTTCTTGCATCTGGAGTACAAAACCCTTTTATTCTCACTTTTATAGGCGCATATCCATATTGGCCCTTCCCCATCAAAAGCAGGGATATTAGTTTCTCCCATTAAGAGAGTACACCAAAATGTGTCTTAGTGGTAGGTAATCATCAAAGGAGTCTCATCTGGAAATGCAGGGGCTGGTCTACAGAGTGGGATTCATTGGAGTCACTGGAAGTTATAACTCTACTGAGGATTCCACCATTCAGTAAAATTTATCAGGGCCGAATTGTTGTAATTCTGTTTTTCCTTATTAACTCAGACCTGAACAATCTGTATATAACCATCCAACAGGTGAATTCGCCTTGCTTGCTGCCTAGACAGAGATGACTTATCAAGACAGGAGAACTGCAATAGAGAAAGAGTAATTCACGCACAGTCTGACAATTCAGAGATTGGAGGTTTTAAGGATAATTTTTCGGGTAGGGGGGCCAGTGAATCGGGGGTTCTGATTGGTCAGGTCAAAGATGAAATCATACGGAGTTGAAGCTGTCCTGAGTCACTTCCTGGGCGAGGACCACAGACAAGAGCCAGTTTATCTACCTGGGTGGTGCCTGCTGATACATTGAGTGCAGGGACTACAAAATATCTCAAACACTGGTCTTAGTTTTTAAAATACTGATGTTATCCCCAGGAGCAATTTGGGGAATTTTAGAATTTTGCAGCCTACAGCTGCATGACTCCTAAACAATAATTTCTAATCTTTTGGCTAATGTGTTAGTCCTACAAAGGCAGTCTAGTCGCCATCCAAGAAGGGGATTTGTCTCGGGAAAGGGCTGTAACCGTTTTTGTTTCAAACTATAAATTGAGTTCCACCCAAAGTTAGTTCAGCCAGCTCCCAGGAATGAACAAGGATAGCTTGGAGGTTAAAAGCAAGATGGAGTCGGTTAGGTCAGATCTCTTTCACTGTCTCAGTTATTATTTTGCAATGGTGGTTTCATGTATGCCACAGGCTCCAGGAAATAAAGCAGATGAATGGGAAATCAACATCTCTTTTTCCCTATCAAATTTCTCCTTACCACAGTCATACGCATAACTATCACTGGGGCATTCTGTGAGTTTTGGAGGGAGAATCAGTCACAGCCCTAATCTCACCCTGGGAAACTCTCAGAGGTGGAACACAGTCTCAAGCACTTTTGAATGAGGGTGGTAACTACAACCACATGAAGCCAGCCATTTCCAGAAAGCAATACTGGATACAATAATAAGTGGTGGGGACATATGTTCAGTTTATTGATTTGTTAAATTGTGCACATTATTTCATGCACTTCATGTAAGTTATAATTTTCTCAAAGGAAATTCTAACTTTGACAAGGAAAGAAAAAACAGGTTTGAAAAGGAGCCACGATCTTGTTTGCATCTGTTTTTGTTTTTTGTTTTGTTTATAGGCGAGGGAGTTAGAGTTCTATTTAGCTCGGGCAGGCATATAGCTAAGATTTCCCTCAGAATGTGAAATCCTTCTCCAAGCCTTTTCTCCCCACCTCTTCTGAGCCACAGGGTCCCTGTTCTGAATACAAATTGCCTTTGCTAGCTAAGTGACTTCCATCATACCTATGCATCCCCTGAACTGCCTTTTTGGCAAAGCATATCTGGAGGAAATTCTTTCATTTCCCTTTCATTCTGTTAATAAGAGAAAATGAAGCCAGAGCTCAAGTTTCTTGAACTTTTCTCCACGGTAGTCAGCAGCTTTAGAACCACATGTATCTGGGCCAGGTGTGGTGGCTCATGCCTGTAATCCCAGCACTATGGGAGGCTGAGGCGGGCAGATCACCTGAGATCAGGAGTTCGAGACCAACCTGGCCAACATGGAGAAATTTCTGTCTCTAATAAAAATATTTTTAAAAAGCCTGTAATTGGTGCACGCCTGTAATCCCATCTTCTTGGGAGGTTGAGGCACGAGAGTTGCTTGAACCCGGGAAGCAGAGGTTGCAGTGAGAGTTGCAGTGTAATTTTAAATTGAATACGAAAATATCATCATTCAGAAGAGTCAAAGAATAGATTAGATGATCCCTATCAAGTATGAAGTATCTTGAGTTACACAGTGTCATCTGCCAAAATAAGGTGATTAATTTGAAAGAAGCGATAAAATAGCCAATCCCATTTTGGAAGACAAGGATTCATTGTTATTATTGAACCCAAACTACATTTGTTTTGGTGTCAGAGGAATCCTCAAGTATAGCAATATCATCAAGTCTCCAAGTCCTCACAAAAATGTCAGGTCAAAAATCTCAGATGGGAAATCTGAGATGGAAATTCAAATTTGCTGAGGAGTATACATTTGTTTTCTTAGTAGGAAGGGTCTTTTAAACAAAGAAAGGTTTGTTAAATCAAGAATCAGTGTATAAGCCAGGCACAGTGGCTCACGCCTGTAAACCCAGCACTTTGAGAGGTCAAAGCGGGCAGATGGCTTTGAGTCCAAAAGTTCGAGACCAGCCTGGGCAACATGGTGGGACTACATCTCTACAAAACGTACAAAAAATTAACCCGGGTGTAGTGGTGCATGCCTGTGGTCCCAGCTACTCGGGAGGCTGCAGTGGGAGGACCACTTAAGCCTGAGAGGCGGAGGTTGCAGTGAGCCAAGATCGCAATTGGCCACCTGCCAGCATGCGAGGTTTTTGTTCAGGATGCTCTTTTAGCTCACATGAAGTAGAATTCTCCAGGACACGTGAATGTGTTACTTTACCTGGCATAAGGGCCTCAAGATGGGAAGGTTATCCTGGATTATCAAGGGAAACCTAGTTAGAAACACAAGGGTCCTTAATATGAGAAAAGCATAGGATGCTCACAATGGGTAGGAGATGTGTTGACAGAAGCCAGATGGTGGAGTGATGTGGGGAAGGGGCCATGAGCCGAGAAATGCACACAGCCTCTGAAAGCTGAAAAAGGTGATATGAATATGAACCTTGAGGAGAAACACAGTCCTGCTGGCACCTTAATTTTAGACTGTTTTCAATTGTTTTAAACCACAAAATTGGTGGTAATTAGTCAAAACCAGTGATTATCTGGGGATGGGGAGTGGAGCAGAAGGGAGGATTACAAAGCAACACTAGGAAACTTTTGGAGTGATGGATATTTTCATTACCCAGATTGTGGTGATGATTTCGCAAATGTATACATATCAAAGCTTTTTGAATTGTACATTTTAACCATGAACAGTTTAATGCATTCATTATACCTACAAAAATACCTACACATACCTACATAAAACATGCTTTAAAAAATAGATATACCAATCTTAAAATCGCTGATTAAAAAATAGGCAGAATGAAATCTTTTTAGTTTCTGGTGTCTTTCAGAAGAAATGAGTGTTTTGTGTGTAGCAGAACTCTTCAGCCTAGGTACCTGAAATTCCTAACCTTCCACTCAAAATTCCTAACTCCATAAATACGAGTAATTTTTCTATGTAGGCAACTTTTATCACATTCCCCAAGAAGTCTGTGAACAAAAACGGTGGAGTTAAAACCACTACTTTAGAGGAATCTGAAGAATGAACATAGTGAAAGTTATCCCACTCATTATTAGATCTCAATTATATTTTATTTTTTACAAGGACACAACTTAGGTAGATGATCCCAATTATATCCCACAATGGAGCACACACCAATCTGGATCACCTTCCCAGGCCAGGGACTCCCCTTTTCTGGTAAACACACCTTTCACTTGGCCAGTTGTTTAGATGAGAGAGAGGAAATGACCCAATGCTGGCTAATGAATAATTTGCCTGAGGAATATGGAGTTGTAACTAAAAATCTAACAATAACCTGACTTCTTCCTTGCATAAATTTAGGAGGCTACTGGACTTGGGACATTATCTGTCACGTGGATCTGGAAACAGAGAAATCCAGTCAGATGAAAGAAACAGATGAGTAGGAGAAAAGGTAACTTCCTGCCTGCTCCTAAATGGTCCACTCTCTGGTCCCCTTCTCTTCTACAAATCCAGTTGTTCCATGGGTTCCATGAGCCCCCACCACCTCACACCTATAATAAAATTCTCCGCTCTTTGTTGGCATAGGTGGGTTTCTATCATTTGCAAACAAGACTGCTAAAGCAGATTTTATCTTTAAAAGAAAACACTGGGTTCACTTTGTATTGGAAAAGTAATTATTTATTATGACAAAAATAAAACTGTTGAATGAAAACAAATGAAAGTTACACTATATTGCACCATGATTGGAAATGAGCCAAAACCTGTCTAAAAGATGAACATTCCAGAGCAAACAGCATCCTTTTACTTGGGTTAAATAGGCATGCAAACAACTCATTATAACATAATTGCAGAAATAAAAATTACGAGTACTGGCAACCTAAACTTAACATATAAAAGAAGCACTTCATAACAGTAATAAAGTATTAAAAACTTTAAAACATGGCATTTAAACAATCCCACCATCAGGAAAACATGCTTTGAACCATTTTCAAGAAGTGATAATGTGAATGCATTAATTTACTTGATTTAAATTTTTGTTGTTGTTGTTAATGCTTATATATTGGACCAATGGAACACATCTGTTTGGCTGGGGTTCAGACGCGCAGTTTGTGGTGTAAAAGACATTTTTCTTTCCTCTGCACAATACCAGAGGACCCACAGATCGATCCAATTCCTAATTCTGACCTATTAATACCATCTTCTAGTTGACCAAGCATAGTAACTAAAATATTCTTAGAGATTTCGTAGAAAGCCTGAAGCTTGAGGAGTAACAACAGTTTGTATTTAAATCTTAAGAAATACACATAAATACGAATACAGACACTTTAAAGTTGTTTTGCATTCTGAGGCAAGAAATAATAAATATTGAGTACAGGGCCTGCTGCTTCCTCTTTAATGCTCTAAAGCACCAATTTATGTTAAAATAGCAAAGTGTGATTATAATCATTCACTCTGATTAGAATAAACCCAACGCTGAGGTTGTAATTGCTGTTAGGTTTTTGTTGTTGTTGTTTTTAACATGCTCTGTGGAATAGATGAACATGGTAAAATCTGTAACTGTTCTGTAATTGAAAAAAAAATGACCATTTTATTTCACACTTTCAATGAAATAGCAGTTAAACTTTTTTTAAATCATAAATACAAGTTTTTGTAACTACACTCAACAGTTTACTCCAAGAGAATAAAATAGGGGCTTTCGGAGTCCCTACATTTCCTGAGGGAAAATATAAAGATTAAAATGATTATGGTCTCTTGTGAATGGGGCTTACACATGCAAAAAAGTCACTGATGACTGGGATCAACTGATGGTCATTTGATATCTCACCAACACTGATGGAAATATATTCACAGTACAATAGAATCAATCCAGTTTAGGATTTCTCCTTTCCCTTATTTAATTAAACTAATTAAATATTGACTGAGCACTTTCCTATGTGCTTTAATGAAGCCCGTACGTGTATCTGATATATCTACCATGTTGGCCCAGCTGGTGGTAAACAAGAGTAAAACAAAACAAAATCTCCAAGGAATGCTATCCCTTGGTTATGAATTCTGCATATTTCAAATACAGTTTGGGTGAAGGGGGTTTTTATGGGATGGTACAACATCCCACAAACTTGAGCAAAGCACCTTATGGGTAGAAAAATGAGGTAATTTTTTAATTAAAATTTTACAAGTTGTGCAAGAAAACATATCCATTCTTTTAAAACGTTGTTTTCTATTCCAAAAGCTATGCACAGCACATTTTATATTTCTCCATTTCCAGGAGAAAATGTAGATTACTGGTTTAAGAAATGCAAAAGATGCCTTCATGTGACTACAGTTCCAAATTCTAAAACCCTAATCAGTCTTCACTCCTTTAGCCACATTAAGAATAATACAGGCCATCTAGCTCTACGGTAAAAAGACTGTATTTTCTAGTAATTTTAAGTACCCTAAATATGGGGAGAGGCAGAAATTCATTGCTTTCATTCACATTTTCTCTTATCTAATATCCTTTTGAAGATTTTTCGACCCCATGGTATTGTCTTTACTTTCAAGTGCTTTGAATTTGTTTTTCGGTATGCTTCTAAACCTCCAAATTAATATTTCCCAAATGTTTCACCGAACTATATACACTTAAAGCTGCCTTTAGGTCTGATGGGCACAATTTTTTTTTTTCTGCTTTCAATTTAAAATGGAATAGTTGAAGATATTTTTTATATTAGTCTTTTCTATTTATTTTGGTCACCTAAAATTAAAAAAAAAAACTTTCTGGGGGAACCTGGCTTTTGGATTTCACTTTTCACAGTAATAGTGAATCAATAAGGATGAGACGCTACTGAAAACCTAACGTTGAATATAAACCACTTTCAGATTTATGTAGACATTTGTAAAAGACTGATAACCTGGCTACTGACCCTACTCTTTCAATATGGAAAGTCACACAGAACTGTAGTTTGGGGTGGCATCAAAAGGCAATAAACTCTGAACAAACTAACCACTTACATTCAGTTAGTACAAGCCAGGAAAATAAGGTAAAATCTCTAGAAGAGAATTGCTTCCAACACAGGCTGGTTCTTTCTAAGCAGCTTACTATCCTTCTCTTAGCAATATGGCTTGTTTTCTCTTTTGCATTGTCATTAGCTATTCGCTGAATTTAAGTTGAATAGCAGTTACTGGTACTTTTTTCCCTACTTGACTGTATTCATATTCTAAATAAAATAACAGGTGGGAATCAAATAATGGATAAAGATACAGTTAATTTCATATTACATGTATTTCCTTACTATATGGAGGATTTTAATTTTTAATAGTAGTATATAAGAATTCAGAATTTTAAAACCAAAAGACATTTTAGAACTGTAGTTTAAGTTTCTCAGTATGAGAAAAACAAAAGGAAAACCATGGACACGAATTGTCTAAGGTCAACCAGACAATTGAGAAATGGCCAAATTAGGGTTCAAATCCACTTTTTTAGATAGCACAATATTCTACTATATACAAGACACCATGCTGTATCTTGAAGTCACTTTACCCCGGCAAAATGTAAAACAGCCTTTAGAACTGAATCAGGGTGAAGTTTTTTTGGTTCCAAAGCCGTAGACGAACGGTCTGCCTCATAAAGTTAGTCTTCAAAGGTAAATTCCAATGAAATTTATCCATCTTTAGACATGACACCAGTACATTTTTCTACTGATATGGTTTTACATAGTTAAGGACTAAATAAAAATTGATTATTCAGAACAATTATATTTATAATTTGTCCTAAGAAACTACAAAGATTTTTTTAAAAGCTTCTATATTCTTTAAAATTTTCTTTGTGACCCCACAACTTTTCAGAGAATATTGTTTACAGCACTGCCTATCACTGTTTCCATAGTAAAATACTTATTTTCTGTTTATGCTATAATGAAAGTTAAATTATGCTTAATCAAAATGACTATGGCTATGGGGTGGCACCCACTGAAAATTTTTCAGCAATGAAACTTAAATTTCTTACCTTTCTTCTAATGAATATAGAATAAAAATATTGATACCTTTAAGCATACTAACACAAGAAACTACAAGCAAAATTACATATTTCATCTTCAGTTTTAATAGATTATATATATTAATATTCCAGGTTTTAAGGAATTAAGTTACATTAACAATAAAAAATATTCAGTATATTCCCTTATAAAAGGTTCTATTCATTCTAAGAGTTCTCAAATGGGCTTCAGTATGAATGATGGGTTTAAAAATGAAGGACATGACATGCTCAAAATTAAGAAAAATGCTGTATTTGAACTTGCAAAGATAACTGAACACTTTGGTTATAACATACTGAAAAGATTTCTGTTAAAATTTAATTTCCTTATTTTCAAATTAAAAATAAAAGGTAGAACAGTCTCCTGAGGGTAATGTAGGTGGGTCCCCTGCTTTTCACTTACTCTAAACTGTGCTAGCCAATACATGGAGGTGAAGGGGGATATGAAACAAAATTATTTCATCATTGAAATAATTAGCTGCTAATGTGACTTCCAAAGAACAGGTAAAAAACTAAGAATGTATTTCAAAATATGAATAAAGGCACTAATTACAAATGTACATTTTTCAGACAGTATCTTATAGTTCATTGATTTACAATGAATGTCAGAAGCAATACTCTAGTATTAGATACTTGCTTGGGTTAAAACATTCTCTTGGAGTAAAGAATAATCGGTTTTCACGCTACTGTAACAGGAAAGATTCAGTGAAAACCTAAAAAATACTCTTAAAAAGTCTTACATGAATTTCCTAATCATGAACTTTTCCCAATCAGCACAGTCTACACTGATGCCAATTTCATCTTCAACACATGGCTAACATAAATCACTTCTAATCCAAAACTAACCAAATATTTTTTAAAGGATTTAGAAAATAAATTGTATTTTATTTTAAAAATTAAATAGCAAATTTGAGTCTATACTAGTAGTTGGCAAAATACAATCAACTATTAAAAACACTTTTAATATAATGCTGATGTGGCAATATAAAAAATAACCATATAATCTGACAGAAGAAAATTGAGCCAGCCAATCTTACTAGATACAAGAAGGCAGATAATCATTTCATAAGAACAAATACAGGAGTACTAAGTATGCTTTTTCTCAGGACAGACTTAGGGGAATTATCCTCAGTACTTATGGTAAACAACATAACCAAGTAGAAATTCAGGCAAACTGTGCTTAGGTAAATGGCATTTTCTTAATTCCCCCACACCGCACAGACACCACAAAGCATCCATATTGATTTATGTCTGCTTTTTGCTCATGTTCTTGATTATGGGTTATATTAAAACTAAGTTAAACTAAACTTATCCTCTACTTGATATAGAATCACTAAGAAAAGGTTTAAAACAAAGTTAACTGCTTTCCAAAGCCCAGAAAGCTTTCCTCTGGCCACTGTTCAGGTCAAGGGTGTGCTACAACTAAAGATAAATCAGAAAAATGTTACCACATTTGACTAAATTAACTTGACTAAATATAATAAATCAAGAACACCTGAAAAAAGAGCAAAATTTAAATCAACCTACAAAAATATTAAAAATAAAATACCAATTTTGAAAACATATTTTGATATTACGAACACTGAATCTTTTCATCAAAATTAAAAAATACTGCAAAATGAAGTATTATTCTCTAAGTATTCATTTTATCCCTTTCATTTCAGCAAAATCACACATTTGAATAAACAGGATCGAAATACAACACTTGTCTTTCCTCTTAAGGAATATACTGTCTCGATTATTGTTCATATTAGACAACTGCCTCAAAAACATTTTAATGCCATCCAATAAACTTTTGATAGATGATGACTTTTTAATTTATAAGTTGTTAAGAATATTAACTTTGAGTATCATATTAATATTCTAAAAGATGGCAATTGTTTCAAGTCTATTACGTAATACCGTCAAATAAATTCAAGGAAAGCCATGTAGTTTTTTAAAGTAATATACTGCTGGTGGTAAAAATGTTATGACAGACGCAACTTCAAATTGTAAGACACAAAATGGACTGTTTATACTTCAGCTTTAGCTACTGCCCAAAGTAGCTGTGATATATCTTACAAAGAAAAGAGCTAAAATTTCTGTTGATAATAAAGTTGTTTGTAAACTGAGACTAAAATATATTCCAATTGTCTTATTTTTAGTGCTGGTATGCTTTACTAACTTCTGATAGTTTTATACGCATTGAATAATGTGACGTTCTTAAAATATCAGATTTATTCAAGAATATTTAACATCAAAGCTGGGCTTTTCAATAAATATTTTACCTTGGTTAGTTTTTGACCAAATGTTGCAGGCAGAAGAGTGAACTTGATTCCTTTAGAAAAATAAACAGCCTACTTAATTTCCATGCAAATAACAACTTAAATATTCCATGACCCGCAGTAATGTGGGGGAAGTTAAAAGGCAAGCACTCATGATGTGGTATCTTCTTTACATATATCCTCTACGCAGATTTCTTTCTTTATAGTAAGTTCTGTCCGAAAGATGAATGGTTTATAGAAGGAACAAATATTTAGTGCTGGAGAAGTTTGCAGACAGTACCTGATGGTTTCCATGACTACTCTATTAAACCAGTAATTCTCTGGTTGGGAGGGCGTGGTGGTCAAGAACTGAAAGCAATTTGTCATTAAGGTTATAAGAATATTTCAGACGACATCACGCATATGACAAACATTTCTTACAAGGTAGTCACTGAATAATTAGAATAAACAGAAGAATTGTTGCCGAAAACATAGTTATACATTATGTTCATCCAACTGAAGATTAGTGTATTAAAAAAAAAAAGTTAAGAAAAAACCTTTCACGTTCCAGTTCAGCTGCACTTGATTCAAGTGTTGCTCTCAGAGGTTTGTGTTGTTATAAATTAAACATGCTGCTGCCTTAGCAGCCAAAGGTACTAGGAAAAAATGTTCATGTCACAGAATAAATAGAGCAGTCTCTTTCAAGCAAAAAAGTTATCTCACACCAATCCGGGAGGTCATCCACTCTAGACCTTGGCATAACCTGAACAAAAGATAGAAGTATTTTAAAATTAAAACTTTATACTTAAAAATTGAAAGTATACTTATTATTTTTAAGTCTTAACCAAAGGCTGGTAGCACAATCATTATTTATATACATCAGTGTCAACATTTAAGCCACACTATAATAAGTTAAATTTTTAAATGGAATGTTCTCTTAAATATTCTTAATCAGTTTGTGGGAAACTGCTTCAGTCTCATCTGGAAGATACAACTTTGCCAGTTTTGCCATGAATATTGCAAATACTCCCTGCCTTTTAAAATTAACCGAGACTTAAACGACTAGGGAAAGTTAACAGGAACTTCACCTTATCCTCCTCAATTCTAAAGAACGGAATACTTATGACTCAGTCTTAAAAGTATGAGTCAAAAAGGCCTACACACAGCTATTACTGCAAGCTATTTCTGATAAATACTAAGAGAAAAACTAAGAAGGTGAGGTTGATTTGTGGATAAGTTCTCTGGTATAAACTGGGTAATACATAAACAACATTAGGTTCTTCTTGGCCTAATACCCACATTCAAATTGTTAGAAATGGAAGAACAGACTACATAGCATTTGTCTCAAATGTTTATTGTCTAGAATTACGCCTCCCAAAAGACCTCCTAACAATAAAGATGTTCTCTGGCAGAAAGCTGACAGCTTAGGTTTAAGTCCTTGCAGAAAATGTGAACTTCCTTTCAAGCTTCCTCTTTAAAAGAAAGGTGACATTACAGTTTTTTTCTCAGTATATGATAAAGGCAACAAAGAACATCAAAAAATTTGGATTATGAAAACTTAATTCAATAGTTTATTGCTTTTGGTAAAGTGTTATATTTACATTAAAAGTTTTCAGTTGCCAGTGATTTTACTAGAATTATTTCTATGTTGTAAGCCTGAGACACATTATAAAATCACCTTTAATTAAGAACAAACAAACAGAAAAGGAACAGGACCCAAGAAGAAAACAAGTTGGCCTAAAAGTTGAAAGAAATTTGAAAGAAGTCCTACCTCCCCTCAGACCGATAAACTTACCCTTCTCCTGTGAGAGCACAGCAGGACTGAATGTGCCATGGATGATCCTTAATTGAACTAAGGGTGAGGTATTTTGAGATTTCAGCTGCTGTCATACACCCTTTCATATCCTGTTTATTTGCAAAGATAAGGACTGCAGCCTTCCGTAAATCCTGCAATCAAGACAAAATACTTCTAATATGTGAAATACCACAATTTAAATTTAAATTTAACCAGCTGAACAGTTATAATGAAGTGCTTCTACTTTAACATAATCGGGCACTAATATTTAATATAATCTCAAATATCCATAATTTCATTATTCATTCTAACAGATAAATAATTATTTTATTTTGAGTCAAATTGGACAAACTGAAAAAAAATTCAAAAAAATTTGAATTTTAAATACTGACTCAAAACTACATAAGTAATATTCTAATAGGTAAATATGGTAGTATGTTGCCAAACACTAGAGTTTCTCCAAAACTTAAAAGTAGAGTACTGGTGGTAGGAGTTGGGCAATACTTCTTACTTACTAATCTTTGTATAACATAAGCCCATTGGTTAATATTCATTTCAGTATTGTTTATACTATGAAAACATTAGAAGAATAGATTGACTGTGATATATTCATACTGTGGAAAACTATACAGTTGTTAAAAGGAATGAACTAAAGCAGTACATATTAACATGGATATATCAGAATGTATTATCATGGATAAGTCACAATGTTGTACAAAAGAGCAAGATTCAGAAAGATATATATTATATAGTATTAGTTTTAAAACATGGAATACAGGCCAGGCACAGTGGCTCGCACCTGTAATCCCAGCACTTTGGGAGGCTGAGGCAGGTGGATCACGAGGTCAGGAATTCAGGACCAGCCTGGCCAAGATGGTGAAACCCCATCTCTACTAAAATACAAAATTAACCGGGAGTAGTGGCGGGCGCCTGTAATCCCAGCTACTCAGGAGGCTGAGGCAGAGAACTGCTTGAACTGGAAGGCAGAGGTTGCAGTGAGCCAAGATTGCGCCATTGTACTCCAGCCTGGGCGACAGAGCAAGACTCTGTCTTAAAAAAAACAAAACAAAAAAACATGGAATACAATACTCTGTATAACTTCAAGACATAAAATGTAGTAAAAGTATAAAACATGCATAAGAATACCAATCACTACTTTTAGGATAGTAGATACCTCTGAAAGAGAAGGGAAGAAAATCAGATTGGCAAGGTATCTTAAGATATTTCATATCTTATGTTGATATGGTACATGAATGTGTTTTACTAAGTTTTCTTAAATATCTGAAATACTTAGAATTAAGTGATCTTGAGTTATTCATTAAAAAACTTTCAGTTACTATAAACTTTTGGGGAAAAGACCCTTAAGTTTTCCTTTTGTTTATCTCATTTATCCGACTTTTAAAGGCATGCTTAAGTAACTTTAGGATTGAAAAATTTTTGCAATAACAGTAGTAATCTACAATTAATGTCTTAGAGTTAAGTTTGAAAAAATAATGAGCATTTTTTTTTACCTCAAGACTTTCATCAGTCTTGTATGTAAAGCTGCGTTAATAATAAAATAGCCAACATCATATCACATTAAAGCAAAAAAGCAAAGGCAATGTACAGATACTTTACTACATTGTTTTTTAAAGATTTACTTTAAAAATTTACCTCATGAGCCAACATTCTGTATAATTCTTCTTTTGTAATAGCTAGTCGTTCCCTGTCAATGCTATCAACAACAAGAATGATGAACTAGAAGAAAATTAAAAGGAAAGACAGAAAATTGAATGGGATGTTGAAAAGTTTTCTGTAAAACCACTCAAGTAATCTAAGTACTTTTTTCTACACGGCATCATCATCATCATAAAACATCTACTGCTTTTTCATCATAAACAGCTTTTACAATACTGAATCACATCAAGCAGTAAAATCCAAATGTTAATGATAAGAAAATAACTCAAAACTTCAACAAATAAAAACTGTGCCCAACTTGATTTTTTTAAAGTGATGCCTGAATACATAATACTATGATTTGTTTTCAAATGCTGGTAGTAAAAAGTAATTTTTTAAAAGAAACTTATATTAATTTCAGTAATATTTTCCACTAAAACTTCAAAGTACTCCATTATCATTCATCTAAACAGTCAATAATCACTTACTTCTATGTACCACAATCTCCTAACTCTTAGAAAGAAAAGCTAGTTTGAAAGAAAAAGATAAATG
>NW_016804580.1:2875646-2910338 GCF_001698545.2 Rhinopithecus bieti | reverse complement strand
AAAGGTGACATTACAGTTTTTTTCTCAGTATATGATAAAGGCAACAAAGAACATCAAAAAATTTGGATTATGAAAACTTAATTCAATAGTTTATTGCTTTTTGGTAAAGTGTTATATTTACATTAAAAGTTTTTCAGTTGCCAGTGATTTTACTAGAATTATTTCTATGTTGTAAGCCTGAGACACATTATAAAAATCACCTTTAATTAAGAACAAACAAACAGAAAAGGAACAGGACCCAAGAAGAAAACAAGTTGGCCTAAAAAGTTGAAAGAAATTTGAAAGAAGTCCTACCTCCCCTCAGACCGATAAACTTACCCTTCTCCTGTGAGAGCACAGCAGGACTGAATGTGCCATGGATGATCCTTAATTGAACTAAGGGTGAGGTATTTTGAGATTTCAGCTGCTGTCATACACCCTTTCATATCCTGTTTATTTGCAAAGATAAGGACTGCAGCCTTCCGTAAATCCTGCAATCAAGACAAAATACTTCTAATATGTGAAATACCACAATTTAAATTTAAATTTAACCAGCTGAACAGTTATAATGAAGTGCTTCTACTTTAACATAATCGGGCACTAATATTTAATATAATCTCAAATATCCATAATTTCATTATTCATTCTAACAGATAAATAATTATTTTTATTTTTGAGTCAAATTGGACAAACTGAAAAAAAATTCAAAAAAATTTGAATTTTAAATACTGACTCAAAACTACATAAGTAATATTCTAATAGGTAAATATGGTAGTATGTTGCCAAACACTAGAGTTTCTCCAAAACTTAAAAGTAGAGTACTGGTGGTAGGAGTTGGGCAATACTTCTTACTTACTAATCTTTGTATAACATAAGCCCATTGGTTAATATTCATTTCAGTATTGTTTATACTATGAAAACATTAGAAGAATAGATTGACTGTGATATATTCATACTGTGGAAAACTATACAGTTGTTAAAAGGAATGAACTAAAGCAGTACATATTAACATGGATATATCAGAATGTATTATCATGGATAAGTCACAATGTTGTACAAAAAGAGCAAGATTCAGAAAGATATATATTATATAGTATTAGTTTTAAAAACATGGAATACAGGCCAGGCACAGTGGCTCGCACCTGTAATCCCAGCACTTTGGGAGGCTGAGGCAGGTGGATCACGAGGTCAGGAATTCAGGACCAGCCTGGCCAAGATGGTGAAACCCCATCTCTACTAAAAATACAAAAATTAACCGGGAGTAGTGGCGGGCGCCTGTAATCCCAGCTACTCAGGAGGCTGAGGCAGAGAACTGCTTGAACTGGAAGGCAGAGGTTGCAGTGAGCCAAGATTGCGCCATTGTACTCCAGCCTGGGCGACAGAGCAAGACTCTGTCTTAAAAAAAACAAAACAAAAAAACATGGAATACAATACTCTGTATAACTTCAAGACATAAAAATGTAGTAAAAGTATAAAAACATGCATAAGAATACCAATCACTACTTTTAGGATAGTAGATACCTCTGAAAGAGAAGGGAAGAAAATCAGATTGGCAAGGTATCTTAAGATATTTCATATCTTATGTTGATATGGTACATGAATGTGTTTTACTAAGTTTTCTTAAATATCTGAAATACTTAGAATTAAGTGATCTTGAGTTATTCATTAAAAAACTTTCAGTTACTATAAACTTTTGGGGAAAAGACCCTTAAGTTTTCCTTTTGTTTATCTCATTTATCCGACTTTTAAAGGCATGCTTAAGTAACTTTAGGATTGAAAAATTTTTGCAATAACAGTAGTAATCTACAATTAATGTCTTAGAGTTAAGTTTGAAAAAATAATGAGCATTTTTTTTTACCTCAAGACTTTCATCAGTCTTGTATGTAAAGCTGCGTTAATAATAAAATAGCCAACATCATATCACATTAAAGCAAAAAAGCAAAGGCAATGTACAGATACTTTACTACATTGTTTTTTAAAGATTTACTTTAAAATTTACCTCATGAGCCAACATTCTGTATAATTCTTCTTTTGTAATAGCTAGTCGTTCCCTGTCAATGCTATCAACAACAAGAATGATGAACTAGAAGAAAATTAAAAGGAAAGACAGAAAATTGAATGGGATGTTGAAAAGTTTTCTGTAAAACCACTCAAGTAATCTAAGTACTTTTTTCTACACGGCATCATCATCATCATAAAACATCTACTGCTTTTCATCATAAACAGCTTTTACAATACTGAATCACATCAAGCAGTAAAATCCAAATGTTAATGATAAGAAAATAACTCAAAACTTCAACAAATAAAACTGTGCCCAACTTGATTTTTTTAAAGTGATGCCTGAATACATAATACTATGATTTGTTTTCAAATGCTGGTAGTAAAAGTAATTTTTTAAAAGAAACTTATATTAATTTCAGTAATATTTTCCACTAAAACTTCAAAGTACTCCATTATCATTCATCTAAACAGTCAATAATCACTTACTTCTATGTACCACAATCTCCTAACTCTTAGAAAGAAAAGCTAGTTTGAAAGAAAAAGATAAATGCATTTTAAAAATAAGACAATTTTATAAAACAATATCAACCATAAATGCTCAAGACTGAAACATATATACTTAGGCATTAATATATTGGAGATGCAGGGGAAATTAAAGGCAAGCCAGAAAAAAGAGGAGAAATCTGTTGGTAAAGCTATACATGAAAAAAGGTAGGTCTTGCATATTAAAAAGTAAGAAGATATAGGCCAGGCATGGTGGCTCACACACACGTAATCCCAGCGCTCTGGGAGGTAAGGTGGTATGATCGTTTGAGCCCAGGAGTTTGAGACCACCTTGGGCAACATAGTGAGACCCTGTCTCTCTACAGAAAATAAAAAATAAAAACTAGCCATGCATGTAGTCCCACCTACTTGGGAGGCTAAGGTGGGAGGACTGCTTTGAGCCTAGGAAGTTGAGGCTGTACTGAGAATCATGCAACTGCACTCCAACCTGGGTGACATAGAGGCCCTAACTCATTTAAAAAAAATATGGAGGGGCGGGTGAGGAGAAGGAGGAAATGGAAGAGACGATACAGCGAAAAAGGGCCCTTAAACTGTTAACACTTTATACAGAATAAAAAGTTAGGAAATGAGATGAAATGATGCTATTACAGCAGGAGATAGATGCAAAATAAACAGACATGAAGGGTGGAATTAGATTACAGAGATGACTTTAAAATTAGGGAAACAGGCTACGCGCGGTGGCTCATGCCTGTAATCCCAGCACTTTGTGAGGCCAAGGTGGGGGGATCACTTGAGGACAGTTCAAGACCAACCAGGCCAACATGGTAAAACTCTGTCTCTATTAAAAATACAAAAATTAGCCAGGTATGGTGGTATGTACCTGTAGTCCCAGCTACTCGAGAGGCTGAGGCAGGGGAATCCTTCGAACCTGGGAGGTGGAGGTTACAGTGAGCAGAGATGGAGCCACTGCTCTCCAGCCTGGGTGACAGAGTAAGACTCTGTCTCAAAAAAATAAATAAATAAATAATAAAAATAAATAAAATTAAGAGAACAGACAACTAATCTGAATATAAACTGAGTTGGGTTTACAAGGGAATAAATGGAAAAAAAGTCACGTGGCAAAGGAGGAATCAACAGAATATGAGGATGCAACTGTGAGTTAATGAGAGGAAGGTGTCAGGAGTTACTTAATACCTGTAACTTCTTGTAATATAATGGACATACTGCAGCTTTTGGGTGACTCTTCCACATGAAGAATTTTCAAAAAGCAAAGTGACAGTTTTCTTTGTAGTAATTTTGATATTCTTGTAGAGATCACTCATTAAAAGAATATTTCATGCAAATGGCATCAGTAATGGATTATCTCTTTCTGGACATATGCTAAGTCCTCTAGAGTTTCAGTCATTTCAAGAACTACCCTTTTGAAACACTTTAAGTACACATGGATTCACTAGAATCAACTTTGACCTATTCATTAATGAGAACTGTCCCTTTCACAGCTGGAGTTAACTGTGAGCTTTCAACTACTAACAAATCTGATGTTTAAATTAATCATATGCTATAATGTCGTTTGTCCCTTACTTTTTTTTTTTTTTGAGAGCCAGTGAGACTTTGTCACCCAGGCTGGAGTGCAGTGGTGCTATCTCAGCTCACTGCCACCTCTGCCTCCCAGGTTCAAGCTATTCTCATGCCTCAGCCTCTAGAGTAGCTGGGACTACAAGCACATGCCACCATGCCTAGCTAATTTTTCTGTTTTTAGTAGAGATGGGGTTTTACCATGTTGGCCACGCTGGTCTTGAACTCCTGGCCTCAAGCAATCTGCCCACCTAGGCCTAACAATGTGCTGGGATTACAGGAGTGTGCCACTGCATCTGGCCCTTCTCTTACTTTCTAACTTATTCTAGTTTCAGAACACTATTTTACTGTATAAACATGTAAGCTACCCTTTAACTATACTATTTGCTTACCAACATCTTCTGCATACCCAATAAAATAATTAAGTGCTACCACAAGTTCTGAGTATCTATGATATGCCATCTTTGTTTACTACTTACATATTGCATTGGAATATATACACACATACACATATGCTATTATAATATAAATCTAGAACAATACATGTTTTTTATTTAAAAAGGCAACTTTGTTCACCAAAAATTCTTCATATTACATCCTTTTCTACCTCCTCCTTTCCAACTCCATTTTTTTTTTTTTTTTGAGACAGTCTTGTTTTGTCACCCAGTCTGGAGTGTAGTGGTGCTACCTCGGCTCACTGCAAACTCTGACTCCCGGATTCAAGTGATTCTCCTGCCTCAGCCTCCCGAGTAGCTGGGACTACAAGTGCACCCCACAACGCCCAGCTAATTTTTTATATTTTTAGTAGAGACGGGGTTTCACCTGTGTTAGCCAGGATGGTCTCGATCTCCTGACCTTATGATCCGCCCACCTTGGCCTCCCAAAGTGCTGGGATTACAGGCCTGAGCCACCACGCCCGGCCCAACTCCAATTTTTAAAAGGTCTTGGCCAGGCGCGGTGGCTCACGCCTGTAATCCCAGTACTTTGGGAGGCCGAGGCGGGCAGATCATGAGGTCAGGAGATCGAGACCATCCTTGCTAACACGGTGAAACCCCGTCTCCACTAAAAATACAAAAAATTAGCCAGGCGTGGTGGTAGGCGCCTGTAGTCCCAGCTACTCGGGAGGCTGAGGCAGGAGAATGGTGTAAATCCGGGAGGCGGAGCTTGCAATGAGCTGAGATTGCGCTACTGCACTCCAGGCTGGGCGACAGAGTGAGACTGTCTCAAAAAAAAAAAAAAAAGTCTCATTTTAGAAAAAATAATTGGTTAGGCGTACTTCTTTGCAAAGAACAATTAAATGGATGCAATTGTGAACTCATACTCTCAAGGATAAATCTCTCTAAACTACACTGAATGGCCTTAAAAAAATATCTGCCTCTAAGAAGAAATAAAAGCAGAAATAAAATATGAATATATCCAGGTTTGTTCCCCAAGCTAGCTCTGAACTCATAAGCGGCAGAGAACTGAGAGATGATTTGCAAATCCACTTTTTTTAAATTAAAAAAAAAAAAACTACCAACATTTTGAATGTTCATGTTATAAGAAATTTTTAAATTAATAAAATACTTCATTCCTCTCCTGGTCAGGGTCTCTTAGAAAGTTGTGAGATGTTGGGGAAAGCTATATAATTTCTCCATGTATCAGATCTTTCCAACCCTGGAGACATTAAAATCTTGTGAAGATGAACGGAGAAAGCCTGGCCAACAGTAAGCACTCAACTAATAATAGCTCCAAAGAGTCTTTCTATTCGCCTTTTCTTCTATTTGAAAACCCAAATTCTTAAGTTTCATTTATTAAATTTTATTTTATTTTAAAACAGAAACCCAAATTCTTTACAAAAAAGGATCATATTAAAAGGCAACTGTCAGGCCAGCCACGGTGGCTCAAGCCTGTAATCCCAGCACTTCGGGAGGCCAAAGAGGGGAGATCATGAGATCAGGAGTTCAAGACCAGTCTGACAAATGTGGTGAAACCCGTCTCCACTAAAAATACAAAAATTAGCTGGGAGTGGTGGCACGCCCCCTGTAATTCCAGCTACTTGGGAGGCTGAGGCAGGAGAATCGCTTGATCCCAGCAGGCGGAGACTGCAGTGAGCCAAGATCACGCCACTGCACTCCAGCCTGGTGACTGAGCAAGACTCCTTCTCAAAAAAAAAAGGGCAACTATCAATACACCCAGGTCCAGCCTATCTACTTTCTAGGTTTACTCTTCAGACCTTTCGATTAAAATTCAAAATTCATCTTAACATACCTCTGTGTTTGAGTAATATGTGTTCCAGGATGATCGCAGAGACTCCTGACCACCAATATCCCACATAAGAAAATGAGTGTTCTTCACCACTATTTCTTCAACATTGCTTCCTATGGTTGGAGAAGTATGAACCACTTCATTCATTAAGCTGTTGAACGACACCATAAAAGCTCTTGTAAATCTTGAGAATCTGAAGCAACTTTTATCTCTGTATTTTTAAGATCAATGAACCTTCTGCACCAATGATGATGATCATTAACATGAAAATTAGAAACCTGGAGAACATTTGTGCAAATAAACATATAGACAACAACTCCAGAAGAAAGACTTGCTTTATTTTTATTTATTTATTTTTTTTAATGGATTGCAAGCTTGATGGAAAAGAAAGGAAACAGTGTGGTGTGAATTTGCATTTCTGTGGCCAAAAATTCCAATTCCACCATGCCCTGTTATCAGTGAGATAAGACCCAATGTCCCATCCCACCCTGAAAAGCAAGTTTCTAGGCGACTGTGACACCAATACTTGCAAAAGAGAAAATATTGGATAATAGGCTATCTATAATTTTGAAGACTGTCTAAATTGAGACTTAGCCACAACAATTAGTTCAGGCTTTTTAATCTAAAGTAGTCCTGAAAATAAGACCATGGGCAAGTGAAAATTTATATTAACTATAAACATATTTAGAAGGCCAGGCGTGGTGGCTCACGCCTGTAATTCTAGCACTTTGGGTGCAACACCTGAGGTCAAGAATTTGAGACCATCCTGACCAACATGGTGAAACCTCGTCTCCACTAAAAATACAAAAATTTGCAGGGTGTGGTGGCGGGCGCCTGTAATCCCAGCTACTCAGGAAGCTGAGGCAGGAGAACCGCTTGAACCTAGAAAGTGAATGTTGCAGTGAGTGGAGATCACGCCATTGCACTCTAGCCTCAGTAACAGAGCAAAACTAGGTCTCAAATATGCGTGTGTGTGTGTGTATATATATATATACACATATACATATATTTAGAATACTGATGCTCATACTTCTTGTGTTATCATAATCATTGGTAAAGCTACATTAATCAATTAATTCAACAAATATGCCCTTGCTGGTAACACGTCAGTACTGTGTTGGAGGAGGCTTGCAATTTTCTCTTGCGTTTTATGTATATTTTTGAAGCCATGTGTAAAATTATTTCAACAAAGATGACAGGTTCCTGAAATGTTTATATGTGATGTTTAAAAGCTAATTCATATTTAAACACATAATCACCAATGAATGAAAATGTTTTCAAGAGAAATAAGTAGTTACACAACTCTGAAACAACAAACTTCAAGTCAGTAGCTTTTAGCAAAGTAGTTGAAAATGTGTTAATCGCTGGCTAATGAAGTACTTCTGGCAAGCTGAAGTACGTCTTCAGCTTCTTCAGCTAAAGGGCTGTCTTCTAACGCAAGATGAGTGGGAAGGGGTACACAATGGTGCAAAGAATTGTAGAACTATTTTGTTAAAGTGATTGGTAGATCCATTTCTATTCCTTAATAAGGATCATTTCATTGGCACTGAAAGGATAATGGAAGGTACTCTGACAAGCGGAATGATGAGCTGTGAAAATTTCCTAAGGTATTAATAGATTTCTCTGAAAGTCTCAAGACTCTTCCTCTTGCAAGCTACTACAGCAATATTTTCAGCAGTGATCACATTTCTTTTGACTTGACAAGTCTGGCTACGTTAAAAAATTCCAAAGCTATTAGTCAGAAGGGTAGCAATGGCTTTCTAGAGCTATCAATTTATTTACATAAACCCAAGTGTGGGTAGAACTAAATGAAATCCACTCTATCACCTCATCCCAGCACTTTAATATGCGCTTTATTTATTTTAGTTTAACATAAATTTCTTTCTTTCAAGGCCAGAAAACAGTGTTTGTGAAGGGTTTAGCAAATGTTTATTTCACTCACTTTTCTATAGATTGTGTTTGGTAAAATTAAAACAAAACCAGATGAGTTAATGGGTACAGCACACCAACATGGCACATGTATACATATGTAACAAATCTGCACGTTGTGCACATGTACCCTAGAACTTAAAGTATAATAATTTTAAAAAAATTAAAAAAATACATATTTAAGTTTTTCCATCATTATTATAATGCATCTCTTATTAATTATAAACACATTAGTTTCAATAACTAGTGAAAACTGTTTAATAAACACCCATACTTACAATTGGTAAAGAATGGTGGTTTTCCCTGCATTATCCAGTCCCACTATAATTACTTTGTGTTCTACAAAAAGAAAGCAAACCATAAACATTTAACATTACTGCAATTACATGCTCTCAACAATGATTATTAGTTAGCTCATTAAGAAGAATCATTCACTGAGTATCTATTACTAGACTGTTAAAATACAGAAAGAAATGTTATGATGTTAAGGCTACCCAGGTTAAGTAACACAATCAATTATCATTGATTCTCTGTCTAGTTCTCTTGTAAAAGAATGTGGGAGATGGGTAAGCAGGAAACACCAGCAAAGTTGGTCACTTATATTGCATCTAGGGGAGAGGAGATCCAAATATTAATCTAGGTAAAAATTATAACCTAAAATGTAAGTTTTCTAAAAGCCTGTTTTACAGACCTTTTAGCTCTGTACCAATCAAGTTAACTTTTTATCAAAATGTTTTCATATCTGTAAGTCTTCCCACCTATGGATACCAGGATCTGTTTCTTATTCTCACTTAAAAATCCCATGAGGTTAAAATGGAAATGTTTCATCTGTCACAAAGACAAACGTACACTCTCAAGTTTTTATGCAATTGCTCATTGTTTAACAATTTTTCAATCGGCTTCTACAGTTCTTTCAAGCAGATTCTGTTTCTGCTCTTTGTACAACGAAAATCTCTTCATTTCTTTCCTTCTTTGGGTGCCATGCACTACATATTCACCTCTTTTAATAAGTAGTTGCTAAAGTTCATCTAATTATTCTGTTAAGCGGTACATATTCTGCAATGTCCTTTGAATACAGAAAACACTCCAGATACCATCTTTCCTAGATTTTAACTTATGCCAAGTATACTAAAGATCCCCTTCTCCAAGGCAGAAGAATGCTTTAAAAGTTACAAGTTAACATCAACAGGGTAAGTAGGGAAGTTGCCACAGAATCACAACACAGTTGATTTATAGGCAACGACTGGGCACATCTCATACCAGAACCCTACCCTTCTTGATGACCTCTGGTGAATGTCAACATTCTGGTCATACAATCAACTATCAGCTCATATTCCTAAAGTTGTAAAACTTTATCAGCCAAAAAAAGAGGGACCAAGAAAAGATAAGTTCTTGAGACATGCAGGTCTTCTAATGACCTACACACTCTAGGTACAGCCTATAACAGTGCAGGATAAACAGACATGGTCCTCTAGAAGGGCTATTTTCACTATGGTAGAAGCTGCTTTGTAAAACAAAACAAAACTTGCCTGCTTAGTATAACCCACTATAATTCTCCTTATTTATTTATTTGAGACAGGGTCTTGCTTTGTTGCCCAGGTTGGAGTGCAGTGGCATGATCAAGACTCACTGCAGCCTCGAACTCCCAGGCTCAAGTGATCCGCCTACCTGAACATCCTGAGTAGCTGGGACCACAGGTGCAGGCCACCATGCCTGGCTACATATCCTTTAATTTCTAATGAAGCCAATCTTTTAAGTATTACCCTGTTTGTTATCCCTTAAAGTACAAGAACTTGTATCAGTGAAGGAACAAACGGACTGCCTGGCACTGAGCATCCTACAGTTTGGTGACAGCTAGAAGCTCCACCTACCAAGCATCTAGAGAAAACAACATGCCTGCAGTGGTGAGAGGGAAGCCAGTAGTTTAAAGATAAGCAAAACTCGAAGGCAGATAATTCCACTGGGACAAAGGAATGGAGGGATAGTACCAGATGGCTCCTTGTTGAAGCAACTCAAGTGAATACCCAGGTCATTTTCAAACAATCCTGCTCCTTGCTTCACATCTTGCATTGTGATGCTTCACACAATACTGAAGGCCCGTGACGGTAAAACTCACCAATAATGCATCATTTTGAAAGGTAGGTCCCAATGTGAAGTAATTTTAGGTTAAGACACTACTGTTACTATCAGTTATAGTAAATCAGAATGTTTTAGGCCAGGCGCAATGGCTCGCACCTGTAATTCCAATACTTTGGGAGGCCAAGGAGAAGTGATGAGTTGAATCTCGGAGTTTGAGACCAAACTGGGCAATACAGTAAGACCCCATCTCTTAAAAAAAAAAAGTTAGCCAGGTTGGGCATGGTGGCTCACACCTGTAATCCCAGCACTTTGGGAGGCCGAGGTGGGCGGATCACAAGATCAGGAGTTTGACACCAAGCTGGCCAATATGGTAAAACCCCATTTCTATTAAAAATTCAAAAATTAGCCAGGCGTGGTGGCAGGTGCCTATAGTCCCAGCTATTTGGGAGGCTGAGGCAGGAGAACTGCTTGAACCCAGGAGGTGGAGGGGGCAGTGAGCCAAGATCGTGCCACTGCACTCCAGCCTGGTGACAGAGCAAGACTCCATCTCAAAAAAAAAAAAAAAAAAATGGTCTGGAAGACAGGATGCAGACAGATGATAAGTTTAAGTTTGGTGTGATTGAAACTGGGTTAAAGTCCAGCGTTAAGGCAGAATAAGCTAAAGGAAGAAATGTGAGCCACAAGATCTGAGATCTGAGTAGTCAGAAGTAAAGGACAACAATCATACACAGTTGGCAACCGGTATTCAAAATAACATGAAATTCATGGATTTGAAAGAAATGATTAAATTATGAAATTAAGATGTTACTGTTACATAGTTCTGAAAATGAACTACAATTAAAACTGTATTTCATTTGTTCTTAATTCTGGGTAACATTAGAAATAACTGGGTGGGTGCAGTGGCTCACGCCTGTAATCCCAGCACTTTGGGAGGCCGAGGCGAGCAGATCACCTGAGGTCAGCAGTTCGAGGCCAGTCTGGCCAACATGGCGAAACCTGTCTCTACTAAAAATACCAAAATTAGCCAGGCATGGTGGCAGGTCCCTGTAATTCTACCTACTCCCAAGGCTGAGGCAGGAGAATTGCTTGAACTCGGGAGGCAGAGGTGGTAGTGAGCCGAGATCACACCACTATACTCCAGCCTGGGGGACAGAGTGAGGCTCCATCTCAAAAATCAATCAATCAATCAATCAATCAATAAAATTTAAAGACATAACTGGGCCAGGAATAGTGGCTCATGTCTGTAATCCCAGCACTTTGGGAGGCCAAGGCAGGCGGATTACCCGAGGTCAGGCGTTCAAGACCAGCCTGAAAAACCATGGTGAAACCCCATCTCCACTAAAAATACAAAAATTAGCCGGAGTGGGGGCGTGCGCCTGTAATCCCAACTACTCAGGAGGCTGAGGCAGGAGAATTGCTTGAACCCGGGAGGTGGAGGTTGCAGTGGGCCGAGATGGCACCACTTAACTCCAGCCTGGGCGACAGAGCAAGACTCCATCTCAGTTAAAAACAAACAAGTAACAAAAAAAGAAATAACTGATGACAGGTTTGTACAGTCGTAACACTGAGAGAAAAAGACTATGCCTACGAAAGTTCAAAACAAATTTAAAAAACAATGCAAAACTTTAGAGGTGAGCTATCATACACACATATGTATTTCATAGAACTACATTGATACATAAAATGTTTGCAAAGATATTCAGATTCTGAAATTACTTCCTTGAATAATAACCGTCAAAGTAAACAGTCTTCTAGTTTAAACAAGACAAAATTGCAGGAATTAATGTACTTTTAGATTGCTTTACTTAGACAACATATGCTTTAGTATACTTATTCACAGAAAGGTATCTAATTTATAAGATGCATGAGACTCTAAAATGCTACAGGAAAAAAAAAGATGAGAATGTGGAAATACTGGAAGAAAGAGAAGGGAAAGGAGTACATAAAGTAAGATCAGTAGTTCTTAACACTGGCTGCACATTCGATTTACCTTGGCACTGATGCCCAGGCCACCTCACCCCATTCTGATTTAGTTGGTGTGAGGTGGGGCTTTCAGCCTGTTATTCTAATACATCTAATTCCACTGGAATAGACATATATAGTGACAAAATTGGAAAATGCTGAGATTGGTAGTTAAATTTGTTGACTCAGAAAACAAAAATATAGGCTAAGAGACATCTGTGGATTAAACTCTTCAATGAGTCCCATTCCTTGCTCTAGTTTATGTCCTAGTCAACACTGGAGGCCCTCTGTGATAAGGTTCTCCTGGCTGTCTTTCCAATTTCATCTCCTCTTCACTCCTCGCAAGCAAACTAACACACAGCCAAGCTCAACTATTTTCAGCTTCCCTAAAAGTACCAAACTAGCTCATTCCTCTCCCTTTTGCATATTAGTCCTTCTGCCTAGAATAACATGTCCCTTCTACTCGGTCTGTCTAGCATGCTACCCAAATTCCTACTCATCTTTACATTACAGTCCAAGTATACCTTATGCTGCAGCCAACGTTATATTTTTACACATATCTGTTAAATAATTTACCACACTGCATTTTTTTTTCATGTTTGTCTCGTTTATTGATGTTTCAGTACTTTGCCAGGAAGTAAGATATCTGTCTTTTTTAACTTTGTATCTCCTATGTTAAACTCTGAAGATTGGCCTATGGCTGTATAAATAAGAATAAAATAACAGAATAACCACTGGTTCCAAATTTTCCAACGGGAAAGTTAGAGGAAAAGAAAAATTCTAAGTAGAAATGGGGATTTAGGAGGCTGAACAATTATGTGATTATAAAGGGAGCCACTGAATGTCTTTCATCATCTTCTAAATTTTCCCCTTACATCTTTTATTCCCTCTAGTCTGAGTAAGGACGCCTCCAACGAAAAATGAGCGCAGCCATGTAACAGAAAGGGCGAAAGGAAAATGGGAAAGGATATACAGGAAAAACCAACAACTGTGGTAATGTTTCAATAGTCCAGCTTAGGGGAAAGAGAAAACTGGTGACTTTTGTATTAATCTTTATACCTTTAAGCATGTCTTAAAATGCTGCTTTACGGCCGGCCGCGGTAGCTCACACCTGTAATTCCAGCACTTTGGGAGGTCGAGGTGGGTAAATCACCTGAGGTCAGAAGTTCGAGACCAGCCTGGCCTACATGGCGAAACCCTGTCTCTACTAAAGATACAAAAATAGGCCGGGTGTGGTGGTGGGCACCTGTAATCCCAGTTTCTCGGGAGGCTGAGGCACGAGAATCGCTTGAACCCAGGATGCAGAGGTTGCAGTGAGCTGAGATCGCACCACTGCACTGAAGCCTGGGCGACAGAGAAAGACTCTGTCTCAAAAAATAAATAAATAAATAAATAAATAAATAAATAAATAAATAAAACTATGTTAAACGTATGGATAATACCCACAAAGTGTGAAGCTCTGCTCACTTTGAAATCATTTGATAAGTAATATTATCTGTGGCTACTGGATACATGCATATACATATACACATGTGGGTGCCTGAATCTATATTTATAATCTTGAAAAAGACTATTTTAGTGTTCTTACCAATCTACAGAACAAGTCAACTAGAGCCATTCCATCACCTCCACAACTTCTTAAATCCAGAAAAAGATTAGATACCTACATCAGCAGTAACAAATTGGTACCAACATAAAAGGAAATAAAACTGGCTTATTAATTATGCCCGGCTCTTAAATGTAAAACGAAACGAGTTGATTTTCAAAACTGGTTTCGATCACTAAGGAACCATTCTGTTTAAAGGACGTCTAAAACTTTAACTTATCATCGGCCCCTTTTTTGGTCTGGGTGTTTTCTCTCTTCAAAAGACATCACATCTCATTCTGACTCAGAACAGGTTTTGCAACTTCTCGGCCCTTTGGACCTGCCACTTCCAGGTGTCTCATTACCTGTTCTAGACTAAGTATGCACACGTAACGTCTTACACAAAACAGAAAAGCATTTAGTTTCTGAATGCCTTAAAAAAAAAGTTTAGAATGAAGATGCTGGAAAACTCGTGTATCTGAATAGGACAACTCATTCCCAAGTCCTAGAAGAAAGGGGAAGAAATCAGAGTGAAAGTGCACTGGCTTAAGGCTCAAAGGGCAGGGCGGGAAAACAAAGCACCAACAATATTTTTTTTAAAAAGTTTTAGGTTTCTGGCCTGACACTTATCCTGGGGCTACACATAGATACAAGCAGGCTTCAATAACGACGGGAAAGGCCCTCCATACGCCTCCGGGCATCATTAGCTGTATCCCGCTTTACTTCGCCAATATCCAAACAGTCTCAGTTTGGATTCTGGGACACCAAATGCCTTCTCTTCTGCCTCCCTGTTTCTCCCACACGTCAGGTCTCTCCTGTACGTCCTCCAGGTCTAAAACACAGAGTTTCTGCCCGCCCCCTGGCCTAAGTCCCTTCCTCCTCCGCTTCTCCGAACGCTCTGTCCCCTGCCTTCCGTGTCCCCATCGGCGGCCGGACCCTCCGCCTCGGATTCGAGCTGCCGCGCAGCTCTATTCTTCTCACCTTGGTTACAGAAGAGGCTCCACAGTTTGGCGAAGATCAGCCCCATCATGAGCACCGGGGCGGGCTGCGGGGTCCCTCGGCAGCAGGTGCCGCTGCGCCGGGCCCCCTACCGCGGCGCGAGCTGCGAGGAGCCGAGGAGAACCCGCCTGATATCGCGCAGCGAGGGCACTGCTAGGCCGAGAAACCTCGACCTGACCCGTCAGAAAGCGCCGCGGCGAGTCCCCACCGGATAGCCCTTTGTTTCGAGCCCACTGAGCCCAACGCCGACCCGTAGTCCCCTCGGTCTGAGCCCACCTACCCACCACAGCCTCTCTCAGCCCCAAGCCCCGCCTCCACCCCGCCTCCCCTCCCGATCCCAGGACCACCCATCGCCGGAAGCTAGGCGCGTGACGTCGGCGCGCTTTCGGCAACCCACGCCTTCGACGTGGCGTTTTCTTCGGTTTTACTTCCGGTGGGAGAACCCCAAACTGCCGGCGACTGGGAATTTGCGGTATCACAGGGAGGTGGGGAGTTTGCTTCGGTGTGTGCTCCCTCTGATGTCAGCCTTCAAAGCGTTTGTGGGACTCCCCTTTGATTTGTGTCTCTCTGCTGCTAGCAGCTGCGGACCTGACCTCTATAGCCAGAAAAGACCATAGGTTCTCTAATTGAGCAGCCGCCGTTTGCTGCCCTTAGAAAACTCACAGAAGTGAAGAGTGTTTCTTTCTTGACTTCTTCCTGTTCCTCTAGGCAGGCGTGCTAGGGGTTAGGAGTTCTGCCGTGATTCTTTTTCATTCATTTATTCATCTATTCATTCACGTATTCATTAATTCGCTTATTCATTTATGTACTCATTGATTGACTGATTGGTTGCAGACGAGGTCGGGCTGTGTTGCCCAGGGAGTCTCAATCTCCTGGGCTCAAGCAATCTTCCTGCTTCGACTTCCCAAAGTGGTGGGATTACAGGCGTTGAGCCACCGCGCCCGGCCCCTGTCGTGATTCTTAATTCTGAAAAGAATTGATTGGGAGACGAGCCATGGAAGGCCTGTAGCCACAGAGTTCAGTTATGTGATTAATAATAACACATAATAATAACACATAGTGCCCCTTCCCATTTTGCCAAGCATTAAGTATGTTCGTGGATCCCAAATCGAAATCCACGCATAAGCCAATTCGCTATGTAATTGTTTTCAATTCCACTTTCCATGGTTAGGTTCTAGCATTGAAAAGAAAAGCTTCACAGCCTGGAATGAAACGAAACTGAATGTCCTTGAAACCATTTGACGGAGGAGCAACCTTAAAAGACTATGACTTCAGTCAGATGGTTGGATTTTAACCTTGGCAACGTGGACTTTTAACATGCCAAACTGTTGAGTTAACTTGTACAAGGAGAATGTATGACTTATGTCCTCCCAGTGCTATAAAGACTGTTTAAGACTTAGATACAGGATAATATGCTCCAACGTTACGACAATAAAGGCAAGTTTCATCCTCCTATGTAGAGGAAAAATAATATACTGAGCCTATGCAAACGTAACTTTCATGACTATCAGTTGAACCATAAATGTGAATAATTTTGTGTTTGTGTAAGTAATGGCTTAAAAGGACATTTTTAGTCCTAGCTTCATTATCACAAAACAAACTTTAGATTCTGTAACAGCTTCTTCAGCTTCTTGTTAGACATGGATGTAAACCACATTATGCTTTTTTTTTTTTTCTTTCAGATTTCTAAGAAACCATTTCTGAAAAGAAAGCATTTTGGTATGCAAGTGCAGAGACATTTGGCCGGGCGCCATGGCTCAGGCTTGTAATCCCAGCACTTTGCCAGGCCAAGGCGGATGGATCACGAGGTCAAGATATGGAGACCATCCTGGCCAGCATGGTGAAACCCTCTCTACTAAAAATACAAAAATTAGCCGGGTGTGGTGGCACGTGCCTGTAATCCCAGCTACTCGGGAGGCTGAGGCAGGAGAATTGCTTGAACCCCGGAGGCAGAGGTTGCAGTGAGCCGAGATCACACCACTGCACTCCAGGCTGGTGACAGAGCAAGACTCCATCTAAAAAAAATACAAAAAAGAAAGAAAATGCAGAGATTTGAAGCAAAAAAACTATAGATTTCTTAAACATTTTTATGATATTTTAGAGAGAGAATTATCCTACTACTTTTAACTAAGTGGAATGAATGTATTTATTTGAACATGGCTCTTGATATTTTTATTGGTTTTGCTTCTTTGAAATTTCAGAAAACTTTAGTGTTGAAGTTTTCAATTTGTTAAAATTTACTTTTAACACCGTTCTTATGACCTGTTCTAATCACCGTTCTTACCTGACAGTGAGACTGTTCTAATATTTTAAAAATATTTTTTCATATTTAAAAGTTTTATTTGGAAATCTAAAATTTTTACAAACTGAAGGGAAAGAAAACTAGCCACAATTATCAAAAGTATTATGATTGATTAACAGAATATAGTTGTGTATTACCTAAACAGAAATCATACTGATGTACCTGTTGATCTATTAGAAAAAATACGTTCAATTACATTTTGTAGGACAGGCGCGGTGGCTTATGCCTGTGATGCTAGCACTTTGGGAGGCCAAGGCAGGTGGACTGCTTGAGTCCAGGAATTTTAGATCAACTTGGACAACATGGGGAAATCCTGTCTCTACAAACAATACAAAAATTAGCTGGATGTGGTGGTACACATGTGTAGTCCTAACTAATGGGGTGGCTGAAGCAAGAGGCTCATTTGAGCCAAGGAGGTCAAGATTGCAGTGGGCTAAGATCGTGCCTCTGGACTCCAGCCTCGGTGACAGAGTGAGACCCTGTCTGAACCAAAAAAAAAAAAAAAAAAGGATTATAACTAATTAAGTGTTCATTGGAAATAACTTCCTTTAATTAAATTGGAATCCCAGTAAAATCTCTGTCCAGTTCAACAAAATATTTTAAAGAGTTCAAGGAAGAAAAATGTCAAACAACTTGGGAATTTAAAAAATAAAACTATAGTATGTTTTTAAAAGGAACTATTATAAACTACAGATAATACTTGGAAGAGCTAGGTGTAGCTGTATTTGAATTCAATTTATTACTCATACAACTCTGATCAATTTGTCCATTACTTTTTAAAAATGTAATCTCACTCTGTCCCCTAGCCTGGAGTGCAGTGGCGTGATGTCAGCTCACTACAACCTCTGCCTGCCGGGTTCAAGCGATTCTCCTGCCTCAGTCTCCTGAGTAGCTGGGATTACAGGCACACACCACCATGCCCGGTTAAGTTTTGTATTTTTAGTAGAGATGGGGTTTCACCATGTTGATCAGGCTTGAACTCTGACCTCATGATCCACCTGTCTCAGCCTCCCAAAGTGCTGGCACCATTTTTTAGCTTTTCTCAACCTTTAAGGTAATGCCCATTGTGATTTTAGTTTAGTTGATCAGTCTCCAGACTAGGTGTGACTGATACATTTCCCGTCAGAAAATTCTCCCTGCCATATGGTCTGAAATCAATATGATCTCCTTTCATAAATATCTATTGAGAGACCAACAATTTTTTGATGCTGTAAGTAATATAAAAGAAATTCACATCTCGCTCCTGTCATTTCGAAAAGTATATTGACAAGTTTCTGACAAAGTTGCTTTATGTTTACAAAGAGAAGCCATAATATCCTGAGTTTCAAAACATCTACTGGATCAAAATAGCCATAGGTCTGTGACTTTGGTCTTATTCAATCAATGAGAATTGACCTCTCTTCTGTAGTTTAGGGCTCAATGTGACCAGCCTTCCTACATTTGATAAATGCTCTTTCCAACAGGTACTTCAAAGCTTCCATCATCAACACATGTAGTCCTTGAGGGGCTTGGCTGCTCAGTGGCAGTCATGGTGGCTTATAAATTACCCATTTATAGTAGGTTTTTGGCTTTTGAAGCTGAGTCAATTTCTTGAAGTTTCTGGTCCTCTCTTCTCTGGAAACAGCTTTGCCCCTCTTTAATACAGTTCCATTCCTTTGGATGGACCCTCTTACATTTCCTAAACACCTGAAATCTTCACTCCTCCCTTAGATAAAAAAACTCTCTTGACATGTCAGAATTTGGGTCACTTTAGTTCTTTCCTCACAAATGACTTCACTATCCTATAGCCATTCCTTCAGTACATGTATGATAATACTTGTATGATGATACTATCTAACATTTACAGAGGACTTTGTTCTAGCACTGTTTAAAGCACTCTACCTAATTTGTTTGGTTTATAGTAAAATTATGAAGCAGGAGCTATTATTTGTATTTCACAGATGAAGAAATTGAAGTGCAAAGAACTTTAATACTTTGCCTGAGGTTGCAAGAACTGGAATCTGCACCCTAGTAGCTTAACACCAGAGGTCAAATTCTTAACCACTGCAAAGATGGTTAAGATATAGACCGTGTGTGGCACTAGTGAAGTAATTTCTGGCCATTAGTGGTGCTATGGTCACCATGAAATTGAGGCTACAGAAATTCCTTTGGAAATGTCTGATTTAGACATCACTTTCAGATGTTTTAGCCATGAAAGAATCTCATGGATTTATTGCAGAAATATGCGATGGTCAAAGACAAGGTATTGGCTCTGGAAGCCAAATTACTAGTCTTTATCCTGGCTTTTTATTTGTGAGACCATGGAGAGTCGTTTCAACCCTGGGAACCCTGATTTACTCTTTAAAAACAGAGAAAATAGGCTGGGCGCGGTGGCTCACGCCTATAATCCCATGGGAGGCTAGGCAGTCAGATCACTTGAAGTCAGGAGTTTGAGACCAGCCTGGTCAGCATGGTGAAGCCCTGTCTTTACTAAAAATACAAAAATTAGCTGGGCCTGGTGGCACATGCCTGTAATTTTAGCTACTCTGGAGGCCGAGGCAGGAGAATCTCTTGAACCAAGAGGTGGAGGTTGCAGTGAGTCAAGATCCCACCATTCCACTCCAGCCTGGGCGACAGAGACTCTGTCTCCAAAAAAAAAAAAAAAAAAAAAAGAGAGAAAATGATAAACACGTTGCAGGTTGTTGCATGGTATAATGGTCACACATTATTTTCTACTCTTTCTGGTAAAGAGTTGGTGTGTCATAGAAAGTACCTGTTCTGTGTGTGTGTCTGTGTGTATAATTCGGTGTGAAAATTAAAGAGAAACAAACAAAAAAAACCCTTTCCTATAGTTACGTGTAAATTAGCATGGTGTGCTGCAAAAAACGTGTCAAGGTGATAGGAGAATTCTTTTGACTTTCCTGTACAATTATAAAATGATTCAGTGAGTTTGGTTAGGTATCCTCCTTCTCTGAATCTATATCCCTGTCTGCTTATGACCAAAAAAAGAAAAAAAAATGGCAAAGGTCTCTCAAGCTCTAAAGAATATGTCAACTATGATACAAGTAGCAGTTAGCCTTATAACTAACTGTAAACAGTATCTGTGGATTTTAAGGTTTACCTGAGCATTGGCTATTAACACACCATTAACCCAACTTTCAAAAATATGAACTCTATAAACTTCACAACTGAAGTCAGATCTGTATGCCTGAGAAAGGTAAAATCATTTCATGAACTCAAACGGTGGTGATGCGCCCAAATTCTGGCCTCATCCTTTAATTGGAGGACATCCCGCAGGACAGCAACTGGGCTCTGCCTTTTTTCAGGCAGCAACATCTTCCACTCAACCCACACCATTTGACAGTTCCCCACTGCCCCTGGCACCCAGCCCTCCGGTACCAGGAACTAAATATCCTTGTCCATTCCGCCAGCGGCCACTGCCTACGTAACCCGAGGCAGGTGAAAGCGCCTCACGCTGAGTTAGGAACCTCCGGGGGCGGGGCGTGGCGTGGCGTGGCGTGGCGTAGCGTAGCGTAGCGTAGCGTTGGGGAAACTTGGGCCTGCGGATTGGGATACCGGAAAGGGAGGGGTGGGCCGCAGGCGCCGGACGTGACGTAAGCCGGAAGCGACTTTCAGCCGAGAAATAGGGGCGCGTATTTGGAAATTGATAGAAAAGATAATGCGAGCGAGCTGCTGTCAGCCTGGCCTAGTGATCTGCTTCCGTTTCACCACAGATTCAGTTATTAAGCATTTTTTTCTTTTTTTGGTTCTTTGCAACGTGAGCGGCATTGGCTCAGTGATTTCCGTGAGCATCTCCACGAGAAAACATTGCCTGGATGAGGTGCGGTGGAAGCCAGGCAGCCCCTTCTAATCGGCTAGGCTTGAGAAAGCGTGTACCTCTGCATTTCCGAAATTAACTCAGCGTGATCGGCAGGATTTTCCGGAGCATCTGGTGTCAAGACACTCATCACTATTAATTCGGAAAGAAAACACCGTTTTCCAGCATTTCTTTTGGTGGAGAACTAAGCAACAGGAAAAATGTCTATTTTCCCTAAGATATCTTTGAGACCCGAGGTTGAAAACTATCTTAAGGAAGGCTTTATGAATAAGGAGGTAGGTCAGGTAAAGATGTTAGATGATATTTTGCAAAAACTCAAATATTCACACACTCTAGAGAAATAGAAAAAAGTGTAAAGGGAAATCTTGACAGCCATCGTTTCTTACTACTTGTCAAGTGTAAAAATACCAATATGTTTCTACAGGTATTAAAGCTTACTGAGATTCAAAGTGAATAAGGTGTATGTTTTAACATTTAGGAGTGGAAAAGAAGGGGAAAAACGCATGTGCCTGTCAAGCATGACACAAAGGGTTACAAGGATGAACAAGAAAAAGTCCGTGTCTTCAAGAACTCAAGTCGAATTTTAAAAGAGCGCTCGCTTTGGCACTCAAGTGAAAAGGATTCTGTAATATTTTCAGTGCCTCTTAAATGTCAACAGTTGTGTTAGGTTATTTGCATCTTTACTCCTCACAATCCTAGAGGTTTGTTCCTATTTTAATAGATAAGAAAACTGACTGTTAAAGGAATTGTTAACTGACCCAAGTTGACACGGCTATCAAGTAACCATTGAAATCTGGAGGGAAAGAGTTCAGGTGTAATGAACAACGGTACAGCTTTATGAATCTCAGGCACTTGATTTGCCTTGTAAATTACGTGGCTTAACCTCGATTTTCTCTTCTGTGAAAATTGAGAATGGTTAAAATATCTTACCAGGTTGTTTTAGGATCTTAAACGTAAGTAAATACAAGTAGCATTGTTTTGGCATGTAAGTCCTCAAAAAATGTTAATTTTGTTTGCTAAAGTCCTCACTAAATGTTGACTGTCTTTGATTGCAAAGCCTGTTGTCTATTCCACTTTACCATGCTGCCTCTGAGCAACTTTGTTTTTTCTAAATCTTTAATTTTTTAGTCAAATTAAAAATATTTTACCAGGTTGTTTTAGGATATTAAACGTAAATGAAAACAACTAGCATTGTTTTGGCATGTAAGTCTTCAAAAAATGTTAATTTTGTTTGCTATTGGCGGTGCCTGCCACGGAAGTCCTCAGTAAATGTTGATTGTCTCTGATTGCAAAGCCTGTCCTCTCTTCCACTTTACCACGTTACCTCTAAGCAAATTTTTTTTGAAATCCTTAGTTTTTTTTAGTCGGGTTACCACCACTTAAATGTTGCCCATTTTTGAATATGTTATTGAAGCCATGCCTTTTAGATTTGATTTCTATGTTTCATTTCCAAAGATTATGTTGAGAGACTAGACTGTATGGAAAGATAAAATATATTCTGTTGATTTCAAGGGACTTAAAATATAAGGCACATATTAAGAGAAGTAGGGGCATTCCACAATTTTTTTCAGCAGATTTTAAAATGGAGAACATTGTTTTATAAAGAATATCCAAACATCTTTCTTTTGACATTCCTTCTGCCTCAGAGCCTCATCAATGGTATGGTTTTACAAAATGGAAAGCTATGCCTTTGTGAAAAGTATTGAAGGAAAAGGAATATTAAGTTTTATGCCTTTTTTTTTTTTTTTTTGAGACAGGGTCTCGCTCTGTTGCCCAGGCTGGAGTGCAGTGACGTGATTACAGCTCACTGCTGCTTCGACCTCTGGGACTCAAGTGATCCTGTCACTTCAGTCTCCCGAGTAGCTGGGACCTCAGACAGGGGCCACCACTCTGGCTAATAATATTTGTATTGTTTGTAGAGATGGGGTTGCACCATGTTGCCCAGGCTGAAAGTTCAGCTTTGATAAGACTAAACCTTGAGAAAGTATGAATACTTTTAAGGCTAGTGGATGAGTAGGCTGACAAGTGGTTTGTGAAGATTCTCTAAAGCAGGGTTTAGTCAAATAGGAAAAAAAAATATGTTATTTGAAAAGGTTCGGTTAATTACAAGGGAATATTGTTGTTTGAGTCTTTATACTGTCATATCTGACAAGTGTCTTTGCTACTCATCTTTTTTGGACAATATATATTTGTTACATTTAATAATACCGTATTAAAAAGCTGATGTCCTAGGGGAATCTTTGTATGACAGTGACTATATCAATGTTACTTACTCTTTAAATATTGGTGTTTTAAAAGGATACCACCCAGTTTGCTGTTGGAGTTGATGTTAGCTAATTAGCTAACATCTAGCTAACTTGGATAAAATGTTAGCTCTACAGAGATACTGTAATGGTAATGCATTATAAATAGACTGAATTTTTGAATTTATGTGAGTAAATGTAGCAGATATTAATATTTGGAAAATGTGCATAATGCTTTGAAGTTTAGGCAATGTTTTTCTAAGCCCTTTATTTCAGGCATTTTCTTAGATGTTTATTACCACGTTTAAGCCCAAGAACCCCGTGAAGTATTACTATTTCCTTAGTGCTATTAACATATAAACAATACAGCAAAATAGAATGGAGCTGAACAATTGCTAAGCAATGTTTCATTAGATGGAATTAATATATAGGCGTGTTCTGCTGACTATTTTTAATTCTCAGGAAATTTAAACATTAATTTCTTCTTTTTAGATTGTGACGGCTTTAGGTAAACAAGAAGCAGAAAGGAAGTTTGAAACTTTGTTAAAACACCTGTCACATCCTCCGTCGTTCACAACTGTCAGAGTGAATACACATTTAGCCTCAGTACAACATGTGAAAAATCTGTTACTTGATGAACTTCAGAAGGTTTGTGGAAATTTTCTGTCATTTGTACATAATTGCATTTTTGCAGTCTGCCATGTTCTCCATTAAAATCTTATGAATGATATAATACACTTCCAATTTTATAGATAAGGAGATTGAGGATCATGAATGGTAAATTCTTCAAAATTATCCTAGGTGGTAATGCTAGAACTTGAACCTAGTACTTCTGATTCTAAATTTATTCATTTTTGGTGACTAAATAACTCTTAATCCCCTCTGGGCTGCATTAAACTGGGCCTTAGTAGCTTCATCATTAAAATATATGTGAAGAAGTCCAGCCTAACCTTAAAAACCTGTGGCTTTGTAATAAGCAGCATATAATGACCAGGAAGACAGATGGTATAGCTGAGGTAAGCCCAGAGATAAGGAGGTACATACTAAGTACCTGTGAGATTATATTGTTAATTGACATAAAAAATAGATGTTGGGCCAGGCGTGGTGGCTCACGCCTGTAATCCTAGCACTTTGGGAGGCTGAAGTGGGTGGATCACATGAGGCCAGGACTTTGGGACCAGCTTGGCCAGCATGGCGAAATCCTGTCTCTACTAAAAATACAAAAAAATTAGTCAGGCATGATGGCGCATGCTTATGATCCCAGCTGCTCAGGAGGCTGAGGCATGAGAATCCCTTGAACTCAGGAGGTGGAGGTTGCAGTGAGCCAACATTGCATGACTGCACTCCACCTTGGGTAATGGAATGAGACTCTGTCTCAAAAAAAAAAAAAAAAAAAAAAATGCTGAGCGCCTTATGTTTCATAAAACCAGGAAATTACAACAAGATAATTAATCTGAATCTATTTTCAATGTAAAACAGCATGAGACTTTTTTTCATCCAACCAATAAAATAGTTTTGGAAAAATATTCCTCTTACAGATGAAAACAGTATTATAAAATGGCATTTATGGCCGGGCGCGGTGGCTCAAGCCTGTAATCCCAGCACTTTGGGAGGCCGAGACGGGCAGATCACGAGGTCAGTAGATGGTGACAGACTATCCTGGCTAACACGGTGAAACCCCGTCTCTACTAAAAAAAAATACAAAAAACTAGCCGGGCGAGTCGGCGGGCGCCTGTAGTCCCGGCTACTCCGGAGGCTGAGGCAGGAGAATGGCGTAAACCGGAGAGGCGGAGCTTACAGTGAGCTGAGATCCGGCCACTGCACTCCAGCCTGGGCGACAGAGCGAGACTCTGTCTCAAAAAAAAAAAAAAATGGCATTTATGACTTCTAAGCAGAAAAGTATTTGAGTTCTCTTGTTTATATTTTTTTTAGTTACCTTGTATATACTTTTTTGCTTTTGAAAGCTTTGCCTTATATGTTTCTTACTCTGTACACTGAAATTTACCTCAGAAGAAATGTAGGATGTGGAAAAATAGATGCTGAGAGGTACCACATAAATTGCATATTGTAGTTATTCAGTGACTTGTAACATGTAACTAACTGGTGGGTGTCAGCAGACTCATTTCTGCCTGATTTGTATCTGAACTAAACGCAAGAGGCAACCATCATTAAAGGGTTTCCATTTGTAAATCACAAGCTGTGTTTAGTTATTTGGGAAACTTCAGAAAATTATCACTGAGTCACTTATCCCCTTTTAAAAAATCTCTCTATTACATTTATGGATTTTGTCATACTCTCCTTAAGAACAATTCTAGGCCGGACGCTGTGGCTCAAGCCTGTAATCCCAGCACTTTGGGAGGCGGAGACGGGCGGATCACAAGGTCAGGAGATCGAGACCATCCTGGCTAACACGGTGAAACCTCGTCTGTAACTACCAAAATACAAAAAACTAGCCGGGCGAGGTGGCGGGCGTCTGTAGTCCCAGCTACTCGGAGGGCTGAGCAGGAGAATGGCGTTAATTCCCGGGAGGCGATGCTTGCCAGTGAGCTGAGATCCGGCCACTGCACTCCAGCCCGGGCTACAGAGCGAGACTCCGTCTAAAAAAAAAAAAAAAAAAAAAAAAAAAGGAACAATTCTTATAACTACCAAGTTGTAGACTAGACAAACCATGTCAGGAAGAAAGCAGGCAGCTATGGCATCTCGGAGTGTATGACACCAACCTTAGGTATAATAAATTAAATAAGACTTTAAAAAAATTAATCTGATTTTTATTGATAGTGTAATCTTATTGAGAGTAATTCCACAGGCATAAACAAAGTACGTTGCCCTAAGGGGCAACTAAAATCATTACTTTTCCATAGTCATGCATATGTTTTCAGCTAAACAAAAGGAAACTGTTCTGAGGCCCGCTGGAAGTATCCATAACTCAGATCCAGACTTTTTTTTTTTCTGAGAAGGAGTCTCACTCTGTTGCCCAGGCTGTAGTGCGGTGGTGTGATCTTGGCTCACTGCAACCTCTCCTTCCTGTGTTCAAGCGATTCTCCTGCCTCAGACTTCCAAGTAGCTGGGACTACAGATGCCCACCACATTTTTGTATTTTTAGTAGAGATGAGGTTTCATTATATTGGCCAGGCTGGTCTCGAACTCCTGACCCGTGATCTGCCCACCTCGGCCTCCCAAACTGCTGGGATTACAGGTGTGAGCCACTGCACCCAGCCTTATTATTTTTTTCCATAACAAATGATTTCCAGAACCTGGATATTATAGTACTCTAGTCTGGATATACAAGATCCCATGGGCTGGGATCAGTCACTCTGGGCTTTGGGCCCCTTTCCTTGAAGGTTAACGTTGTACAGGGAAACTTGGGTCAAAGGCACTAGACAGGAAACTGATAGTAAAGCAGTACCCGATTCTAGCAAGAAAGAGTACTTGGAGGAGGCTTTAGGCTGTGGATTTTCTTTCTCCTTTCATGTTGAAAAGTTCATGTGTCCTAAAGTAATGTTTGTTGATTTCTGTGGTATAAATACTCACCTGGTTCCTTGGTAGCTACACGCATGACCATGGAATTGGAAAGAGATGCATGCAGTGACTCTCCTGAGCTGGTGTGAGCCGGCTCCCGCACCTGTACCTGCTTTCAGTGTGACAGTCTTCCGGTTCCCTTATAATAGAGAATACTGAAAATCGCGAACCTCTACCATAAACATTTCTTTTCCTCACCAAAACTGACTTGGATGCCAGTGTTAATTGTGTATATTAGGTAGTATTTATTAATAGTAATCTCAGTCTTTAACATCCTATTCAGAAATTTTTCTTAAAGGAATACTACATAAAATTCTATATTAAATAAAAGTTTTTAAAGTAAATCATTTAAGGTAACCACAGTTTGTGTTTATGATGCCAAATAGTAAGCAAAATTGAGTCTTATAAAGAAGTCAGGATACTTCAGAATTAAAATAGAGAAAACACTGTTGTTTTGAGTCTTTTGGATTTTTACGGTATCCCGTGGAATAAAGTGAAAGTACCCCAGAGCTACTAGGGCTTCATGCTGTGGTAGATGATGATACTGAAAAGTTACATAAGTTGAAATGTTTCAGATGTATGAATTGCTTTATAATCATGTTTATTTTTAACAGCAGTTTAACGGATTAAGTGTTCCTATTCTTCAGCATCCAGACCTTCAGGATGTCTTACTTATTCCTGTTATTGGACCCAGGTTTGTAAGAACTTCATTTCCAAATTATATTCTTCTCAATAAAAGTTTGTCACAGGGAGCTTTTTAACTGTTCGGTGATAATACTAAGTTTCCCCATTGTTAGCAACTTTCTATAGATAACAGGAATTCAAAAATTTAGAAATGCAGACTTTAGACCCTGTCATGGAAAATAATACAAAAAAAGACTAGGAATGGGCCCAAGGACCTTGAGAATAATGTATTTTAGGTCCATTCAGTGCAGTGATGTTTTTCCCCTCCTCTTTCTGCAAAGTTTTATTTCATTTGTTTACTTGTATTTCATATGAATTTTCAGTGCTAAATTAAAACTTTTTTTTTTGAGCTGCAGCAAAAATATAGAGTAACCTATTTTCTACTTTCATAGCTGATATGTTTGTAGAATTTTATTTGTTGAGACAGTGTCTTGCTCTGTTACCCAGGCTGCAATGCAGGGGCACAATGATTGCAGGCTCAAACTTGTGGGCTCAGGCAATTATACCACCTCAGCTTCTGAGTAACTGGGACTACAGGTGTGCACCACTGCACCTGGCTCATTTATTTTTTATTTTGTAGAAACAGTCTCACTATGTGACTGCTATTGAACTCCTAGCCTTAAACAATCCTCCCACCTCAGCCTTCCAAAGTATTAGGATTACCAATGTGAGCCATCTCTCGCAGCCTATAAAATTTTATTCATAATTCGACAGTTATGTTAAACTACTATGTGCCATTTATGTTCTGCTCTTTTATGTATTTGGAAAGCATATGTTTGAAAATTGGAAAATAGGTTTTCAGGCTGGATCCAGTGGCTTACCTACGCCTGTTATCCCAGCACTTTGGGAGGCTGAGGTAGGCGGATCCCTTGACCCCAAGGGTTGGAGACCAGTCTGGGCAACATGGCAAAACCCCACATCTACTGAAAGAAATTACAAAAATTAGCTACAGGTGGTGTACACCTGTAGTCATAGCTATTCAGGAGGCTGAGGTGGAAGGATTGTTTGAGCCTGGGAGGTGGAGGCTACAGTGAGTCATGATTGTGCCACTGCAATCCAGCCTGGGAGACAGAGCGGGACCTTGTCTCAAAAAAAAAAAAAAAAAAAGAAGGAAAAATAAGTTTTCATAGTATAATGATTATAATAGAGTTTTATTCCTATGGAACGTTTTAAAATTCCTAATTATGGTCTAAAATCTTTTCAAACTCCTAAGAGTTATGATAAATATAGAAACGCTTTTGTTAAAACTTTGAGTGGGCAGCAATAGAGCAGTGGCTTAATAAACTATGATTTGTCCATGCAATGGGGTAGTATATGGCCTTTAATATGGGAGAATTATACATACCAATCAGAGAAGATGTTTATGATCAGTTGTTAAATATCAGAAGCAAATTGCCATACTTGGGATAATTACTTTTTTTGCAATTAAAAAAAGTACACAACTATGCATTTATGTATATTTATATACATGTAAAAAAAAGTCTGGCACCTGTAACATACCCAGCTTTTAATAGTGGTTGACTCTGAGGAAGCTAGATTGGGAGAGAGGGGAGAAATAAAAGAAAATTTTATGTGTAATATTTTGTTTTATTTTTTACTGTAAGAATGTATTTTGCAATTAAAGTTGATTTGTATAGGCTTCTCATTCTATTTAGTTTAATTTTAAAGTTTTTCATCTTCTATTCAGTTTTTTAAAGGTGAAATTTACATATAGTGAAACGAAGAGATCTTAAATGTATAGTTTGTTGAGTTTTGACAACTATATACAACTGTGCAGCCAAGACACACCGCAGTCAAGATAGAGCATTTCCATTATCCCAGAAACATCTCTTGTACTCAGCTACCCTACCAGGAAACTGCTCTTCTTATTTCTGTCATCTCTTAGTTTTGGACCAGTTAGTTGCTAGTATAATAGACCATAATCACAAATCTTTGGAGGTTACTACACTCCTTATGAGGATGCAAAATTGTACTTATTTAGGTTCAAACTTTGGACATTTCTTACTCTGTTAAATACCTCTTCTTTATTCTTTAGTTTTGTTTAGTTTCTTAGAGTTCCATTAGGTTTTTCTTTATAGAAGCAAGTAAAAATTAGAGTTGTACATAATATAAAAGTAATCATCTGTTACATCTCCTGTCCCACCTCCCAATTTTGTTTCTCTGAGCATCAAATTTGATTTTTTCTAGACCATCTCTATGCTTTTATCTGCATACATGAATGCACATGTACAGTCATTTGTACTCATTTTTAGAAAATAGAGAAGATTATAATGTTCTGCAATTTGCTTTTGTGTTTACTTAAAAATATATAATGGATATTGTTCTACGATTATATAACACTATTTCATTCTTTTAATGGCTGCATAAACAGTGTATTTTATCATTTAGCTCAGTTTTAATTTTCTATCCTCCATTGATAGACATTTAGTTTTTTCCTGTTTTCATTATTACCTGGTAATAATAATAATAAGTGTTGGAGTGGGTATTTGTGGACTTGCATAAGCATGTCTGCATAACAAAGTGTATATGACACAGAATAACCAGTTCAAAGGTCTGTGCTTATTTTAGTTGGAGACATATTACCAGATTACTCTCTACAAAGTTTTACCAGTTAATGTTTCAGCAGTGTATGAGAGATTTTGATGCTTGCATTCTCTTTTTTTTTTTTTTTTTTTTTGAGACGGAGTCTCGCTCTGTCGCCCAGGCTGGAGTGCAGTGGCCGGATCTCAGCTCACTGCAGGCTCCGCCTCCTGGGTTTATGCCATTCTCCTGCCTCAGCCTCCTGAGGAGCTAGGACTACAGGCGCCCACCACCTCACCTGGCTAGTTTTTTGTATTTTTTTAGTAGAGACGGGGTTTCACCGGGTTAGCAGGATGGTCTCGATCTCCTGACCTCGTGATCTGCCCACCTCGGCCTCCCAAAGTGCTGGGATTACGGGCTTGAGCCACCGCGCCCGGCCAATGCTTGCATTCTTGACAATACAGGCTATTTTAGGTCTCTAAAATATTTGGATGATTTAACTTTAATTATTTTCAATACTTACTTTTATGTGGCCTTAATCATCCTTTCATTCTGTTCTTTGTAGTGATCTAGGCTACTCATCAGAACATGAGTGAATGTATAAATACAAATGGTGAGCTGTTGCAGGGAAGCCTGAAAAAATCATTTAGGATTGTAAATTCACATACCTACCTTTCATTCCTAAAATGAATAAGTCAATTCCTTTTGTTTTTTTAACTCCTGATTTTATTAAGTATCTTTTTATTATTTATTATTTATTTATTTATTTTTTTGAGTTGGAGTTTCACTGTTGTTGCCCAGGCTGGAGTGCAATGGCACGATCTCAGCTCACCAAAACCTCCGCCTCCCGGGTTCAAGCGATTCTCCTGCCTCAGCCTCCTTAGTAGCTGGGATTACAGGCATGTGCCACCATGCCAAGCTAATTTTATATTTTTAGTAGAGATGGGGTTTCTCCATGTTGGTCAGGCTGGTCTTGAACTCCCGACCTCAGGTGATCTGCCCGCCTCCGCCTCCCAACGTGCTGGGATTACAGGCTTCAGCCATCATGCCCAGCAAGTATCTTTTAAAAAAATTTTTTTGTTTTTATTTTTTTGAGATGTAGTCTCAGTTTGTCGCCCAGGTTGGAGTGCAGTGATGTGACCTTGGTTCACTGAAACCTCAGCCTCCCAGGTTCAGGCAATTCTCCTGCTTCAGCCTCCTGAGTATCTGTGGCTACAGGCACGTGCCACCACACCTGGCTTAATTTTTGTATTTTTAGTAGAGACTGTGTTTCACCATATTGGCCAGGCTGGTTTCGAACTTCTGACTTCGCGATCTGCCTGCCTCACCCTCCCAAAGTGCTGGGATTACAGGCACAAGCCACTGTGCGCAGCCTATTAAGTCTCTTTAACTTTCCATTATGACAAATGAGGAGGTTCCTGGAGTTAAATTTTCCCTAAAATTCCTACCAGCTAATTTGTATTTACCGTTGTTTTTTTTTTTTTTTTTTTTTTTTTTTTTTTTTGAGACGAGGTCTCGCCGTGTTGTCCAGGCTGGTCTGGAACTCCTGTGCTCAAGTGATCCACCCTCCTCAGCCTCCCAAAGTGCTAGGATTACAAGTGCCACCCATCATGCCTGGCCAGTTTTTTTTTGTTGTTTGTTTTAACATTGTCAAGCTTTATAACATTGTTATTTCCCAAGTATCATTCACATGGATGCAGTGCTTGCTTTCAGTCCTTATGTCACAGTTTATTTCTCATTTCTTTATTAATGTCTTTGTTGGTGAGTACAGTCACTTAGCAGATCTCCCACACTCCCTGCCCTTTCCCAAAGTGTGCCTCTTATGTACTGTGTTACTTTCTTGGTTGAGAACGTCTGCCTGTTGCCTTTATGTTTATGCAACAAGTTGGCTGAGTCTGGTTGTTCCAGGCCACCTAGTATTTCCCTTAGCACTTTGTAGACATTGTTTTTATAACCTGTGGTATCAAATGTTATTGTGAAGAAATCTAAGACCCACCAGAAACTTTTCCTCTATCTAACAGTACCTTGTCTTCTGCTTGGAGATCTGTGGAATTCTTACTTACTGAACTTTAGATATTTGGCCAGTGTAATGCTTGGTTTTGATTATTTCCTCTTAGTTCTTTCTTTTTCGTTTTTTTGTTTTGACACGGAGGCTCACTCTGTCGCCCAGGCTGAAGTGCAGTGGCACGATCTTGGCTCACAGCAACCTCTGCCTCCCGGGTTCAAGTGATTCTCTTGCCTCATGCTCCCGAGTAGTTGAGATTACAGGTGCCCGCCACCACACCCAGCTAATTTTTTGTATTTTTAGTAGAGAGGGGCTTTCCCCTTGTCAGGCAGGCTGGTCTCGAACTCATGACCTCAAGTGATCCACCCGCCTAAGCCTCCCAAAGTGCCAGGATTACAGGCGTGAGCCACCTCACTAGGCCAACTTTGGCCGTCCGTTTCTTATTCTTAAACATTTCTTAAACACTGCTTTATTCTTTAGTTTTATTTAGTTTTCCTAAAGATAGTTCAGTTAGGTTTTTCTTTATAGAAGCAAGTGAAAACTAGAGTTGTACATAAATATGAAAGTAATCATCCATTACGTCTCCTGTCCCACCTCCCAATTTTGTTTCTCTGAGCATCAAATTTGATTTTTTCTGGACTGTCTCTGTGCTTACATCTGCATACGTGAATGCACATATACTGTCATTTGTACTCATTTTTAGAAAATAGAAAAGATTATAATGTTCTGCAATTTGCTTTTGTGTTCACTTAAAAATATATAGGATATCATCTGATGATTATATAACACTTTCATTCTTTTTAATGGCTACATAAACTATATTTTATCATTTAGCTCAGTTTAAATTTTCTGTCCTCCACTGATAGACATTTAGTTTTTTCCTGTTTTTCATAATTACCAGAAGTGTTGGAGTGAATATTTGTGGACTTGCGTAAGCATGTCTGTAGAACAAATATATCATGTTATGATATGAACACAACCAGATATGACACAGATGTAACACAGATATGACACAGCATAGTCAGTTCAAAGGTCTGTGCTTATTTTAGTTGGAGACATATTACCAGATTACCCTCTACAAAGTTTTACCAGTTTATGTTTCAGCAGTATATGAGAGATTTTGATGCTTTCATTCATGCCAATACTGGCCATAACTTTAAATTATTTTCAATACTTAATTTTACGTGACTTTAATCATCCTTTCATTCTGTTCTTTGTAGTGATCTAGGCAACTCATCAGAACATGAGTGAATGTATAAAATACAAATGGTGAGCTATTGCAGGGAAGCTTGAAAAAATCATTTAGGATTATAAATTCACATACCTACCTTTCACTCCTAAAAAGAAGCTGGGCGTGGTGGCTCACACCTATAATCCCAGCACTTTGGGAGGCCGAGGTGGGTGGCTCACCTGAGGTCGGAAGTTCGAGACCAGCCTGAGAAACATGGTGAAACCCTGTCTCTACTAAAAATGCAAAAATTAGCTGGGTGTGGTGGCGCATGCTTATAATCCCAGCTACTTGGGAGGCTGAGGAAGGAGACTCGCTTAAACCCAGGAGGCAGAGGTTGTAGTGAGCCGAGATCATGCATTGCAGTCGAGCCTTGATGACAAGACTGAAACTACATCTCAAATAAACAGTCAATTCCTTTTTGTTTTTTTTTTAACTCCTGATTTTATTAAGTATATATTTTTAAAATTATTTTTATTTTTTTGAGATGGACTCTCGGTCTGTCGCCCAGGCTAGAGTACAGTGATATAACCTTGGTTCATTGCAACCTCCGCCTCCCAGGTTCAAGCACTTCTCCTGCCTCAGCTTCCCGAGTAGCTGGGACTACAGGCGTGTGCTACCACACCCTACTAATTTTTGTATTTTTAGTAGAGTTGGGGTTTCACCATATTGGCCAGGCTGGTCTCAAACTCCTGACCTTGTGATCTGCCTGCCTCTACCTCCCAAAGTGCTGGGATTACAGGCGTGAGCCACTGTGCCCGGCCCAATAAGTCTCTTTTGACTTTCCATTTTAAGAAATGAGGAGGTTCCTGGAGTTAAATTTTCCCAAAAATTCCTACCAGCTAGTTTGTATTTACTGTTTTTCATTTTGTTTTGTTTTGTTTTTGAGATGGAGTCTCTGTGTTGCCCAGGCTGGTCTCGAACTGAGCTCAAGTGTTCCACCCTCCTCGGCCTCCCAAAGTGCTGGGATTACAAGCAGGAGCCACCATGCCAAGCCAGTTTTTTTTTTTTTTTTAACATTGTCAGGGTTTATAACATTGTTATTTCCCAAGTATTCACGTGGATGCAGTGCTTGCTTTCAGTCCTTATGTCACAGTTTATTTCTCATTTCTTTATCTTTATTAATATCTTTGTTGGTGAGTATAGTCACTTAGCAGATCTCCCGCACCCCCTGCCCTTTCCGGAAGTGTGCCTCTTATGTACCGTGTTACTTTCTTGCTTGAGAATGTCTGCCTGTTGCCTTTATGTTTACACGAGTTAGCTGAGTCTGGTTGTTCCAGGCCACCTAGTGTTTGTTTCCCTTAGCACTTTGTAGACATTGTTTTTATAACCTGTGGTATCAAATGTTACTGTGAAGAAACCTAAGGCCCACCAAAAACTTTTCCTCTATCTAACAGTACCTTGTCTTCTGCTTGGAGATCTGTGGAATTCTTAAGTATTGAACTTTAGACATTTGGCCTGTGTAATGCTTGATTTTGATTATTTCCTTAGTTCTTCTTCTCCTTTTTTAAAAA
>NW_016804580.1:2865713-2872574 GCF_001698545.2 Rhinopithecus bieti | reverse complement strand
AAAAAAAAAATAAAAAAAAAACAGAGTCTCACTCTGTCACCCAGGCTGGAGTGCAGTGGCACAACATCGGCTCACTGCAACCTCCGCATCCCGGGTTCAAGTGACTCTCCTGCCTCAGCCTCCCGAGTAGCTGGGATTACAGGTGCCCGCAACCATACCCGGCTGATTTTTGTATTTTTAGTAGAGACGGAGTTTCACCATGTTGGCCAGGCTGGTCTTTGAACTCCTGAACTCAGGTGATCCACCCACCTCAGCCTCCCAAAGTGCTGGGATTACATGTGTGAGCCACCACGCTCAGCCTATTTCCTCTCAGCTTTTGATGAGCCACAGTGTAGCTTTTCAGTTATAAGTCTTCCATTATTTCTTTGAATATTTTTCTCTTACGTTTTCTGTATTCTCTGTTATAAAGACAGCAGGACTTCGTGTGCTGCATTTCTAGCACAGATATTCCCTGCATCAGGGATTCCCAAGACAGCCCTCAGGTTCAGTGATTGGCTAGGACTCACAGGACCTAGCATACAGTCACATTAATGGCTAAGGTTTATTACATGAAAGCATACAAAAGCAAAACCAGCAAGGGAAGAGAGGCATGGGGCGAAGTTTGGAAGAAACCAGACACAGGCTGTCTCAGTGAAGTCCCATAGGACTTGCTTAATTCCTCCAGCACCTAACTGTGACATGTGAAATAGTCACCTAGCAGAAAAGCTCATCAGAGACTTGGTGCCCAAGGGTTTTATTGGGCTGGTCCCATAGGCACCCTCTGCATAGCATGTACCAAATCCCAGACTCCCAAAAGGAAAGCAGGTGCTCTAAATAAACATGCGTTTGTACCTTTCTTGTACAGAGTTTAGGAATTGTGAGCCACTCTCATTGATCATTAGGGAAGGTTTTATGTCACCATTGGGAACTGTTTCTCATTCCAGTTTCTAGCTGCTTAGCTAGCCAAGACCCAACCTCTCAAGCAAGCCTTTCTAAGAACCGCAGTCTCAAGCCTTGTTACTGTAACTATTTTTTTTGTTAACACATTCTTGAACTCCATTCACTGATGTTTTTCTTCTGCATTCGTTCTTTTTTGTTTGTTTGTTTTTGTTTTTTGAGATGGAGTGTCGCTCTGTCTCCCAGGCTGGAGTGCAGTGGCGCAAACTCACTGCAAGCTCCGCCTTCCAGGTTCACGCCATTCTCTTGCCTCAGCCTCCCTAGTAGCTGGAACTATGGGTGCCTGACACCAAACCGGTAAATTTTTTTGTATTTTTTTAGTAGAGACAGGGTTTCACCATATTGGCCAGGCTGTTCTTTGAACTCCTGAACTCAGGTGATCCACCCTCCTCGGCCTCCCAAAGTGCTGGGATTATAGGCGTGAGCCACCGCGCCCAGCCCGTTCCTTCTTAAGCCTGTCTGGGTCACGGGCTCTGTTTCAAAGTGGCTGTCTTGTCAATAGTATAGGAGATAAGTTTTATCTTGTCTATGCTTTGCTTTTCTTATCTGTAAAATGGGGATTCAAAATCCTATCTAGTCATGAGGATGTATTACCCCTCTCTGCTTCTAAATCTTTATTCAGAGGTTTTATTGTCCTTTATTTTCTCAGGTGCTAGTTTACTTTGCCTTTGTTCTTTTATCTCTTTTTTAAGGTTTTTCCTTTAATTGCTGTGAAAATACAGAGGTACTTGAAATATTTTTCCTTTTGTTTGGTTTACATTTTTAAAATCTACCTTCTGCCTACTAAGGCTTTTTGTGTATGTGTGTGCCACCAGTGAATGCAGAATGAATTCTTTCTGCTTGTCATGCATTGAATGGAAACAGTTACAACCTCATTTGCAGTTTGCTCAGTGATGATCCAGAATGGGGGAAACAGCATGCCTATGGGACTAGTCAGATATGTTTTCTCAGAAGTACTGCAGATCTCTGCTGGCTCATCTCTAGTGCTGGTGAGCAGAGCAGAGGCTCTCTGTGAAGGCTTCAGCTGTTACCTTTTTTTCTGGGGGGCGGGGAAGGCTTTCTTTTTTGTTTAATCTCTGCTTAGTTAACTTAAGTCAGGAGCAACAAAGTTGGTTGCTATTTCTTTTTTCTTTGTTGGGTTGCTTTTAGGCAGTTGATCCGGGTTTGCTAGAGAAAATAACAGATTGTCTGGTTATGCCATTTTTGACAATCCATTTCTTCTTTCAGACTTGTCCTCTTGAACAGGACACTTGACAAGACATTCCTAGATTCTGATTTTTTTCACCCCAAAGGCCTATGGTCCTTGCTTCCTAAGTAATAAAAGGTTTGATTAGGTCCCCAGGGAGGGCCTTCTCCTTTTCAGAGGGGGACTCACAACCCTGACTGAGGAAACTAGGGTTGGCTCAAAATTCACTATCGCCAATTTTTTCTCATCATCGGGATTGTAGCGATTTGTAGTTTATTGCAAATGGAATTTTTTCCTCAGGTTTTTTATTTCTTTACTTCCCCTCTTTTCATTTCCCATGGGATTTTAGGAAAGGAAGGTTTCTTTCTACTGATTTTTTCATAGAACCCTTCAATATCCCACAGTTATTTTAAAATATAATGCATCAGGTTTAAAGTTTTATATACAGTAAAACAATTTAAAAGTATATGCATTCACTTGGAATTACGGTTTCTTCAGTTTGCTTTAAATGATTATTTCATTGTTACTGGTGAAATATATTTAATTTCTGGAGGAAGTTTTTGTCTGTAAATTAAGGTTTACTTTAGGGAGATAAAACTTGAAATGCCAGACTTTTCTCTGATACAGGGGAGCCATTTAAAAACATCTCAACCCAGCATTTCTAAAGTCTACTTTGGATCAGTAGAAGGTTTTTAGGGCCAAAAATCAAATTTGTAATTTTAAAAGAATTTCTGTATTTCTCTCAATTAATTTGCTTCCTCACCTTTTTGATAAAAATCTCAAATTAGGTTAGTAGTTAGAATGCCAGAAAAATTAATTTTCTTTTTTTTCTTTCCACCAATTGGAATATGTAATTCAGCAGCATGAATCTCTTGAAATCCAAATGAGACTGGATTCGTCTTATCTTTTAACCTTCTTGATTTCCATCTTTTTTTCCCCCCACCCAGGAGCGAGTCTTGCTCTTGTTGCCCAGGCTAGAGTGCAGTGGCATGATCCCCCCTCACTGCAACCTCCACGTCCGTGTTCAAGCGATTATCCTGCCTCAACCTCCTGAGTAGCTGGAATTACAGGCACCTGCCACCACGCTGAGCTAATTTTTGTATTTTTAGTAGAGACAGGGTTTGACCATGTTGGCCAGGCTGGTCTCGAACTCTTGACCTCAGGTAATCTGCCTACCTCGGCCTCCTGAAGTGCTGGGATTACAGGTGTGATCCACTGTGCCCTGATGATTTCCATCTTTTGTAGTTGCCATGTAACTCATGTCAGTACTGTCTTAGATTGTTTCTCACGGTTCTGGAGGCTGGAAATCCAAGACAGGTGCCAGTATGCTTGGGTTCTGGTGAGGGCCCTCTTCTGGAATGCAGATAGCTGACTTCTCATTTAATCTCACATGCCAGAAAGAAAGTGGGTAGCTCTTGGGTCTCTTATAAAGGCACTGATCCCATTTATGAGCGTTCTACCCTCATAACTAATTATCCCCCCAACACATCTCCAAATACCATCACCTTGAATTCGGGTTTCTGCATGTGAATTTTGGGGACACAAACATTCCATCCATAACAAGCACTTTAAGATATATATATATGGTTATTACAATAGAATATTGAAAAAATGCTGTTGCACAGAATCTACTGATTGAGTAAAGGTGGCAGTCCTCCTGCACTGCAAGGAAGTATTTGGCATATGCAGCAATATCATGTGTTGTTTCAGTTTCATCCATCACCTTCCATTTGGTGTAGGGTTGTTAGTATGTGTAGGGTTGTGAATGTGTGCAGTTAAAATACCAAATTGATAAAAATATATGCTTTTAGATTCCTTAATAGGACATTCCCATAATCTGTTTTTAATTACTTAGCTACTTCATTTTTTAGGTTTTCTAATACTTTTAATCTAGGTGTATTTATACTTGTTTTCTCCAACCTGTATTACTAAACTATTGGAATGTCATCTTTAATGTTGATGTACTCTATTTGGAAACATTTCAATAAAAATCAAGCTTTTAGCATGTTTTATGGCCCTACACCAACTTTTACATTTCCTCTTTTATTTTTTCTCGTGAAAACTCCCTTTTAGCAAAGCTGACTTAAATATTGATACTTTCATGTGACATACTATGTTTTTATATTGTCAGTCCTGGTGTCGGTGGATCCCCAAGACCACTCCTTGGTTCTGTGATTCTCTAAGAGGACTTAGGGAATTCAGCACATAATTGTACTTACGGCTATGATTTGTTGCAGTGAAAGAATATGAAGCACAATCAGCAAAGGGAAAACCAAACACAAGCTTCCAGAGTCCTTTTCCGGTGGAGCCACACAGGACTCCCACAGGAAATCCCCGCAGTGATGAGTTGTGACCAGATAGACTCACTGCCAAGATTCCTATTCAGGGCTCATCATGTAGATTCCCACTGCCTGGTACATACCCAAATTCCAGATTTTCAGAAGGAAAGCTGGTATTTACCATAAATCATAGTTTGTCCAGTAATTTAGGCACAGTGAGCCACTCTTACCAATTAATAAGGAACCCTGCTGAAATCTCAGTTCCCAGAGGTCAGTCAAGGGCCAGCCTTATAAGCAGGCTTTTCAAAGATAGCAGATCAGGCCTACTCTGTTAACTCTTTTTCTCCACAGTTCTCTGTTCCAGAATTCATCTTTTCCCCTCCATGTTATTTTCATAAAATCTAACACCACAGATTTCACTTTCACAAAACATGTTTTTGAATTTGTGCTATATGTGAGATGTGTTGGTGTTACAAAGATGAATGAGACGTAGTTCTGTAGTCTTAAGTCGGGAGACTTTGGTACAAGTCAAAGTGTTATGATAGCCACAGTAGAAGTATAAATTAAATGCCACTGGAGCATAGAATAGGAAGGAGTGAGTACAAAGAAATTGTTAAATATTTTCTCCAAGCAGGTATTATTTCATCTGAGCCTTGAAGGTGAGGAGAAATTAGGCTGAAGGGCTGTTAAGGTGGGCAAGGTTATGCTAGGCAGAGAGAAGGCCTGAGGAAAGACATGAATGCATGAAAATATGGTGGCTCCTGATAAAAGTGATCAGGTTTGGCTATTCGTTTTCAGAGTTGAGGGATGGGTGAAAGATGAAACGGAAGAAGTTGGGAGAGGCAGGTATGAAGTATGCATAATTTTTTTTTACTAAGGAATTTTTTTTTTCATAGACTTTAGAAGCTACAGAATTTTTATTTTCGGGCGCAGTGGCTCATGCCTGTAATCCCAGCACTTTGGGAGGCTAAGGTGGGCAGATAAGGAGGTCAGGAGGTCGAGACCATCCTGGCTAACATGGTGAAACCCATCTCTACTAAAAACACAAAAAGTTAGCCAGGTGTGGTGGCGGGCGCCTGTAATCCCTGCTGCTCAGGAGGCTGAGGTAGAAGAATGGTGTGAACCCGGGAGGTGGAGTTTGCAGCGAGCCGAGATGGTGCCACTGCACTCCAGCCTGGGCAACAGCACAAGATTCTGTCTCAAAAAAAAAAAAAAAGAATTTTTATTAGTAATGATTAGATGTGTATTTTAGAAATATAAGAGTGGTCATAGTCTTCCAAACTGCTTAGAGATCATGACCCATTAGTAACTTGTGAAATCAATTTAATGTTTTCAATGAATATTATAAAAAATAAATGGGATGTTTTATAATATATTGCATTGCACATAGTAAAAATATTTAATGAAATGTTGTAAGTGTGTGATACCACACACAGACATGTATGTGCAGCTTCTTATATCAAGTTCTCAAATGATGTAAGAACTTGAAATAAGTTCTTTTATCAGGTGTGTTTCTTGTATCAACTTACAGTTAAAAGTTTCAGAAATTTTTTCGAAAGATGAATTGCAAACCTGGAGAAAAGTTGGGAAGGTATTTCAGAGTCTTTTAGCTTCAATCATATGTATGGTGAATTAGATAACATGAAAATGTTTTCGCTACATACACCTAGGAGTGCTAAGTAAAAAAGAACATACTAGGCCACAAAATGATGTAGTTGAGTGATTAACAATGTAGTTGATATATTAGAGGTTAGGAATGCAGAATAATTGAACAGCAAGCATGTGAGAACAGCAAGCATGTGAGCTAATATTGGGGGGTTGGAGGTATGGGAAAGGAGGTAGTCTGTCTTCTAAATTTAGGCTCTTTGGTTTAAACAACAGAGTGTTAATAGTAAGGATGAGAAATACCCAGTAGTCAGTACAAGACAGTAATGAAAAGTAGGTCTTTCTTGCCTTAGGATATAGGTTGGAGAAAAACGTGTTACTGAGAATACACAGCCGTAAGTTCCCTGCCTCATAAAGGTCTGGAATGCAAATTGCTGCAACCTAAATTGTCTTGGAACTTGCAAACTGGGAAATTAACTATTGGTCCCAAGCCAATTCCTGGGTGCTTGGCAAAAACGAAGTGACATCACTTTGGAGCAGCACTCATTCAATCTAAGCCAAACACTTCGCATTGTTAAAAGCTACACTAGGAATCAAACCACGGTGAGTAAGAATCAGCATATATAATAAGCTGCAGGATTAGATTTCCCTCAGAACTTTTAACAAATAGACCTCTCTGGCAGAGGCTATAAAAATAGTTTTCTTCCAAGATCAGATGAGATCGGGCATTTTCAGAGTGGTACGGCCGTAGACAAAACAGTTTTCTTAAAATGATTAAAATGAAAGAATAAAACATAAAAGACCCTAAGGATAAAAGGTAGAATTGAAAACAAATTTCTGGAAATAAAATATCAT
>NW_016804580.1:2840488-2865274 GCF_001698545.2 Rhinopithecus bieti | reverse complement strand
TTTTTTTTTTTTTTTTTTTTTGAGACAGAGTTTTGTTCTTGTTGCCCAGGCTGGAGTACAGTGGCACCATCTTGACTCACTGCACCCTGTGCCTCCTGAGTTCAAGTGATTCTCCTGCCTCAGCCTCCCAAGTAGCTGGGATTACAGGCAGGCACCACCATGCCTGGCTAATTTTGTGTTTTTAGTAGAGACGTTTTCTCCATGTTGGTCACGCTGGTCTAGAACTCCCAACCTCAGGTGATCCACCTGCCTCTGCCTCCAAAAGTGCTGGGATTACAGGCGTGAGCCACTACACTACACCTGACCAGCACTTTATATTTTTAATGAGTCTCAGGTATAGAGAACAGGAATAATGGGGGAAAGACAACAATCACAAATGTAATGACTTTGAATTTCTATTGTTGATGATAAATTTAATAAGCGTGAGCTTGAAGCCAAAAGTAAAAGTAGATTTATATCTACATACTTCAGAGTGAAACTGCAGAACACCAAAGACATAGAGAAAATCTGAAACCAATAGTAAAAGGCAGGAAGCCATTTCAGTAATCACAAAGAGATATGTGTCTGACATCAGGAGATAGGCCCACAAGACCTATCAGAACTAGACGATAGCATGATTTCTAAATCAATCAATGTCAAGGCTTAGGAGGGCTTTAAGATGATGCTGAGTGTCTTAGTTTATTTTGTGCTGCTATAACAATACCTGAGACTGGGTAATTTATAAAGAACGGACATTTATTTTTTATAGTGTTGGAGGATGGGAAGTCCAAGATCGAGGCACTTACATCTGGTGAGGGCTTTCTTGCTGCATCCGTACATGGTAGAGGGCACCAGGGCAAGAGAGAGCGAACTCACTGTTGCAAGCCCTTTTTATTATAGCATTAATTCATTCATGAGGGCAGAGCCCTCATGACCTAAACTGTTCCCAAAGGCCTCACATTCCAACACGGTTGCACTAGGGATTAAGTTTCCAGCACATGAATATTGGGGACACATCCAGACCGTAACACTGAAGCATCTAGTTTGGTTATCTGGGCAGATAATGATGCCTCATTCAAGATTGGAAACAGGATGAAAAGATTTGGGATCCTGCTAAGGAGGGGAAGAATGGATGAGGGAAAACTAACATTGTTTAGGACTTGCTGAGTTTGAAGTAACTGTGAGACATCTCTATATAGCTGTCCACAGGTAATTAGAAATATCAACTAAGAGTCTAGGCCAGGCGTGGTGGCTTATGCTTATAATCCCAGCACTTTGGGAGGTTGAGGCTGGTGGATAACCTGAGGTCAAAAGTTCGAGACCAGCCTGGCCAACATGGTGAAACCCTGTCTCTACTAAAAATACAAGTTAGCCAGGTGTGGTGGCGGGCACCTGTAATCCCAGTTACTCAGGAGGTTGAGGCACGAGAATCGCTTGAATCCAGATGGCAGAAGTTACAGCAAGCCTATATTGCGCCACTGCACTCCAGCCTGGGTGACAGAGCAAGACTTGGCCTCAAAAAAAAAAAAAAAAAAAAATCTAGAAAGACTAAACATTAGAATTTGTGGATTGTTTTTGTGAGTGATTATTGAAAGCATGAGATTGCCAAGGGATAGAATGCAAGGTGAGCAGAGATGGTCGCATGTTTTGGAAGCCGGTGGAGAGGGCCTCTAAGAAGTAGGCAGAGAATGAGCAATGAGAATGTTTGGGAGGGACCAGGAAGGAGTACGTATAAAGCTGAAAAATTAGTAAGATTTGATGATTTGGCGATCATGGAATAGAAGATGGGATGCACTTAATTCCCCTAGCAATGAGTTGTGACAACCATCCAAGGAAGCTTATTAGAGACTCAGTGTTAAGGATTTTTATTTAGGGCTGATCACATTCGGTCCCTGATCTTTGGAACCCTGAATGTTAGAAGTAATACAGATTTTAGTGGTCTAAAAAATGAATAGAATATGAGAAATTGGAAAAGACTCAAAAAGGTGGGGCAGCAAAGGAAGGAAAAAATACTTATCTTCTTTTCCTGTCTTGTTTAAATTATTCATAATTTACCATGCAACAATTTACCACTTTAGAAATGTTTTTGTAATTCCTTGTGTATTTTTCTATTTTGGTCTTTGAAGACAGAGAAAGTCTATTTTTCTTCTAATGCTATGAGAAACAGTAATGCTTGTTAAATGATTAAGCAATTTCTGGTGCCACTGTATTGCCTTCCACCAGATGGACCTCTTGATTTTTCCTTCCTCTCAAGTGCCCATCTCTGTGTTGCTGTTTTTTTCCTGTTTCCTCTTTATGTATGCCTCTTTCTTCAGCTTTTTCTTATGTATTCAGGACAATCAAGACTAAAGAGGCTATTCGCGTTCAGATAGAACACGGGAAAAATTGGTAGGCATTGGAGGTATGTTTACTATTAAACTTCTTGTGTCTTACATTTCTAGGAAGAATATTAAAAAACAGCAGTGTGAAGCCATTGTTGGAGCCCAGTGTGGCAATGCAGTTTTAAGAGGAGCCCATGTCTATGCCCCAGGAATTGTGTCAGCATCAAAGTGTAAGTATCATGTTTAGATTTGTCTTTAAGGTTCTCTAAAATTTATGTGCATTTTCAAATGGAAAATTTATTGATTTGTCACTAAGATGTATTCCAAATTTACCTTGGTCAGATATTTTTCCAGCTTTGCATTTAGGGTTTTATCCGATGAGAACTAACTAGTCATCATATGAGGTTTTCTGACAGTTTTTTTTTTTCCTTCCAAATAAGGATATATTTGATGACGGTTATTTTAGTGGATCATTACTGATGAAGAGAGAGTACATCAGTGAACTTCCGTTTTGTTTTCTTGACTGCATTGCCTTGAAACCTCAGAAAGCTTTCGTATCATTAGTGAGAGAACATCCAGAACCTGGAATCTGAACATTGGGATGAAACTTAGTATTCTTAATGTATTCACACAGTTGGCGACATACCTGTATTGCATATGCTTAGTAAGTTAGTCACTGTGGTTCAGTGGTACCTTATTGGACTTGAAATCAAGAAACATTTGCTTTGATCTGTAGAAAAGTTATTCAGTATCTGGGCCTCAGTTATGGTGTCCTTGAAATGAATGATTTGATCTGTATCAGAATTGGGCCAACTACTCCCTGCTGGCCAAATCTGGCCTATGTCTGTTTGTCTGTGGTCCATAAGCTAAGAATGGTTTTTTCATTTTTAAAATGCTGTGAAAAGATACATATATAAAGAAGAATATGCCACAGAGACCTTATGTGGCTACAAAGCCTAAAATACTTATTTGCCCTTTACAGGAAAAGTGTATTGACATCTGATCTACATTATTTTAACAGTTTTCTTAGCTCTAGCTAATAGGCTGTTCACTACTGTTGTCAGGTAATAGGCCAAATAAATTTATGATAGATTAGCTTTAAAAATGGTTTTTGGAAGTGGAATATAATTTCCCATCATAAATACCACTGGGAGTTGTTATAGAAGATATTGAAATGCCTACAAAAACTGGATTTAATCAGCCATATAAAGCAACTCTGTACACTGTATACCGTAAAAGGTATTGTAAGTGTATACACACACATATATATGTGCATACGTATCTGTATATCTATATGAATGGCTTTATATGCTCATCATTAAAGTCTCTGCCTTAATTGTGCTGTCACAGCAAAATAGCAAAGAAATACAAACAGGGTTATGGGATTTAGAAATATTTCTTTGAAAGATTTTAGGGTGCATATTTGAAGCATCCTTTTGAAGGAAACTTAGAACTTTGAGGTTTGAGCTGAGATGTCAAGATTTATAAGAAATCTTTGAAGGCTTGGGGGAAATAACTTGGCTCAGCTACAGATTTCCAGTTGAGGCCAGGATGTTTTGAAGCTGTTCTATTTCTTTGTTTTCACTGAAAAAGATTCTTCAGTGAGTTTTATTGTTAGGGAATATTTTAAAGTAAATGGCAGATTTTCTATTAAAGATTATATTGAGATAATGAGCCAGTTTGAACTGCTTCATGCCCACTATTGATGCCTCTAGAGATCGCCAGTCTAGCTCAAAGAATGTTCACAATTCTTCTGCCAAAGTATAATTCAATGTAATATGATTTTCTTCTTTCTCTAGTTATGAAAGCTGGAGATGTTATTTCTGTATACTCTGATATTAAAGGAAAATGTAAGAAAGGAGCCAGAGAATTTGATGGAACAAAAGTATTTCTTGGAAATGGGATTTCTGAACTAAGCCGCAAGGAAATCTTCAATGGATTACCTGAACTGAAGTATGTCATCAGGTGTTTTAGGGAAATCAGCATCCTTTTTGTGGGTCAATGAAAATTACAAATAATGTAAAATGTATCTAGTTGCATTATATGAGGTTTTTTTTTTGCTAAAATCCAACTGAAAAAAATTGTTTAACCCATATTTCCATGATTTTGATCAAAAGGGTAACTGATCAGATTAAAGAGCCTCATTAGGCAACCAGTTACATTTTAATTGTCAAATGAGTTTACTTGTCCTTCTGAATTTTATTTTTTTTGAAATATTTTCATCTTTAAAAAACAGTGCTCATTTTGATGGAGAATGAATTCGATGATCTATCCAGATCATTTTTTTGTTTTTTTTTTGAGACGGAGTCTTGCTCTGTCATCTAGGCTGGAGTACAGTGGCATGATCTCGGCTCACTGCAAGCTCTGCCTCCCAGGTTCACACCATTCTTCTGCCTCAGCCTCCCGAGTAGCTGAGACTACAGGTGCCTGCCACCACGCCCGGCTAATTTTTTGTATTTTTAGTAGAGACGGGGTTTCACCATGTTAGCCAGGATGGTCTTGATCTCCTGACCTCGTGATCTGCTCACCTCGACCTCCCAAAGTGCTGAGATTACAGGCGTGAGGCACTGCGCCCATCCTATCCAGATCATTTTTAACATTCTTACTTGTCAAAAGTTTGATTTTAATATAAATTAAACATACTTTTAATTAAAATAAATTTTACCAGAAACCTAGCACTCACATTTGTGGTTAAAAATGCATGTTTAGGCTTGTTCAAACTAAATTAAAATACAGTCTGTTGTAAATCATTTCTTATTGTTAGTGGCCCTAAATAAATTGGTGGAAAGTCCAGGATCTTATTTTACTTAATTTTTTCAGGCTGTTTGAGTTCAGTGGACAGCTCCATTACTCCAAAGTTCATGGCTGACATAGACATGCTGAAAGCTGTGAATTTCTCCATTTACAATTGGACAGTATCCCTGATTGGTAGAACAGTTGTTCATGTTGCAACAGTTTGGGTTTGTAGTTGAAATTCATTCGTTCTTCTGAAGAAGTTGACTGTTGGATTCCCTAGATCTAGGTAGCAGCACTTTCCAAATGACCAAGAACAAAGATTTTATTCTCCTTAGAAGGCTTAAAGAATATAAAGATTATGCATATATCTGCTATGTTTATCTTTGGACCTGTAATATGTAATTGATATTTTGACTGCCTCCATTAGTTCATTGTTAATGGTATACTCTTCATTCTCTTAGGTTATTTGATGTGGTTCCAGTTACTGTGTTGAATAACGTTTTCTGAACAATGTTGTGAATAATTTTTTTGTTAGTGGAAGTTAGGAGGCAAACAACTTTCAGCCAACTTTTGGCCGGGCGCGGTGGCTCACTTCTGTAATTCCAGCACTTTGAGAGGCCAAGGTGGGGGGATCACTTGAGGTCAGGAGTTCAAGACCAGCCTGGCCAACACGGTGAAACCCCCGTCTCTACTAAAAATACAAAAATAAGCTAGGTGTGGTGGCAGGCGCCTGTAATCTCAGCTACTCAGGAGGCTGAGGCAGGAGAATTGCTTGAACCCGGGAGGTTGCAGTGAGCCCGAGACTGTACCACTGCACTCCAGTCTGGGTGACACAGCGAGACTTCAGAATGTCAAAAAAGGAAAAAAAAAATCAATGTTTAAACTCAATGTATTCAGTTACACTTTTGGAAGTTTTGTCTCTTCCTGTGTGAGAAGCAGGCTGCTATGATAGAAATGCTACATGTACACCTTGTTTCTTATTTATGTTCCTTAAAAAATTTTAAACCAACACAACTAATGGTACAATTGTTTTTCAGTTAGTGAATTTGAGCCTTTTGCTTTCTTGAATTCCAGGTAGGTTGAATCATTCATAGATTCATGGAGGCAGGTTAATTTACTAACAGATTGCATTAATATATGCAATCTTGTACTTTGCATTATTATATGGAGATATGTGGCTACAGAAATACTTTTTAAAGAAACATGCAGTCTCATACCTGAATAATAATTGGCTTAAATTATTCTTTATTATGTTATTTTGAGTTCATTAATTTATAGCACTCACTTGTTCTGGTAGGCATGTTCAGAAGGAGATAGTCGAAGAGCACCAGAACCTAACGTGGCAGTTAGGAACTGAGTAGGACGACAGGCATGAACATTTTCAAGTTTCAGTATTTTTAGAGGACTAGAGTCCTGCAAGTCAGAAAGTCATTTAAATTATGGAGTGATCAGACTCTGGAATTCAAGATATTCAATAATAGTTGCAGATTCTGGGTGTTGATCAAGGTAAGAGTACCAGATGTCACAACAAAGGACTGACTTGCTTTGATTTTTCTTTTAGAGACAGGATCTTGCTCTGTCACTAAGGCTGGAGTGGTGCGATCAAAGCTCACTGTAACGTTGAATTCCTGAGCTCAAGTGATCCTCCTACTTCAGCCTCCGAGTAGCTAGTTCTATAGGCACATGACACCATGATCAGCTGATATTTTATTTTTTCGTAGATATGGGGGTCTTGCTCTGTTACCCAGTCTGGTCTTGAACTTCTGGTCTCAAGCAGTCCTCCCACTTTGGCCTCCCAAAGTGCTAGGATTACAGGGAGGAGACACCACACCCAGCCAGGACTGGCTTTCAAATGTGAATCAGTGACATTTCAGAAGCTTCGTTTGTATATTTTCTGCTCGGGGCAGGGACCATTTGCCTTGGAAGTGAATACAGTGGTTTGATTTGTTCCTGACTGGAGCAGTGACTGAGTTTTAACCTCTGATTAAAAGTGCACATTCATGGATTTCAAGTGGTAAACAAATGAGTAAGGTGGTAAAGGGGTGGGAAGAGGAGGAAAAGGAGTCAGCATTTATTATATGCTAAAGGCTGTTAGAACTGAGGGAGCCAGGCATAGTGGCTCATACCCGTTATCCCAGGAGCTCCGGAAGCTGTGGCAGGAGGATTGCTTGAGGCTAGGAGTTTGATGCCAGTCTGGGCAACATAGTGAGACTCTGTACACACAGACACACACATGCACACAACATAGGGAGACTTTGTCCACACACATGCACACAGACACACACACTTACCTGGCGTGGTGGTGTGTGCCTGTAGTCCCAGCTACTGGGGAGGCTAAGGTGGGAGGATCACTTGAACCCAGTAGTTAGAGGCTGCAGCAAGCTATGACTGTGCCACTGCGCTCCAGCCTGGGTGAGAGAGTGAGACCTTGTGTCTAAAAATAAATAAATAAATAAATAAATAAATAAACAAACAAACAAACAACAAAACCAAGGGGAGTTTATAATCATACCACTGCAGTAATAGTCCACAGATATCTACTGACGTTATTTTACTGTAAAGACCAACATAAACATATCCTGCCAACATTAGATACAGTACACACCGTCAGTGTAGATGCATCTCTGCCAGGATCAACTCATAAGCTGTTCCATAAGCTAGCTGTGAACTTGTCTACTATACTGCTTCTAAGACTTTTATCTTTGCTCATCCTAATGGGCCTCTCCTTTGATTGTACCCTTAAACCAGGTTTAAGTCATGATTTTTAAAAACCATTTTATAAAAATTGTATTTATTTGGGTGCTCTGTCGCCCAGGCTGCAGTGCAGTGGCAGAATCATAACTAACGGCAGCCTCCAACTCCTGGGTTCAACGGATCCCTCCGCTTCAGTCTCCCAAGTACCGGGACTACAGGTACACTCCGCCATGCCTTGGTCATTTTTTAAATTTTGTGTAGAGATGTTGCCCAGGCTGGTGTCAAACTTCTGACCTCAAGTGATCCTCCTGTGCCAGTCTCTCAAAGTGCTGGGATTACAGGCATGAGCCACTGTGTCGGCCTAAATCCTGATTTTTATACTTCCCTTTTAATTAGACTGTACTTTTTTCTGTGCCGCCCTAATCCCCGGAACACTCTTTGAATTTCTCCTTTTGCTTGCTCTCTCTGGTTTGGCTTGACACACAAGGCCAGGCTTGGCTTTGTCTGACAGGATTTGGGTGTTCTTTCTCTGCTTCAATAGCCTCTGACAACATCTCTGAGATTGTGATGTTTGTCTTGATGAGTCACTCTCCACCAAGCCATTCTGAGTCCTGGCCTTTCCTGTTCTGATCAGTTCCCCTGCCACTTCTAAAATGGGACAAAGGTGGAAAAGGTTATCCTTGGGATTGTGTCAGTACCGGGCAATTATTCTATAAAGAGCTGACAGGAAGTAGTAAAGAATGAGGTAGTGTTTGCTTTTTAGTCTGTTCAAATGTCTGCAGACACTCATTTGTGCTTAAATGAAAATTTATGTTACTTTTAGTTTTGATGGCTTCCTATTCTGCAGGTAAAATTCAAAAACAATTAACAGGACTACTTTATGTATTTTGTTGTTGAATAAAAGAGTTTTTTATTTTTTTATTTTTTTTGAGACAGAGTTTCACTCTTGTCGCCCAGGCTGGAGTGCAATGGTGCGATCTTGGCTCCCTGCAACCTTTGCCTCCCAGGTTCACGTGATTCTCCTGTCTCAGCCTCCCAAGTAGCTGGGATTACAGGCACCCACCACCACGCTCGGCGAATTTTTTGTAGTTTTAGTAGAAACAGGGTTTGTGCATGTTGGTTGGGCTGGTCTTGAACTCCTGACCTCAAGTGATCCTCCCGCCTCTGCCTTCCAAAGTGCTGGGATTACAGGCTTGAGCCACCGCACCCGGCCAAAAGAGTTCTTTAAAAGACAGAGCATCTTATGTTTGACAGGCTATTTGAGAATGTTTCTGGAAACATAGTTTGTATAGACCATGGAATTTATACGACTAATGTTAGATTTCCTATTTTTCAGAGGCATGGGCATAAGAATGACAGAACCAGTATATCTCAGCCCTTCATTTGACAATGTACTGCCCCGTTACTTATTTTTACAAGTAAGTATGTATAAAGGTAACATATTTAGTGACATTGAAACATACATCAGTGAATTATTTGAAATCTAGGATTTTTTAAAATTTAAAATTTTTTTTGGAGTCTGCTTATATACACTGACCTACCTTTGGTTAAGCAGTAAGAAAAAACTTTACAAGCATTCTTCTTCTTTTCTTTTCTCTGTTGATTTTAAACTATTTTTTCTATCTTTCTTTGCCCAAAGGTGATTTAATAACTGATTAAATTTACTGCTTTCCATCTCAAAATATTAATCCCTGAATATTGCATGCATTTGATATACATGTTTGGTGTTCCATTAGTAAATCATTTGATTTGTTAATAGTCTATTGGTTAGGTTGTGTTATAACTCACAATATAAGATGAAGATAACTGAAAGACCAGATCTGTTAGGGCTCTTGTCCTATGTCACACTACTGGTAATTGGTGGTATCTGAATTCAAACCTTAAGTCCAAATGTTGTGTGCTGCCCCACCTTCTCTGTCCAGTAATTATTATTATTATTATTTTGAGACAGGCTCTCAGTTGTCTAGGCTGGAGTACAGTGGTACAGTCATAGCTCACTGTAAGCTCGAACTCCTGGGCTCAAGCAATCTTCCTGCCTAGCCTCGCAAATAGTTGGGACCACACGTGTGCACGACTATGCCCCACTGATTTGTTTGATGTTTTTGTAGAGATGGGGTCTCACTTTGTGGCCCAGGCTGGTTTCAAACTCCTGGCCTCAAGTGATCCTCCTGCCTTGGCCTCCCAAAGTGTTGGAATTGTAGGTGTGAGCCACCATACCTGGCCTTTGCCCAGTATTTAGCCAACAGACATTTTATGAATTCAGAGATTATTTCTGGTGTGAACAAACAGAAGAACAGATGTTTATTATCTAATTGCACATTGGTGATGTTCTAACACATTAGAATATATAATCTTATATAATTATACAAGATTATATATAATTGTTTATGAATCATTTTGGGGATTTTTGTTTGCTAATTTTAGTTTCAGTGGAGTTTTTTCATGGTTATTATATAATTCATTTCAAACACTTGTTTTCATTTGGCAACGTAGCCCTGAGTCATTGCTAGTGGTACCTGCACTCCTTCAAGTTAGTAATGTTTAATGCAATGTTAGTTTTCTGTGTGGTTTGACAGTACCTGCTAATCTCATAGTTTAAAGTGTGTGTGGGTTTTTTTTGTTGTTGTTTTTTTGCTTTTGTTTTGTTTTGTTTTTTTGTTTTGAGACAGAATCTTACTCTGTCACCCGGGTTGGAGTGCAGTGGCATGATCTTGGCTCACTGCAGCCTCAACCTCCCAGGCTCAGGTGATCCTCCCACCTCAGCCTCCTGGGTAGCTGGGACTACAGCATGCACCACCACAGCTAGCTAATTTTTTGTATTTTTAGTAGAAATGGGGTTTTGCCATATTGTCCAGGCTGGTTTTGAATTCCTGGGCTCAAGTGGTCATCTCAATTTGGCCTTCCGAAGTTCTGGGATTACAGGCATGAGCCACTGTGCCTGGTCATTATTTAGTTTTGACTTTATAAAAAGAAATCTAGTATAGTGCAAATTTTCTTTTTATTTTTTTTTTTGCTATCTGTAGCAGCACTCTTTCACCTTAAAATCAGTTTAATGATGACTTTATGAAATATTGTGAGTCATTTTGTGATTCATACTGTCCAGACTACCATAGAGCCATATTCTTTGTCACCTAATAGCAAGGGACATAAGAATTTCCTTCCAGAATAAAACTTTTGTGTCTGAGGGCAGAGTTTAACTTTTTGTCATTTCTTTAGTGAAAGCTGTTTTATTTTATGTAGTCTATTTTGATGGCCAGTTTCTGATGGCCAGTGAAACTTATAAGGGATACTAATGGTAATCGCAGCTAACACTGACTGAGTGCTTCTTGTGGTCCATGTACTGAGCTGAGTGTTTTACATGTATTTTTTCATTTACTTCTTACAAACCATCAGTTTCACAGAGAAGGAAATAGAGGCTTAGAAAATTAAAGTGCGTGGTAGGCATTAGTAGTTTTTTGGTGATTAAAGGAGTGGTTTGCTGTGTGCTGCATAGGTAGAAATTTGCCGAGTCAAATTTGAATCCAGGTCTTTCTGATTTCAAGCCTGTATTCTTGGCCCCATGCCAGTGCTCTAGAGGTAACCCGTGGAAGATCTGCATCTGAATCACCTGCAGGGCCTTTTGAAAATGCAGATCTTGGGTCCTAAGTTAGATTTACTGAGTTCCAAGTTCCGGGGGTGAGGGCTTTAAATAGTTCACATATTACATTAAATTTCTCAAGTGCTTCTTTGACAATTTCCCAAAAACTCTGTGATCAGTGTTTAGTTAGTATTAGTTGATCTTTTTGTGTTATATCTTCCTTTTCAAATTGGTTCAGGACTACCAGATTCTTAACTGGGTCTTATCCATAAAATCTAAATAGCTTAATTCAGTGCAGACCAGAACCAGGTGATACTCGTTTCTCTAAGGAAAATTCTGAAAGAATGTGCAGAACAGTAAGTTTAAGAAGAATGTGGAATTTTAAAAATTTATTATTATCCTTAAATGGTTACATACGTAAAGATTCTCACAGATGGAACAAGTTTCACATTTACATATAATGGTAATACAAAACGCATTTGGAATGTTTCAACAAGTTGCCTTTCTTTTCAGACAAACATACTTGAATATTCAAGTGACTATAAAGTGAATTAAATGACAGTCTCTGAAAGTACATCATGTGAGAGGCATCATCTAAATGGAAGTACTTTTCAATAGTGTTAAATCATTGCAATAGTTGCTGATACTTTAATAACAAATTGAAAATTAGTTTTGCTTTTGTCAGTATCCATGCTTTACTTCTCTAATAGCTAAGAAGCTCCTGGTAGCCATAATTAGCAGTTTTCATTTTGTTTTTAGGAATTGATTAACTTAGATCTAATATGGAAGATGCCCAAGCCTTTCACAGGTCTCAGCCAACAAAGGGAGCCTCATTATCTCATAAATTTTATAATGTAATCATGCCATTCACCAAGACTGCAGTACATTTGTATGTATCAAATCACTTGGAAAACTTGTGCTATAGGTACCTAGAGTCTATTCCTGGATTTTTTTTTTTTTTTAATAAAGATTTTTTTCCTACTTTCTCTCATAAGGTTGAAAAGTTTTTATGTTAGAATAATTTCAGAATTACAGAATAGAATTTTAGAATTACAGATTTGCAAAGATAGTCATTTCTATATACCCTTCACCCAGTTTCTCTTAAGGGTAATATACTACCATGGTACATTTGATAAAACTTAGAAACCAACACTGGTGTGTTACTATGTTATGAATGTTGTGGGCGATAACTCCAAATGCTGTGAATACCACATTACCATAAACTCCAAGTGAATTCAGATTTCACCAGTTTTTCTCATAATGTCCTATTTATGTTCAGGATCCAATCCAGGATCCCACACTGCATTTAATCATGATGTCTCTTCTGGCCTGCGATAGTTGCCCAGTCTTGCCTTGTTTTTAAGACCTTGACAGTTTTGAGACTGAGGTGTTTTGTTGAAAGTCCCTCATTTTGGATTCGTCTAGGCTGGGGTTGTTGCATTTTTGAGAAGAATACCACAGAGATGAAGTGTCCTTATCATATCAGGGGGTACATGATAACCCCCCAGAAATTTTGAGTAGGCCTACAGGAATCTGCTGTTTGTGTATTTCACACTTTTAAGAGTATTGTGATATAGACCCAGATTTGGGAACCATCATACAAAGAAGTGTCCACTTCAGTTTTTTTTCTAACATAATGACCAATAATTTGAAAATATTTATTATGCGTCAGGCACTGCACTGAGCACTTTGAGGCCTTCTGTAATTTCTTTTTTCCCCCCATCATGTTCATCTCTGATCCAACATTCTCACTTATTCAGTCAACTTTTATTTCTTATATATATTCTTTCCGTTTTGTCATAAGTTGTTTAATAGAATTGTTCCATTTTGGAGAAAGATGTTTTTCTCTCAGGTGCTTCCATTATTGCTGTAGGCCAAAAGTATCTTTTTATTAGATCCCTGTCATAAGAAAACTTGCTAGAATCCTTAGATTGTACGATATTCCATACTGTTGCACTGCCTTATCATTACTTATTGATGCTGTAAGATGTTTTCCATGTATGCAACAAAGGTTCACATGTAAGCCTCAGAGTGTCACATCTGGAGTCAAGCCACAGCCATGTGTCCCTTACTGGTGATGTCTGTTTTGAAAGCCTATCAAGACGCCAGCTGATTTCGCCACAACACGTATATTTTGTTTTCTCCCCTTGTAACTAATAACCAGTCTGGGGAGACACTTTAAGAAATCATTCAAATCCTGTTCCTATTCAAATTTCCCCCTCGATTTTGCATCCATTGATGATTTTTGCCCAAGCTAGTTGTTACTGTTACAGAACAATGATTTTCCAACTTTGTCACTCGGGAATGGGCACTTTAATATAAGAGGCCTCCCTTCTTCCCTTTGCATTTACTTATTTATTAACAGTGTACACTCACAAATTCCTATTTTTTCCATTGTTTATAGTTCATTACTGTATTTAATTATTTTGGTGCTGAAATTATCCCAGATTTGGCCTGTAGGAACCCATTCCCAAATTAATTTTAATCCACATAGTATAAAACAATCTTCCTACACTTTTTTTTTTTAAGAGACAGAGTCTCTGCCGGGTGCGGTGGCTCATGCCTGTAATCCCAGCACTTTGGGAGGCCGAGGTGGGCAGATCACGAGGTCGGGAGATGGAGACCATCCTGGCTAACACATGAAACGCCGTCTCTACTAAAAATACAAAAAAATTAGCCAGGCGTGGTGGTGGGTGCCTGTAGTCCCAGCTACTTGGGAGGCTGAGGCAGGAGAATGGCGTGAACCTGGGAGGCGGAGCTTGCAGTGAGCCGAGATCGAGCCACTGCACTTCAGCCTAGGTGAACAGAGCGGACGTTCCGTCTCAAAAAAAAAAAAAAAAAAAAAAAAAAAAAAAAAAAAGAGTCTTGGCTGTTGTCACCCAGGCTGCCAGGCTGGAGTGAAGTGTCACGATCTCGGCTCCCTGCAACCTCCCCCTCCCGGGTTTAAGCAATTCTCCTGCCTCAGCTTCCCAAGTAGCTGGGACTACAGACATGCGTCACTACGCCCAGTTAATTTTTGTATTTTTAGTAGAGATGGGATTTCACTATATGTATGCCAGGCTGGTCTCGAACTCCTGACCTCAGGAGATCCACCTGCCTCAACCTTCCAACGTGCTAGGATTACAGGTATGAGTCACCATGCCTGGCCTTCCTATACTTTAACGTGCAAATATAATAAAAATCCTGTGGGATTTGTTAAAATGCAGATTCTGATTCGTAAGTCTGGAGTGGGTTCTAAGATTCTGTATTTCTAACAGGCTCCCAGGAAATTTGGGTTTCCCTGATTTGTGGGCCACACTTTGAGTAACAAAGCAGTGGGAAGATCTCAGAAGCTTCAGTCTCGAAAACTGAGGAGCATCCCTTCACATTTTACGTCTTCCTATTATGCTGCTTGATTTTTTGCATAATTTAAATAAATGTGTATTGTGGAAACTTGCTTAGATCCTTGAAGAAGTATAAACATGTAGGTAGAATAATTTTGGGATCATAAGATTTCTTCTCTATCTCACTGTCTGTCTCACCTGTCATCTGTCACATGTAAATGATGATTTTGACAAGTCTGATGCTTTTTTTTTTTTTTTTTTTGGAGACGGAGGCTCACTCTGTCACCCAGGCTGGAATGCAGTGGTGCTATCTCGGCTCACTGCAACCTCTGCCTCCCGGGTTCAGGTGATTCTCCTGCCTCAGCCTCCCGAGTAGCTGAGACTACAGGCATGCGCCACCACGCCCAGCTAATTTTTGTATTTTTAGCAGAGATGAGATTTCATCATGTTGGCCAAGATGGTCTCGATCTCTTGACTTTGTGATCTGCCTGCCTTAATCTCCCAAAGTGCTGGGATTACAGATGTGAGCCACCACGCCCAGCAGTCTGATGCTTTTAAGTTGTGTGTAGTTAGTGCTCAGCTGTTGCTTCTGGCAGCAACTCACTTTCAGCTTATTAAATATAAAAGAAGGATTTCATTGTACTGTTGTTATAATAAAAAGGGCATGCACACAGGTCAGGAGTGCTGTTCTTGCACCTCCACCAATATATGTAAATTCCATTGAGCAGAGAGATCTTATTTACTTTCTTAACTCCAGTGCATAGACCAATGTCTGATATGTAGTAGGCACTCATTACATTTTGTGGAGTAAATGAATAAACCATCTGTCTACTGTTTTGATTCTGTCTTTTACTTATTTTTTTGAGACAGAGTGGTGTGATCTCAACTCACTGCAACCTCCGCCTCCCAGGTTCAACCAATTCTCATGCCCCAGCCCTCCAAGAAGCTGGATTACAGTCAACCACACCTGGCTAATTTTCATATTTTTAGTAGAGATGGGTTTTGCCATGTTGGCCAGACTGGTCTCGAATTCCTGGCCTCAAGCGATCTGCTTGCCTCGGCTTCCCAAAGGTGTGAGCCACTGCTCCCGACCTAATTCTGAATTTTAAAAGAATTAATAGGCTAGGACTTATGTAGAGGTTGTATACTTTGGTCAGTAAGTGTTGATTAGTCTGATATTAACTTGATAAGCCTCATAAATAACTTTGACTTACCACTTGTAGCTACTTCCTTCTTGAGATGCAATACTATGCAAGAGTAACTGGGGTTTGAAAAAAATGCAGAGACAAATGTATCCCTCACTGATACACCCTCCAACCCACTCAGACTCTGAAAAGACCCAATAGCAAAAAATAGATTTTTCTGGGAGTAGGGAAGAGACTGGACTGCACCAAGGGCTGCCCGGCTGCCCTGTGAGTGTGCAAAACCTACCATAGATTCAGCATGGTAACTCACACTTGTAATCTCAGCACTTTGGGAGGCCAAGACAGGTGGATCACATGAGGTCAGGAGTTTGAGACCAGCCTGGCCAACATGGTGAAACCCCGTCTCTACTAAAAATACAAAAATTAGCCAGGTGTAGTGGCGTGTACATGTAATCCCAGATACTTGGGAGGCTGAGGGAGAAAAATCACTTGAACCCGGGAGGCAGAGGTTGCAGTGAACCGAGATTGCGCCACTATGCTCCAGCCTGGGTGACAGAGCAAGACTCCATCTCAGAACAAAAGAAAGCAAAACAAAATACCCCACCATTGCCGGGAAGGAGCAATTACCTGCCTCACAATGCCGTTCTCCCCCAGCATCTTGATGTATTTGTTTCCTTTTTTTTGGTGGAGGGAATGGAGTCTTGGTCTGTCACCCAGGCTGGAGTGCAGTGGCACCATCTCGGCTCACTGCAGTCTCTGCCTCCTGGGTTCAAGCAATTCTGCCTCAGCTTCCCAAGCTGGGATTACAGGCGCCTGCCACCACACCCAGCTAATTTTTGTATGTTTAGTAGAGACGGGGTTTCACCATGTTGGCCAGACTGGCCTTGAACTCCTGACCTTGTGATCTGGCAGCCTCAGCCTCCCACAGTCCTGTGATTACAGGCATGAGCCACCCCACCCGGCTTTATTTCCTTTTATAAATAAAATGAGGGCTGCTAGTCCAGGTGGTTTGGAGAATAAAGTCTTTACCTCAACCCCCAAAACTCATCCAGCAGTAATACAGGGAACTTCAGCTCTAGTGACCTGTTTCCTGCTCCTAGCTCTGCTCGTAACTGTTATGTCTGAGCCCAGCCACTTGGTTTTTCTCACTAGAGAAGAAAATTACTCCTGCCACATCTCCGTAAGGAGCTCTGAGGGTAAAGGGAGATGAACATACACTGAAACAATTGGTTCCTTGGAACAAAGGGTTCCAATTGAAATCCAGGTGTTATTCTGGTTTGCTGCTTTCCTGCAGTTCTGCCATTTGAAATCTGGGTCCACAGAGGAATCTGTGACGTAGTTTCATTTTGAACTTAAAATTCTGTTTTTCTTGGCATGTTTCAAAATATCTTTTTTTTTTTTTTTGAGATGGAGTCTCACTCTGTCGCCCAGGCTGGAGTGCAGTGGCCGGATCTCAGCTCACTGCAAGCTCCGCCTCCCGGGCTTACGCCATTCTCCTGCCTCAGCCTCCCGAGTAGCTGGGACTACAGGCGCCCGCCACGTCGCCCGGCTAGTTTTTTGTATTTTTTAGTAGAGACGGGGTTTCACAGTGTTAGCCAGGATGGTCTCGATCTCCTGACCTCGTGATCCGCCCGTCTCGGCCTCCCAAAGTGCTGGGATTACAGGCTTGAGCCACCGCGCCCGGCCTCAAAATATCTTTTAAAATACAGGGAAAAAGATACCCAAATCATAAGCTGCATCTTCATGCAAGGTAACATTTTTTATTCTTCCTCAGTAATCTATGCCAGCTTTGATTTAAAGTTGGGTTTGTGCTAGGCACTTTGAATATATATTATCTCAAGCCTGCACTGGTTTATAAGTTAAGAAAACTGATATGGTTTCTTGAATGACATTCAGTAACTGGTTAACTTGAGAAGATGAGGTAGTTCATAAGGTGAGTGGCCAAAGTAGTTACACCTTGAAGAAATCTATCTACTAGGCACAAGAGTTTGGCAGCTACTAGTCTTTTGTCTTTTTTTCTTTTTTCTTTTTTTCTTTTTATTTTTTTGAGACGGACTCTTGCTCTTTCAGTTATGCCGGAGTACAATGGCATGATCTCCACTCACTACCACCTCCGCCTCCCGGGTTTGAGATTCTCATGCCTTAGCCTCCTGAGTAGCTGGGATTATAGGTGCACACCACCACACCCATCTAATTTTTGTATTTTTAGTAGAGATAGGGTTTCACCATATTGGCCAGTCTGGTCTCGAACTCCTGACCTCAGGGGATCCACCCACCTCAGCCTCCCAAAGTGTTGGGATTACAGGCATGAGCCATTGCACCGGCCAGGTAGTAGTCTTTTTTCTTTTTTTGTTTTATTGAGGCAGGGTCTCACTTTGTCTCCCAGGCTGAATGTGGTGGTAGGATTATGGCTCGTGGCAGCCTTGACCTTCCAGGCTCAAGTGATCTTCCTGCCTCAGCCTCCCAGGGATCTGGTACTATAGGCATGCCGCACTATGCGAAGCCAATTTTTTAATGTTTTTATAGAGATGAGGTCTCACTATGTTGCCCAGGCTGGTCTGGAACCCCTGGCCTGAAGCGGTCCTCCAACCTAGGCCTCTGAAAGTGCTGGGATTACAGGCAATGTGATTACTGAAGTTATTTTACAGGACAGGAGGAAATAATTACATACTTTCTCTTGGAAAAATATTTGGGAAATTTGTGGGGTTTTTTTCGTTTTGGTTTGGTTTTTGATGCCTCTTGCCTTTTCCTGGAAAACTGTTATCCCCAAGCCTATACCCTCTGTGGCTTCCAACGGCCAATGCAAAAGCTTCACATTGTAGTGGGGGCTTTTTAGTGGTGTGCGGAGCATATGGTGAGGGGCTAGTGATAAGGGATTATTTTTAATTTTAGCATCTCAAAGTACCCAAAGATATTTTGTAAAGTTAATGGAAGTGTTGTACACAATCATTAAAATTACAACTGTACTATATCATTTGGTTTTCAAAATCAAAAGGAAACTTTTAATTTGCTTAAACACAATCCACAGAATTAGATGCCCTTCAGTTGAACTAATTGTCTAATAAAGGGTTAACAGTTAAATACAGCAACTGTTTTCAAAGTTATATTCTTGGTTCACTGGAAGAAAAAAATGGTGCCTGAAACTTAATTTTTTAATTGCCTCATTTCTTGTAAACAATTTAAAGAGATTGGACAGTCTAGGGAGCATTAAATAAATGCTCCTGCCTGGCCCTACCGCCTGTGGTGACCTTCCTTTTTCTGGGTTAGAGCCTGGGTCAGATGTTTGAAAGCTTTCATAGGTGATTCTAATGTGCAGCTAAGTGGTAATCAGTGCAGTCCAGCAGTGGTGCATGGCTCCATGCACACTAGAATCACTTAGGGTGATTTTAAAACCACTGATGCTCCACTATTAGAAATTCTGACTTGATTTTACTAGATAAGGCCCATACTTTTCTTCCTAAGCTTACCAGGTGATTATATTGCATAACCAGTGTAAAGGAATATTATAGAGGAAGCTTATAAATTATTTTAAGAAAACTCTGTCACCTGGCACAGTGGCTCACACCTATAATCCCAGCACTTTGGGAGGCCAAGGCAGGAGGATAACTTGAGCCCAGAAGTTTGAGACTAGCCTAGGCAACATACTGCACCCCATCTCCACAGTTGATCTTAGCCAGAAGTCCAAGAAGTGATATAGTGCTACCCCATCTCTACAAAAAATTTAAAAAATTAGCCAGGTGTGGTGGCACATACCTGTAGTCCTAGCTACTCTGGAGACTGACATGGGAGGATTTCTTGAGCCCAAGAGTTCAAGGTGGCAGTGAGCTTTGATTGCACCACTGCACTCCAGCCTGTGTGACAGAGCAAGACCCTATCTCCAAAAATTAACAATAAACCTGCTATTTGAATATTTAAGCCTCATCACATGGGCGGTTTCATATTTTTTCACTTACTACAAATCAGAAAGTTCGTAATATATTTCTTACGTTTGAATGGAAACTTACATAATCTTTGGCCAGTTAATTAATGTTATCATTTTTAGGAGTGAAGCATAGCCAGCTGTCTCTAGATAAAGAATCGCCAAATCTTTAGCTGCTTTAAATGTGTATTAGTGTTTTCACCTTTGAGTTCAATTTAACTTTTTGTAATACATAAAACTTGCTGCCAGGTGTACTGACTCACACCTGTAATCCCAACACTTTGGGAGGCCTAGGTGGGCAGCTCACCTGAGCCCAGGACCATCCTGGGCAACATGGGGAAACCCTGTCTCTACAAAAAAATACAAAGAATTAGCTGAGTGAGGTGATGTGTGCCTGTAGTCCCAGCTATTTGGGAGACTGAGGTGGAAGGATTGATTGAGCCCAGGAGGTTGAGACTTCGGTGAGCCATGATTGTGCCACTGCACTGCAACCTGGGTAACAGAGCCAGACCCTGTCTCAAAAATAGCAATGAATAAGTAGAACTTGCTGGATAAACTATGGTAAGTTAAGCTATTTTTAGTGTTTAGCTCTTTGGGTGCCTAAATTGTTTGCATAGATTTTAATGCTTCATATATTCAGAGGAAGAAATTTGCTTGTTTTGAAACTCCTTTGTCACCACTGAGTTTGTTTCAGAGTGGTGATCTTAGATTCCCTTGAGAATGTTGCAGCCATCTCACAGTTTATTTGTATTTATTTATATATTTTTAGATGGAGTTTTGCTCCTGTTGCCCAGGCTGGAGTGCAATGGCGCGATCTCCACTCACTGCAACCTCTGCCTTTTGGGTTCAAGTGGTTCTCTTGCCTCAGCCTTCTGAATAGCTGGGATTACAGGCATGTGCCACCACATCCAGCTAATTTTGTATTTTTAGTAGAGACAGGGTTTCTCCATGTTGGTCAGGCTGGTCTCGAGCTCCCGACCTCAGGTGATCCGCCTGCTTTGGCCTCCCAAACTGCTGGGATTACAGGCATGAGCCACCACGCCTGGCCATCTCACAGTTCTTGAGGATGTACTCATGGATGTATTGTTCAGTCTTTTGTTAAGAATGAATTGAAACCTTTAAGCTTTAAGAGGCACAGTTGGGAGGATCCCAAATTTGAGCCCAGCCTAAGCAAAATAATGAGACTCTGTCTCCAAAATAACCAAATAAATAACTCCATGCTTATTAGACTCTGTTTTTCTTACCAAGTAATTTTAGAAATGAGTTATTTTATGATACTATTCCATCTGTTTTATTCAAGGCTGTCATTCTATAGTAAGTAGTCCTTATATAATTAATACTAATAACTAATGATTTAATATGACTTACTGCTATAGATGAGGTATGTTCTGGTCGTATAATCTCATAATATATTTTTAGGTGCCAGTCAGAAACAGCCAGGTTTGGGGTTTTTTTTTTGTTGTTGTTGTTTGTTTGTTTGTTGCATTTTAATTCATTTCCTATTGAAATGTGGTGGAGGCAGGGACCCAAACATGCCTTTTGGATGATTTAGCAGCATAAAACAAGGCGTCTTAAATGAGAGTTAGATGACAAGGTGGCCAAAATGGCAAAGTTATATTCTTGGTTAACTGGAAGAAACCAGTTATTTAATATTTATGTGTTCCCAAGTGGAGTTTAAATTATTAAAGTGAACAGTGCTGAGATTGAAGTACTCTCAGATGGTATGCCAATATGAAAATGGCATGCTTTTGTACTAAAATGTTGAGTAGTGACCACTGAGACCAAAATTTTGTACGTTTTTTGGGAAAAAGATCCAGAGGGGTCGTGTAATTTTAGAGGTCTCTGGCTTCCAGAATAGTGAGAACCATTGGGATTCAGAAAAGGAAATAATGTGGGTTATTTATTTATTTATTTTTGCTGGTACCCAAAATACTGATAAGGCAGAAACCCTGAGTTGAGTGAAAAGTGTGTCATGTATGTTTTTGTGCAGGTGGTTTGTGTGTAAGTCCTGGGAGATCATAGGATATTCTAGGAAATTGTGAATTTCCTAACCTGAGTATGTTTATGAAAACCATCCTCTTGGCAGACGTGAGGATGCTGTAGTGGATTACCCACAAAAGGTTCTTTATATTCTCTGGTTCTCAGAAATGCTTTAGGATTATTGATAATCAATTACATTTTTTTCCTTGTAGAATTTGCCATCTGCCTTAGTAACTCATGTACTAAATCCTCAACCTGGAGAGAAGATTCTAGACTTGTGTGCAGCACCTGGAGGGAAAACAACACACATTGCAGCACTAATGCATGATCAGGTGAGACCATCTTCACAGCAAAACCACTCTCAAAGTAGTGTATATTTCACAGTGTGTAATTTCTGAAACATAGAGCATTCACTGTCTCATTTAGTTCAGATTCAGCCAAAATGAAAACTATTCAGTTATGTCAGTCACTACATACTAAGCTCAGTAGACAATGATCATTTATGAAGTCTGTCTCAAGACCTTCTTGAATTTTACAATTTCCTAATATGATTATAGACTTCTGTTATAAAATTAAATTTAATACATTTAGAGATTATTTCATATTCTTATAAGATTTAGTACTTGTTTAAACTATTAATATATATTCTGCCATTAAAATCTAATTTCACAGTACATTATCAAAGTGTGAAATATGTGTATGTTAAGATATATAAACATAGTTCTATAATACGGAAACATACACATACATATAGAATATTTGCTATTTAAAGTTATCATTTTGGTCTAAGAAATATCTCTAATAGAAAAGGATATTTTTTAAATACTGAGAATGAGAATCAAAAAAGAGAAAAGGATATTTGTTGTTTAAATTTTGAGGAATGTAATACTCATTAGAGAGGATATGCCTGTCTGCTTATTTATACTGTTTTTTGCCTGAAAAGAATTTAAGGTGGTAACAAAAACTCTTGAAGGAGAAATGCATTAAATACCACTAGGGCCTAAAATAAAGCACCTGAAATAAGAAGAGTTGATTTTGTGAAGTTGCAATGTTTAATGGAAATCGTTTTTCAGTTTATATGGAAGATTAAAGATTGATCATGATAGGAATTGAGAAAGTGTTAATTCTCCATTAAATTATGGCATATTTATTGTATTTGCTTAAAGGTAATTATTCATAGAGATTTGATTCCCTCTTAGTAAAAAAGTCTTTCCAAAGGGAGTCTGGATATTATAAGTGTATCGGTTTTCTGTTGGTTTTATGATGTGTGGCGGCATAAAACTAAACATTTTGGGGGCTCAGGAGTCTGTGGGTTTCAGCTGATCGCTGCTGGGCTCACGTATGGACTGGTCAGCTGCAGGTGAATTAGATGTTTTTGATGATCTCGGCTGGGCACGTTCACCTGGGCTTGGATGGTTGTTGGCTCATCTAAAGTGACCTCAGCTGAGACGACAAGGATGCCCTGCCTCTGGCCAATGTGTAGGTTCTCCTCTGGCTAGGACCAGCAGACTAGCCAAGCAGAGGGCAATAGTTGGGGGCTGGTGATGGCAGAGAGCAAAACAGAGCAAGTCCAGCTCTTCAAGTGCTTTTCATGGTATTAAAAAATATCTGTTTACATCACATTTACTGTCATCCTGTTTATTGGCCAAAACAAATCACATGGCTGAATCCGATCAGAGTGGCAGCATATTGGGTATTGCAGGCTTATCTAGTGAAGGAGGAATGTACATTCAAAGTTGAAGAATTGAGGCTATGTAGGCAGTCAGCCACAGTGGGGCAGCAATGCAGCCACAAACAACCGGAATAGAAATATTTGAGCCAGAATTGGATTACGAGGTTAAGAAATCGAGACCATCCTGGTCAACAACATGTGAAACCCCGTCTGTATTAAAAATACAAAAAAAAAAGTAGCTGGGCATGGTGGCATGTGCCTGTAGTCCCAGCTACTTGGGAGGCTGAGGCAGCAGAATCGCTTGAACCTGGGAGGCAGAGGTTGCAGTGAGCCAAGATTGTGCCACTGCACTCCAGCCTTGCAACAGAGTGAGACTCCATCTCAAAAGAAAAAAAAAATTTTGAGCCAAAATGAATCCTAAATTTAGTTGCTGCTTTTGTTATTTGTTTAGTAGGTAAAGAAATCTTTTATGACTGCAGCCTCCAGGCTTGTAGTTTTATAAAAGTAGCCTTCAGCTGGTTTCTCTTTTACTGTGTAATATGTTTGAACCTTATTCTAATTGTTGACCACTTTTCGAGCTCAGATCACTTTAAATGGTTTTCCTGCTCGTCAAGGTATTAATTGAAAGTGTCTATCACTAAACCTAGTGGTATTTGAGGAATATTTACAAATTTTCTGCACTGTAGGCTATGCCATTGCTGCATATGGCATACAAGGGCAGTGTAAAAGAAAGGGGAAAAAAAGCAAGAAAATACATAGAAGAGTCATTCTCACTGTATTTGCAATTTCATTTCATAGTATGTTTTAAAATATATGAATGTCACAAGGCTGGCTTGCTTGCTTGCTTGCTTGCTTGCTTGCTTTCTTTCTTTCTTTCTTTCTTTCTTTCTTTCTTTCTCTCTTTCTTTCTCTCTTTCTCTCTTTCTGTCTTTCTCTCTTTCTCTCTTTCTTTCTGTCTTGCTCTGTCGCTCTGGCTGGAGTGCACTGTGGCCCAATATTGGCCTTACTGCAACCTCCGCCTCCCAAGTTCCAGTGATTCTCATGCCTCAGCCTCCCAAGTAGTGGGAATTACAGGCACACACCACCACGCCCGAATAATTTTTGTATTTTTAGTAGAGACAGGGTTTCACCATGTTGGTCAGGCTGGTTTCAAACTCCTGGCTTCAAGTGATCTGCCTGCCTCAACTTCCCAAAGTGCTGGGATTACAGGCATGAGCCACTGCACCCAGCCCACAATGCATTCTTAAAATTTTGGCTTTTTTTTTTTTTTTTTTTTTTTGAGATGGAGTCTTACTCTCGCCCAGGCTGGAGTGCAGTGGCCAGATCTCAGCTCACTGCAAGCTCTGCCTCCCGGGTTTACGCCATTCTCCTGCCTCAGCCTCCCGGGTAGCTGGGACTACAGGCGCCTGCCACCTCGCCCGGCTAGTTTTTTGTATTTTT
>NW_016804580.1:2836999-2839662 GCF_001698545.2 Rhinopithecus bieti | reverse complement strand
TTTGTCAGATGGGTAGATTGCAAAAATTTTCTCCCATTCTATAGGTTGCCTGTTCACTCCAATGATAGTTTCTTTAGCTGTGCAGAAGCTCTTTAGTTTAATCAGATCCCATTTGTGAATTTTGGCTTTTGTTGCCATTGCTTTTGGTCATGAAGTTTTTTCCTATGCCTACATCCTGAATGGTATTGCCTAGGTTTTCTTCTAGGGTTTTTATGGTTTTGGGTATTACATTTAAGTCTTTAATCCATCTTGAGTTAATACTTGTGTAAGGAAGGGGTCCAGTTTCTGTTTTCTGCATATGGACAGCCAGTTTTCCCAGCACCATTTATTAAGTAGGGAATTCTTTCACCATTGCTTGTTTTTGTCAGCTTTGTCAAAGATCTGATGGTTGTAGATGTGTGTTGTTATTTCTGAGGTCTCTGTTCTGTTCCATTGGTCTATATATCTGTTTTGGTACGAGTACCATGCCGTTTTGGTTACTGTAGCCTTGTAGTATAGTTTGAAGTTAGGTAGTGTGATACCTCCATTGTTGTTCTTTTTGCTTAGGATTGTCTTGGCTATATGGGCCCTTTTTTGGTTCCATATGAAGTTTAAAGTAGTTTTTTTCTAATTCTGCTAAGAAAGTCAGTTGTTGCTTGATGGAATAGCGTTGACTCTATAAATTACTTTGGGCATTATAGCCATTTTCACATTATTGATTCTTCCTATCCATGAGCGTGGAATTTGTTTCCATTTGTTTGTGTCCTCTCTTATTTCCGTGAACAGTGGTTTGTAGTTCTCCTTGAAGAGGTCCTTCACATCCCTTGTAAGTTGTTTTTCTAGGTGTTTTATTCTCTTTGTAGCAATTGTGAATGGGAGTTCACTCATGATTTGGCTCTCTGCTTGTCTGTTGGTGGTGTAAAGGAATGCTTGTGATTTTTGCACACTGATTTTGTATCCTGAGACTGCTGAAGTTACTTATCAGCTTACAGAGTTTTTGGGCTGAGACAATGGGGATTTCTACATATACAGTTATGTCGTCTGCAGACAGAGACAACTTGACTTCCTCTCTTCCTATTTGAATACCCTTTATTTCTTTCTTTTGCCTGATTAGCCTGGCCAGAGCTTCCAATACTGTGTTGAATAGGAGTGGTGAGAGAGGGCATCCTTGTCTCCTGCTAGTTTTCAAAGGGAATGCTTCCAGCTTTTGCCCATTCAGTATGATATTAGCTATGGGTTTCTCACAAAGAGCTCTCATTATTTTGAGATGTTTCATCAATACCTATTTTATTGAGAGTTTTTAACATGAAGGGATGTTGAATTTTATCAAAGGCCTTTTCTGTATCTATTGAGATAATCATGTGGGATTACGTTTATTGATTTGAGTATGTTGAAGCAGCCTTGCATCCCTGGGATGAAGCTGACTTGATGATGGTGAATAAGCTCTTTGATGTACTGCTGGATCCGGTTTGCCAATATTCTATTGAGGATTTTTGCATCGATATTCATCAAGGATATTTGCCTGAAATTTTCTTGTTTTGTTGTGTCTCTGCCAGGTTTTGGTATCAGGATGATGCTGGCCTCTTAAAATGAGTTAGGAATCATTTTCTATTGTTTGGAATCATTTCAGAAGAAATGGTACCAGCTTCTGTTGGTACCTCTGATAGAATTTGGTTATGAATCCATCTGGTCCTGGGCTTTTTTTGGTTGGTAGGCTATTACCGACTCAATTTCAGAACTTGTTATTGATCTATTCAGGAATTTGACTTCTTCCTGGTTTAGTTTTGGAAGGGTGTATGTGTCCAGGAATTTATCCATTTCTTCTAGATTTTCTAGGTTATTTGCATGGAGATGTTTATAGTATTCTCTGATGGCAGTTTATATTTCTGTGGAATCAGTGGTGATATCCCCTTTATCATTTTTTATTGTGTGTGATTCTTCTCTCTTTTCTTCTGTATTAGTCTAGCTAATGGTCTATTTTGTTAATCTTTTCAAAAAACCAGCTCCTGGATTCATTGATTCTTTGAAGGGTTTTTCACGTCTCTATCTCCTTCATTTCTGCTCTTAGTTGTTTCTTGTTTTCTGCTAGCTTTTGTTGGCTCTTGCTCCTGTACTTCTTTTAATTGTGATGTTTGGGTGTTGATTTCAGATCTTTCCAGCTTTCTGATGTGGGCATTTAAATTTCCTTCTTAATACTGATTTAACTGTGTCCCAGAGATTCTGGTACATTGTCTCTTTGTTCTCATTTGTTTCAAATAACTTCTTTATTTCTGCCTTAATTTTGTTATTTACCCAGTAGTCATTCAGGAGCAAGTTGTTCAATTTCCATGTAGTTGTGCGGTTTTAAGTGAGTTTCTTTTCCTTTTTTTTTTTTTTTTTTTTATTATACTTTAAGTTCTAGGGTACGTGTGCACAACATGCAGGTTTGTTACATATACATACATGTGCCATGTTGGTGTGCTGCACCCATTAACTCATCATTTACATTAGGTATATCTCCTAATGCTATCCCTCCCCCCTACCTCCTCCCCACAATAGGACCCAGTGTGTGATGCTCCCCTTCCTGTGTCCAAGTGATCTCATTGTTCAGTTCCCACCTATGAGTGAGAACATGCGGTGTTTGGTTTTCTGTTCTTGCGATAGTTTGCTGAGAATGATGGTTTCCAGCTGCATCCATGTCCCTA
>NW_016804580.1:2805785-2835876 GCF_001698545.2 Rhinopithecus bieti | reverse complement strand
TGAAATGGAGTGTTGAAGTCTCCCATTATTATTGTATGGGAGTCTAAGTCTCTTTGTAAGTCTCTAAGGACTTGCTTTATGAATCTGGGTGCTCCTGTATTGGGTGCATATATATTTAGGATAGTTAGCCCTTCCTGATGAATTGATCCCTTTACCATTATGTGATGGCCTTCTTTGTCTCTTTTGATCTTTGATGGTTTAAAGTCTGTTTTATCAGAGACCTGCTTTTTTTTGTTTTCCATTTGCTTAGTAGATTTTCCTCCACTCCTTTATTTTCAGCCTATGTGTGTCTCTGCATGTGAGATGGGTCTCCTGAATACAGCAAACTGATGCGTCTTGACTCTTTATCCAATTTGCCAGTCTGTGTCTTTTAATTGGACCATTTAGTCTATTTACATTTAAGGTTAATGTTGTTATGTGTGAACTTGATCCTGTTAGTATGATATTAGCTGGTTATTTTGCTCGCTAGTTGATGCAGTTTTTTCCTAGCATCGATGGACTTTACATTTTGACATGTTTTTGCAATGGCTGGTACCTGTTGTTCCTTCCCATGTTTAGTGCTTCCTTCAGGATCTCTTGTAGGGCAGGCCTGGTGGTGACAAAATCTCTAAGCATTTGCTTGTCTGTAAAGGATTTTCTTTCTCCTTCACTTATGAAACTTAGTTTGGCTGGATATGAAATTCTGGGTTGAAAATTCTTTTCTTTAAGAATGTTGAATATTGGCCCCTACTCTCTTCTGTCTTGGAGAGTTTCTGCCGAGAGATCTGCTATTAGTCGGATGGGCTTCCCTTTATGTGTAACCTGACCTTTCTCTCTGGCTGCCCTTAACATTTTTTCCTTCATTTCAATTTTGGTGAATCTGACAATTATGTGTCCTGGAGTTGCTCTTCTCAAGGAGTATCTTTGTCGCGTTCTCTGTATTTCTTGAATTTGAATGTTGGCCTGCCTTACTACGTTGGGGAAATTCTCCTGGATGATATCCTGCAGAGTGTTTTCCAACTTGGTTCCATTTTCCCCATGACTTTCAGGCACACCAATCAGACATAGATTTGGTGTTTTCACATAATCCCATACTTCTTGAAGGCTTTGTTCATTTCTTTTTACTCTTTTTTCTCCACACTTCTCTTCTCGCTTCATTTCATTCATTTGATCTTCAATCGTTTTCTTCCAGTTGATCGAGTCAGTTACTGAAGCTTGTGCATTTGTCACATATTTCTCGTGTCATGGTTTTCATCTCTTTCAGTTCTTTTAAGGTCTTCTCTGCATTGATTATTCTAGTTATACATTCACCCATTCTTTTTTCAAGGTTTTTAGTTTCTTTGCGCTGGTTACATAGTTCCTCCTTTAGCTCTGAGAAATTTGATCGACTGAAGCCTTCTTCTCTGAACTCGTCAAAGTCATTCTCCGTCCAGCTTTGTTCCGTTGCTGGCGATGAGCTGTGTTACTTTGAGGGGGGAGATGCACTCTGAGTTTTTGAATTTCCAACTTTTCTGCACTGCTTTTCCCCCATCTTTGTGGTTTTATCTGCCTTTGGTCTTTGATGATGGTGACGTACTGATGCGGTTTTGGTGTGGGTGTCCTTTCTGTTTGTTAGTTTTCCTTCTAACAGTCAAGACCCTCAGCTGTAGGTCTGTTGGAGTTTGCTTGAGGTCCACTCCAGACCCAGTTTGCCTGGTTATCAGCAGCGGAGGCTGCAAAAGATGGAATATTGCTGCACAGTGAGTTTTGCTATCTGAGTCTCGCTCTGGAAGCTTCGTCTCAGGGGTGTACCCTGCTGCGTGAGGTGTGAGGTGTCGGTCTGCACCTAGTTGGGGATGTCTCCCAGTTAGGCTACTCAGGGGTCAGGGACCCACTTGAGCAGACAGTCTGTCCGTTGTCAGATCTCAACCTCCGTGCTGGGAGATCCACTGCTCTCTTTAAAGCTATCAGACAGGGGCATTTACCTCTGCCGAGGTTTCTGCTGCTTTTTGTTTAGCTATGCCCTGTCCCCAGAAGAGGAGTCTACAGAGGCAGGCTGCCCTCCTTGAGCTGCAGTGGGCCTCACCCAATTCGAGCATCCTGGTGTCTTCGTTTACCCACTTAAGCCTCAGCAATGGCGGGCGTCCCTCCCCCAGCCTCAGTGCCGCCTTGCAGTTAGTTCTCAGACTGCTGTGCTAGCAATGAGGGAGGCTTCGTGGGCGTGGGACCCTCCGGGCAAGGTGTGGGATATAATCTCCTGGTGTGCTGTTTGCTAAGACCCTTGGTAAAGCGCAGTATTAGGGTGGGAGTTACCCAGTTTTCCAGGTGTTGTCTGTCCCAGTTTCCCTTGGCTAGGAAAAGGGATTCCCTTCCCCCTTGTGCTTCCCAGGTGAGGCAATGCCTTGCCCTGTTTCAGCTCTCGCTGATCAGGCTGCACCAGCTGACCAGCACCAATTGTCCGGCACTCCCCAGTGAGATGAACCCGGGACCTCAGTTGAAAATGCAGAAGTCACCTGTCTTCTGTGTCACTCACGCTGGGAGCTGGAGGCTGGGGCTGTTCCTATTTGGCCATCTTGGGCATGCCCCCTTGAGTGAGTTTCTTAATCCTGAGTTCTAATTTGATTGCACTGTGGTCCGAGAGACTGTTATGATTTCCATTCTTTTGCATTTGCTGAGGAGTGTTTTACTTCCAGTTATGTGGTTGATTTTAGAATAAGTGCCATGTGGCACGGAGAAGAAGGTATATTCTGTTGATTTGGGGTGGAGAGTTCTGTAGATGTCTATCAGGTCCACTTGGTGCAGAGCTGAGTTTAAGTCCTGAATATCCTTGTTAATTTTCTGTCTCATTGATCTAATATTAACAGTAGGGTGTTAAAGTCTCCCACCATTATTGTGTGGGAGTCTAAGTCTCTTTGTAGGTCTCTAAGAACTTATTTTATGAATCTGGGTGCTCCTGTATTGGTTGCATATATATTTAGGATAGTTACCTCTTCTTGTTGCATTGACCCCTTTATCGTTATGTAATGCCCTTCTTTGTCTTTTTTGATATTTGTTGGTTTAAAGTCTCTTTTACTAGAGACTAGGATAGCAACCCATACTTTTATTTTGCTTTCCATTTACTTGGTAAATATTCCTCCATTCCTTTATTTTGAGCCTGTGTGTGTCTTTGTACATGAGGTGGGTCTTGACTCTTTATACAATTTGCCAGGCTTTGTCTTTTAATTAAGGCCTTTAATCATTTACATTTAAAGTTAATATGGTTAGGTGTGAATTTGATCCTGTCGTCATGATGCTAGCTCATTATTTTGCACATTAGTTGATGCAGTTTCTTCATAGTGTCATTGGTCTTTATATTTTGGTGTTTTTTTGCAGTGGCTGTGGCTGGTTTTCCCTTTCCATATTTAGTGCTTCCTTTAGGAGCTCTTGTAAGACAGGTCTGGTGGTGACAAAATCCCTCAGCATTTGCTTGCCTGGAAAGGATTTTATTTCTCCTTTGCTTATGAGGCTTAATTTGGCTGGATGTGAAATTCTGGGTTGAAAACTCTTTTCTTTGAGAATGTTGAATATTCACCCCCATTCTATTTTGGCTTGTAGAGTTTCTGCAGAGATATCTGCTGTTAGTCTGATGGGCTTCCCTTTGTAGGTGACCTGACCTTTCTGGCTGCCCTTAACCTTTGTTTCAACCTTGGAAAATCTGATTATGTGTCTTGGGGTTGCTATTCTCGAGGGGTGTCTTAGTGGTGTTCCCTGTATTTTTTGAATTTGAATGTGGGCCTGTCTTGCTTGGTTGGGGAAGTTCTTCTGGATAATATCCTAAAGTGTGTTTTCCAACTTGGTCCATTCTCCCTGTCACTTTCAGGTATGCCAGTCAATCATGGCTTTGGTCTTTACATGTAGTCCCATATTTCTTGGAAGATTTGTTTGTTCCTTTTCATTCTTTTTTCTCTAATCTTGTCTTTATGCCTTATTTCAGCAAGGCATAAATAGTCTCTGATGTCGTTCCACTTGATCGATTTGTTTATTGATACTTGTGTATGCTTCAAGAAGTTCTCGTGCTGTGTTTTTCAGCTCCATCAGGTCATTTATGTTCCTCTCTAAACCGGTTATTTCAGTTAGCCATTCCTGTAACCTTTTATCAAGGTTCTTAGCTTCCTTGCGTTGGGTTAGAACATGCTTGTTTAGCTCGGAGAAGTATGTTATTACCCACCTTCTGAAGCCTACTTCTGTCAGTTTGTCAATCTCATTCTCTGTCCAGTTTTGTTCCCTTGCTGGAGAGAAGTTGCGATTATTTGGAGAAGAGGCATTCTGGTTTTTGGAATCATCAGCATTTTTGTACTGGTTTTTCCTCATCTTCATGGATTTATATACCTTTGATCTTTGAGGCTGATGACCTTTGGATGGGATTGTTGTGTGGGGTCTTTTTTGTTGATATTGTTGCTTTCTGTTTGTTGGTTTTTCTTCCAAGAGTCAAGCCCCTCCTCTGGAGGTCTGCTGTGGTTTGCCGGAGGTCCACCCCAGACCCTGTTTGCCTGGGTATCACCAGTGGAGGCTGTAGAACAGCAAAGATTGCTGCTTGCTCCTTCCTCTGGAAGGTTCATCCCAGAGGGCACTGCCCTGATGCTAGTAGCCAGAGCTCTCCTGCATGAGGTGTCTGTTGACTCCTGTTGGGTGGTCTCTCCTAGTCAGGAGGCATGGGGATCAGGGACCCACTTGAGGCAATCTGTCCCTTAGCAGAGCTGGTACACTGTGCTTGGAGAATCCCCTTTGTCAGGATTAGCTTCTCTCTTCAGAGCTGGCAGGCTGGAAAGATTAAGTTCGCTGAAGCTGCGCCCAGAGCCACCTCCCCCTGCAGGTGCTCTGTCTCAGGGAGATGATAGTTTTATCTGTAAGCCCCTGAGTAGGGCTGTTGCCTTTCCTTCAGAGATGCCCTGCCCTGTGAGGAGGAATCTAGAGAAGCAGTGTGGCCACAACCACTTTGCTGCACTGCGGTCAATTCTGCCCAGTCCAAACCTTTCAGTTTTCTTAGCATTGTCAGGGGAAAACAGCCTACTGAAGACTCAGTAATGGCGGATGCCCACCAAGCTCGATCGTCCCATGTCAACTCCAGACTGCTGTTCTGGCTGTGAGAATTTCAAGCCAGTGATTTTTAGCTTGCTGGGCTCCATGACAGTGGGACCTGCTGAGTGAGACCACTTGGCTCCCTGGTATCAGCCCCCTTTCCATGGGAGTAAACGGTTCTGTCTCACTGGGGTTCCAGGTGCCACTGGCATACAAAAAAAACTCCTGCACCTAGCTCGGTGCCTGCCCAAATGGCTGCCCAGTTTTGTGCTTGAAACCCAGGGCCCTTGAGTAGGCTCATGAGGGAATCTCTTGATCTGTGGATTGCAAAAACCACGGGAAAAGCATAGTACCCAGGCTGCGTAGCACATTTTGTTCCTCACAGCTTCCCTTGACTGGGGGAGGGAGGTCCCCCAGCTGCTTGCACTTCCTGGGTAAATGACGCCCAACCCTACTTCCGCTTGCTCTCCATGGGTTGCTCCCACTGCCTGACAGTCCCAATGAGATGAACTGGGTACCTCAGTTAGAAATGTAGAAATCACTAGCCTTCTGTGTTGGTCTTGCTGGGAGCTACAGACTGGAGCTCTTTCTATTCAGGTGTCTTGGCCCTCCGAAATTTTTACCTCTTACCTTTATTGACTTTGACTTAAAGTGTTACTGTGTAAAATTTTCTTGAACTGCGTTTTATACCACACCAGAATATTTTGCTATGCTATACAGAGGTTTTGGCTCATATTTTTCCAGTTTTGGTTGCCAGAATTCACAAGAATTTTATGTGGCTAGCTGGAAAATGTTAAAATGACCAATTTTACAAGTAGCATTCATTTGCATCTCAGAGCACTTCAAGGCCGCTGTCTAATAGCATTAGCTCGTGTTCGTCCAGAGGTGAACAAGGCACATCAAATTGGTGATTTTTAATGTTTGCCTCCAGTGGGTGTTTTAAGTTTCTTTAGAAGATTACAAATACTTTTTGGTTTTGAGTTTTGTTTACTAAAAGTAGCTAGTCGTTATCAGATTATTTTTCTGGCAGGAATGTATTTTCTTAATGGAATGACACAAGTATTTAATGTAAATTGGATATACATGAGAAGTGAAGCCAGCTGGACTTCCTGAGTGGAGTGGGGACTTGGAGAACTTTTCTGTCGAGCTAGAGGATTGTAAACGCACCAATCAGTGCTCTGTGTCTAGCTAAAGGATTGTAAATGCACCAATCAGCACTCTGTAAAATGGACCAATCAGTGCTCTGTAAAATGGACCAATCAGCACTCTGTAAAATGGACCAATCAGCACTCTGTAAAATGGATCAGTCAGCAGGATGTGGGCAGGGCCAAATAAGGGAATTAAAGCTTGGCCACCCGAGCCAGCAGCGGCAACCTGCTGGGGTTCCCTTCTGTGCTGTGGAAGCTTTGTTCTTTTGCTCTTCATGATAAATCCTGCTGCTGCTCGCTCTTTGGGTCTGCACTGCCTTTATGAGCTGTAGCACTCACTGCGAAGGTCTGTGGCTTCACTCCTGAAGTCAGCAAGACCACAAACCCCCTGGAAGGAAGAAACACTGGACACATCTGAACATCTGGAGAAACAAACTCTGGACACACCATCCTTAAGAACTGCAGAACACGAGGGTCTGCAGCTTCATTCTTTTTTTATTTTATTTTTTATGTATTTATTTATTTTTTTGAGATGGAGTCTCGCTCTGTCTCCCAGGCTGGAGTACAGTGGTGCGATCTCGGCTCACTGCAAGCTCCACCTCCCGATTTCACGCCATTCTCCTGCCTCAGCCTCCTGAGTAGCTGGGACTACAGGTGCCCACCACCATGCCCGGCTAATTTTTTGTATTTTAGTAGAGACGGGGTTTCACCGTGTTAGCCAGGATGGTCTCAATCTCCTGACCTCATGATCTGCCCACCTCGGCCTCCCAAAGTGCTGGGATTACAGGCATGAGCCACCACACCCGTCCAGTGGCTTCATTCCTGAAGTGAATGAGACCAAGAACCCACTGGAAGGAATAAATTCCGGACACATACATTTGGTTAATGGATAGAGGTTTTAAAGTAGGGCTGGGAGGATGGTGGAAAAGACCATAAGTTTTCATCAGTTTTTCTCATTGATTTTATGACTTGACTGCTTTGGATTTACAGTTTTCTTTTTTTTTTTCTCTCTCTCTCTCTGTGTTTTGTTTTTTTTTTAGGGAGAAGTTATAGCACTGGATAAAATCTTCAGCAAAGTAGAAAAAATAAAGCAGAATGCCTTATTGTTAGGGCTGAATTCCATCAGGGCATTTTGTTTTGATGGAACAAAGGCAGTTAAACTTGATATGGTGGAGGACACAGAAGGTGAGATATTTTGATTTTCTTATTTTTAATTGACAAATCATATATATTTATGACATACAGTGTGATGTTTTGACATGTATATGATTTTGTATACGACGTGGAATGATTAAAGCAAGCTAATTAACATGTCCATCACTGTACTTATCCTTGTCTTGTGGGAATTTGAAATTTACTCTCTTAGCAGCTTTGAAATAACAAAATACATTAGTATAGTCACCATACTGTGCAGTAGATCTCAAAAACTTACTCCTCCTGTCCAACTGAAACTTTGTACCCTTTAAACAACTTCTCCCCATTCTTTTCTCCTCCTTCCTCCCCCAGCCTCTGGTAACCACTATTCTACTCTGTTTCTATGAGTTTGACTTTTTTAGATTCCCCACTTAAGTGAGGTCCTATAATATTTGTCCTTCACTGCCTGGCTTGTTTCACTTAGCATAATGTCTTCCAGGTTTATCTATTTTGTTGCAAATGACATAATTTCTTTTTGTTTTAAAGGCTGAATGGTATTCCATTGTATATATGTACCACATTTTCTTTATCCATTCATTTCTTGATGGATTCCATATCTTGACTCTTGGGAATAATGCTGCAGTGAAATGAGAGTGCAGATATCTCTTTGACATGCTAATTTAAATTCCTTTTTCTGTATACCCAGTAGTAGGATTGCTGGATAATATGGTAGTTCTATTTATTTTTGAAGAACCTCCATACCATTTTACATAATGGCTGTATTAATTTACATTTTTACCAACAGTGTAAAAGAGTTTGCCTTTCTCTGCATCCTTGCCAGCATATATTATTTTGCGTGCGTGTTTTTTTTATGATAGCCATTTTAACTGGGGTGAAGTGATATCTCATTGTGGTTTTGATTTGCATTTTCCTGATGATTAGTGATGTTGGGCATTTTTTCATATACCTGTTGGCTATTTGTATGTCTGTTAGATCCTTTTCTCTCTCTTTTTAATAGGTCTCTACTTTTGAAAGACCTATTTTGAAATAGGTCTTTATTTTTGAAAGATAGTTTTACTGAATATTAAATTCTTGGTTGACAGGTTTTCTTTTTTTTTTTTTTTTTTTTCTTTCTGTATTTTGAATATGTCATGGTACCATCTTTGGGTCTCCACAGTTCTAGATTAACCATCACCTGCTAATCTTTTACAGTTCCCTAGTACACGACGAGTTGTTTTTCTCTTGCTGCCTTTAACATTTTCTCTTTGCTTTTGACTTTTCAACATTTTTACAATGATGTATCTGGTTGTGGATCTTTTTGCATTTGTCCACCTCAGAGCTAGTTCCTTTTGGATGTGTAGATTGCTTTTCATCAAATGTGGTCATTTTCAGCCATGATTTTTTGAATATTTTCCTACCATTTTTTCTTTCTTTCCTTTTGGGACTGCCTAAGTTGTGTTAATAATGCCTAAGTTGTCTTAATAATGTCACACATTTCTCTGAAGTTTATGGTAATTTGTCTTCATTGTTGTATCTCTCTGACCTTCAGATTGTAACCAAAAAGCAGGTTAGCTGCATGCTGCATTTAGAGTCTGATTAACAAGAGTAAGGTCTGGTACAAGGAAAATGGTTTATTCCAAAGCTAGCTTAGGGAATGAGGCACAAAGCATCCTGCCTTTGTATGTGCTGCTTCACCTTTGGAGCAGAAAGCAGACACTTTTATAAGGTAAATGGGGAAGTGAACAAGGGCAGGGCTCCCACTGCTAGCTGGTGCCTAATCTAACAGTTTAATTGGCATCTTCCTGGGCAGAAATAAGTTGTAAAAGTGTCCAAGCAGGCATGATTTGGATACGTTCTCCTGGTGAATGAAAGTCCCCCCTACTCCCCACAAGAGTGACAACCCCTAGAGGGTGGAAGTTTCAAGACCACCTCCTGGGGCTGAAAGTTCGCTGGCCAGTATGGTTTGGTCTGCAAATTAACTGTTAATTCTCTAGGAGAGATGTGTCTTGGAGGCTTAGATAGAAGAACTTGCCCTGCAGAGAATGTCTGGTGAGGGGAAAGTGTGTAAAAGGTTAATTTGCATTTCTGAAGGGCTAAGTAGGAACAAACAGGAATGGGGAAAGGGGAGAAGATAACAGAAAATAATTTTAAAATAGTAATTCATTCCTTTTTTCTTGGAAAATGCAAGCACTCAGTTACAAGATTACATAATCAGTATTCATCTGTCTTCAAATATACTCATTTTTTTCTGTCAGCTTAACTCTAGTTGAGCCCCCCAGTGGAATTTTTAAGAAGTGTACTTTCAACATCTTGATTTCCTTTTTTAAAAATTTCTCTCTGTCAATATTCTCTATTTGATGAAACATGACGACCATATCTCCCTTTACTTTTTTAAGCATGTTTTCCTTTGCTTTAATTGTTTGAACATATTTTATTGGCTGCTTTAAAGTTTTGCCTACTAAATCTGGTAGCTAAACTCTCTCAAAGTTAACTTTTTTTTGCTGCTTTTATTTCCCCTAATACTGTCAAGTGCGTCCGTGTGAAGAGACACCAAATAGGCTTTGTGTGAGCAATAAAGCTTTTAATTCACCTGGGTGCAGGTGGGCTGAGTCCAAAAAGAGTCAGCAAAGGGAGATGGGGAAGGGGTTGCTTTATAGGAGTTGGGTAGGTAAGGGCAAATTACAGTAAAAGGTGGTTATCTATTGTTAGCAGAGGAGGGGGTTGCAAGATGCATGGTGGAGAGATCATAAGACTTACTGTCCAGAAGAAGAATGTCACAAAGTTGACCAGCTAGGGTAGGGCAGGGACAAGTCACAATAGTAAAAAAGTATAATTTTAGTTAATCAGTTAAGGCAGGAACTGGCTGTTTTACTTCTTTGTGGTTTTTCTTTGCTCCAGACTTCTTGGCTCCTCCAGGCCACCTGGATGTGTATGTGCAGGTCACAGGGGTTATAATGGCTGAGCTTCCGCTCACAGGCCTGACAAATACATTGCAACAACTTGAGTGCTAATTCACCTCCTCCCCAGGCTTGTGGCAGAATGGAATGGAGCAGATAATGGAATGGAATGCAGAATGCAATGGAGAATGGAGTGGAATGCGGAACGGAATGGAACGAAGAATGGAACAGAGAATGGAATGGAATGGATTGGAAATGAAAATGGAATGGAGAATAGAATGGAATACACAATGAAATGGAATAGAGAATGGTATGGGGAAATGGAATGGAGAATGGAATGCAATGGAGAATGGAATGGAATGGAGAACAGAATGGAATGGAGAATGGAATGGAATGCAGAATAGAATGAAATGAATAAACTGGAATGGAGAATGGAATTGAATGGAGAATGGTGTGGAGTGGAATGGAGAGTGGGATGGAATGCAGAATGGAATGAAATGAAGCATGGAATGCAATGAAATGGAGAATGGAATGGAGACTGGTATGGAATGGAATGCAAAATGGAGAATGGAATGGAATCAGTAATGGAATGGAGAATGGAATGGAAAGGAATGGAATGCAGTGGTGAATAGAATGGAATGGAGGATGATATGGAGAATGCAATTGAGTGGGGAATGGAATGGAATGGAGGATGGTATGGCGAATTGAATGGAATGGGTAATGGAATGGAATTGAGAAAGAAATGGAATAAGGAATGGAATGGAATGGAAAATGCAACGGAGAATGGAATGGAATGGAGAATGGGATGGAATGGAGAATAGAATGGAATGGAATAGAGAATGGAATGGAAAGTGGAATGAAATGGAATGGAGAATGGAATGGAATGGAAAATGGAATGTTGAATGGAATAGAGAATGGAGTAGAGAATGGAATGGAATGGAGAATGGAATAAAAAGGAGAATAGAATGGAATGAAATGGAGCGTGGAATGGAGAAGGGTATGAATGGATAGAGAATGGAATGGATTGGAGTGGAATGGAAGGGAGAATGGAATTGAATGAAGAATGGAGAATGGAATTAAATTAGTGGAAAATGGAATGGAGAATGGAATGCAGTGGAATGGAGAATGTAACAGTTGGCGAATGAAATGCAGTGGAGAACGGAATGAAATGAGGAATGGATAATGGAATGGAATGGAGAATGGAATAGAATAGAGAATGGATTAGAATGGAATGGAGAATGGAATTGAATGGAGAATAGAATGGAGTGGAATGGAACGGAGAATGGAGTGAAATAAATGGAATGGAGAATGGAGTGCAGTGGAGATTGAACTGGAATGGAGAATGGAATGGAATGGTGAATAGAAAGGAACGGAGAATGGAATGAAGAGGGGTATGGAATGGAGAATCGAATGAAATGGTGAATGGAATGCAGAATGGTATGGAATGGAGAATGGAATGCAATCGAGAATGGAATAGAGAATGGAATGGGATGTAGTGGAATGGAGAATGGTATGGAATGTGGAATGGAATGGAGAATGAAATGGAATGGAGAATGGAATGGATTGGAGAATGGAATGGAATTGAGAATGGAAGGCAATGGAATGCAGAATGGAATAGAAGGGAATGGAGAATGGAATGGAATAGAGAATGGAATGGGAAATTGAATGGAATGGGGAATGGAATGATATGGAGAATGGAATGGAATGGAATGGAGAATGGAATGTAATGGAATGGAGGTTGAACTGGAATGAAGAGTGGAATGAAATGGAGAGTGGAATGGAATGGAGAATGGTATGGAATGAAAGGGAATGGAATGAAGAATGGAATGGAATGGAGAATGGAAGGGAATGGCAAATGGAATGGAATGGAGAATGAATTGGAATAGAGAATGGTATGGAACAGAATGGAGAATGAAAGGAAACTGAATGGAGAACGGAAGGGAATGGAGAATGGAATAGAATGAAAAATTGAATGGAGAATGGAATATAATGTGGAATGTAATGGGATGTAACGAAGAATGGAATGGAATGGAGCATGGAATTCAATGAAATGGAGAATGTTATGGATTGGAGGATGGTATGGAGAATGGAATGGAGAAAGGAATAGAATATGGGATTGAATGGAGAATGGAATGGAATCAAAATGGAATGGAGAATGCAATGGAATGCAGTAGTGAATAGAATGGAATGGAATAGAATGGAGGATGGAATGGAATCGAATGGAGAAAGGATAGGAGAATGGAATGGAGAACGGTGAATGGAATGGAATGGATGGAATGGAGAATGAAGTAAAATGGAGAATGAAATGGAGAATTGAATGGAATGGAACTGAATGGAATGCAATGGTGAATAGAATGGAATGGAATGAAATGGAGAATGGAATGGAATGGACTGGAGGATGGTACAGGGAATTGAAATAATGGAGCATGGAATGGAGTGGAGAATGGAATGGAATGGAAAGGAGAAGGGAATGGAATGGAGAAGGAATGGAATGGAAAGGAGAAGGGAATGGAATGGAGAATGGAATGTTAGGGATAATGGAATGGAATGCAATGGAGAATGGAATGAAATGGAGAATGGAATGAAATGAAATGAAGAGTGGAATGGAGAGTGGTATGAACTGGAATGGAGAGTGGATTGGAATGGAGAATGGAATGGAATGGAGAATGGAATGGAATGGAGAAATGGAATGGGGATTGGAATGGAGTGGAGAATGGAATGGAAAATGGATTGGAGTATGGAATGGAGAATGGAGAATGTATTGGAATGGAATGGAGAATGGAAAAGAGAATAGAATGGAATGGAGAATAGAATAGAATGGAATGGAACAGAGAATGGAATGGAGAATAGAATGGAATGGAGAACAGAATGGAATGGAAAAGAGTATGGAATGTTATGGAGAATGGAATGGAATGGAGAATCAAGTGGAATGGAGAACGGAATAGAGAATAAAATGGAATGCAATGGAGAATGGAATGAAATGACATGAAGAGTGGAATGGAGAATGGTATGAAATGGAATGGAGAATGGATGTGAATGGAGAATGGAATGGAACGGAGAATGGATTGGAATGGAGAATGGAATGGAATGGAGTGGAAAATGGAATGGAGTATGGAACGGAGAATGGAGAATGGATTGGAATGGAATGGAGAATGGAAAAGAGAATGGAATGGAATGGAGAATAGAATAGAATGGAATGGAACAGAGAATGGAATGGAATGGAGAATGGAATGGAATGGAAAGGAGTATGGAATGTTATGGAGAATGGAATGGAATGGAATGGAGAATCGAGTGGAATGGAGAACAGAATAGAGAATAGAATGGAATGCAGTGGAGAATGGAATGAAATGAAATGAAGAGTGGAATGGAGAATGGATTTGAATGGAGAATGGAATGAAATGGAATGGAACAGAGAATGGATTGGAATGGAGAATGGAATGGAATGGAGGTTGGAATGGAGTAGAAAATGGAATGGAGTGTGGAATGGAGAATGGAATGGAATGGAGAATGGATTGGAATGAAATGGAGAATGGAATAGAGGATGGAATGGAACGGAGAATGGAATGGAATGGACAATGGCATGTTATGGAGAATGGAATGGAGAATAGAGTGGAATGGAGAATGGAATGGAATGCAATGGAGAATTGAATGGAATTCAATGGAGAATGGAATGAAATGGAGAAGGGAATGAAATGAAATAAATGAAATGGAGAATGGTATGAAATGGACAATGGATTGAAATGTAGAATTGAATGGGTTGTAATGGAATGGAGCATGGCATGGAATGGAGATTGGAATGGAGTGGAAAATGGAATGGAGAATGGAATGAAATAGAGAATGGAATGGAGTATGGAATGGAATGAGGAATGTAATGGAGAATGGAATGAGGAATGGAATGGAGAATGGAATGGAAGGGAGAGTGGATTGGAATGGAATGGAAGGGAGAGTGGATTGGAATGGAATGGAGAATGGAATAGAGAATGGAATGGAATGGAGACTAGAATACAATGGAATGGAACGGAGAATGGAATATAATGGAATGGAACAGAGAATGGAATGGAAGGGAGAATGCAATGGAATGGAGAATGGAATGAAGAATGTACTAGAAAGGAGAATGGTATGGAATGGAATGGAGAATGGAAGGGAATGGAGAATGGCATGAAATGAAGAATGGAATGCAGTAGATAATGTAATCGAGAATGGAATGGAATGCAGAATGGAATGGAGTATAGAATGGAATGGAGCATGGAATCAAATGAAATTGAGAATGGTATGGAATGGAATGGAGTATAGAATGGAATGGAGCATGGAGTCAAATGAAATTGAGAATGGTATGGAATGGAATGGAAGATGGAGAATGGAATGGAATTGAGAATGAAGTGGAATGGAGATTGGAATGGAAGATAATGAAATGCAATTCAGTGGTGAATAGAGTAGATTAGAGAATGAGATGGAATGGAGAATGGTATGGAGACTGCAATAGAATGGGGAATGAAATGGAAAGAATAATGGAATGGAATGCAGAGTGGAATGGAAGGGAGAATGGAATGCGGAATTCTCCATTCCATTCCATCCCATTTGCCATTGCATTCCATTCCATTCCTTTCTCCATGCCATTTCATTTTCCATTCCATTACAGTCTCCATTTCATTCTCCATTCCATTCCATTCTCCATTCCATTCCATTCTCCAGTCTATTCCATTCCATCCTTTATTTCGTTCAGTTCTACATTCCATTCCATTTTCCATTTCGTTCCATTCCATTCCACATTCAGTTCTGCATTGCATTCTCCATTCTATTCCGTTCTCCATTCCATTCCATTCTCCATTCCATTCCGCATTCAATTCTGCATTGCATTCTCCGTTCCATTCCGTTCCGTTCTCCATTCCATTCCAAACCACTCTCGATTCCATTCGATTCCCCTTTCCATTCCATTCCACTCCACATTCAATTCCATTGTCTATTCTATTCCATTCACCATTCCATTCTCCACTCCATTCCATTCCATTTTCCATTTCATTCCATTCCATTCCACATTCAATTCTGCATTGCATTCTCCATTCTATTCCATTCTCCATTCCATTCCGCATTCAATTCTGCATTGGCATTCTCCATTCCATTCCATTCTCCATTCCATTCCAAACNCCTTCACCATTCCATTTTCCACCCCCTTTCCTTCCCTTTTTCATTTCATTCCATTTCATTCCACATTCAATTCTGCATTGCATTCTCCATTCTATTCCATTCTCCATTCCATTCCGCATTCAATTCTGCATTGGCATTCTCCATTCCATTCCATTCTCCATTCCATTCCAAACCATTCTCGATTCCATTCCATTCCCCTTTCCATTCCATTCCCCATTCAATTCCATTGTCTATTCTATTCCATTCACCATTCCATTCCCATTTCCATTCTATTCCATTCTCCACTCCGTTCCATTCGCCTTTACATTTAATTCCATTCTGTTCCATTCCATTCTACTCTGCTCCATTCTCTATTGAATTCTCTATGGAATGGAGTGGAAAATGCAGTGGAATGAAGAATAGAATGGAGGATGAAATGGAATAGAGAATGGAATGGAATGGAGAATGAAATGGAATGGAGAATGGAAGGGAATGCAGTGGTGGACAGAATGGAATGGAGAATGGTATGGAGACTACAGTGGAATCGGGAATGGAATGGAGAATGGAATGGAATATGTAATGGAATGCAGAGTGGAATGGAATGGAGAATGGAATGCGGAATTCTCCATTCCATTCCATCCCATTTGCCATTGCATTCCATTCCATTCCTTTCTCCATGCCATTTCATTCTCCATTCCATTACAGTCTCCATTTCATTCTCCATTCCATTCCATTCTCCAATCCATTCCATTCCATCCTTTATTCCGTTCAGTTCTACATTCCATTCCATTCCATTCCATTCCATTCCATTTTCCGTTTCATTCCATTCCATTCCACATTCAATTCTGCATTGCATTCTCCATTGTATTCCATTCTCCATTCCATTCCATTCTCCATTCCATTCCGCATTCAATTCTGCATTGCATTCTCCATTCCATTCCATTCTCCATTCCATTCCAAACCATTCTCGATTCCATTCCCCTTTCCATTCCATTCCACATTCAATTCCATTGTCTATTCTATTCCATTCACCATTCCATTCCCATTTCCATTCCATTCCATTCTCCACTCCATTCCATTCCATTCCATTTGCCTTTACATTTAATTCCATTCTGTTCCATTCCATTCTCCATTCCATTCCATTCTACTCTGCTCCATTCTCTATTGAATTCTCTGTGGAATGGAGTGGAAAATGCAGTGGAAAGGAGAACTGAATGAAGAATGGAATGAAATGGAAAATGGAATGAAATGGAGAATGGAATGGAATGAAGAATGGAAGGGAATAGAGAATGGAATGGAGGATGGAGTGGAATGAAGAATAGAATGGAGGATGGAATGGAATGGAGAATGAAATGGAATGGAGAATGGAAGGGAATGCAGTGGTGGACAGAATGGAATGGAGAATGGTATGGAGACTACAATGGAATGGGGAATGGAATGGAGTGGAGAATGGAATGGAATATAGAATGGAATGAATAATGGAATGGAGATTGGAATGAAAAATGGAATGGAATTCAATGGAATAGATTGGAATGGAGAGTGGAATGAAGAGTGGAATGGAATAGATAGTGGAGTGGAATGGAATGGAAGATAGAATGGAATGGAATGGAGAATGGAATCGTATGGAATGGCATAGAATTGAATGGAATGAAATGGAGACTTGAGAATTTAATGGAATGGAATGAAGAATGGAGAATGGAATGGAGAATGGAATGGGATGGAGAATGGAATGGAATGAAGAATGGAATTAAATTGAATGGAGGATGGAATTGAATTGAATGGAGAATGCAGTGGAGAATGGAATGGAATGAGAATGGATTGGAGAATGGAATGGTATGGAATGGAGAATGGAATTGAATGGAAAGTGGAGTGGAATGGAATAGAATGGAGAATGGAATGGAATTGAGAAGGAAAGGAATGGAATGGAGAATGGACTGGGAAATGGATTGGAAAATGGATTATCAAATGGAGAATGGAATGGAATCAAATGGAGAATGGAAGGGAATGGAGGATGCAGGAAATGAAATGGAATGGAGAATGGAATGGAGAATGGAATCAAATGGAGAATGGAAGAGAATGGAGAATGGAGTTGAGAGTGGAATGGAGAATGGACTGGAATGGAAAAAGGAATGGTATGGAATGGATCGTAGAATGGAATGGAATGAAACGATGAATGGAATATAATAGAGACTGGAGAATTGAATCGAATGGAGAATGGAATGAAATGAAGAATGGAATGGAGAATGAATGGAATGGAGAGTGGAATGGAATGATGAATGGATTGGAATTGAATGGAGAATGGAATAGAGAATGCAATGGAGGATGGAATGGAGAATGGAATGGAATGGAGAATAGAATGGAGAATGGAATGGAATGGAGAATAGAATGGAGAATGGAATAGAATGGATTGGAATGGAATGGAGAATGGAATGGAATCATGAAATGGAAAGTGGATAGATTGCAATAGAATGGAGAATGGAATGGAATGAACTGGAGAATGGACAGGGAAATGGAAGGGAGAGTTGAGAATGGAATGGAATGGAGAATGGAATTGATTGGAATGGAGAATGGAAGAAATGGAATGGAATGGAGAATGGAATGTAACAGAATGGAATGGTATGGAATGGAGAATGGAGTGGAAAATGGAGTGGAATGGAATGGAATGGGGAATGGAAAATGTAGTGGAACGGAATGGAATGGAGAATGGAATGGAATGGAGAATGATATGGAAAGGAATAGAATGGAATGGAATGGAGAATGATATGGAATGGAGAATGGAATGCATAATGGAATGGAATGGAGAATGGAATGGAGTGGAGAATGATATGGAATGGAGAATGGAATGCATAATGGAATGGAATGGAGAATGGAATGTCATGTAATGCAGAATGGAATGGAGTGGAGAATGTAATGGCATGGAGGATGGTGTTGAATGGAATGGAGAATGGGATGGAATGGAATGGAGCATGGAATGGTATGGAATGGAAAATGGAGTGGAATGGAATAGAATGAATGGAATGGAGAATGAAATGAAATGGACTGGAATAGATTGTGGAATGGAATGGAGAATGTGTGGAATGGAGACTTGAGAATTTAATAGAATGGGGAATGCATTGGAATTGAATGAAGAATGGAGTGGAAAATAAAATGGAATGGAGAGTGGAATGTAATGGAGAACAGAATGGAATGAAGAATGGATTGGAATGGGATTGAGAATGGAATGAAATGGAGAACGGAATGGAGAATGGAATGGAATCGAGAGTGGAATGGAATGGAGAGTGGATGGAAAGGATTAGAATGGAAAATGAAATGGAATTGAATGGAGAATGGAATGGTATGGAATGGAAAACGGAATGCAATGTAATGGAGAATGGACTGGGAAATGGAATGGAATGTAATGGAGAATGTAATGGAGAATGGAAAGGAATGGAGAATGGAAGAAATGGAATGGAATCAAGAATGGAATGGAATGAAATGGAGACTGGAATGGACAATGGAATGCAATGGACAATGGACTGGAATAGAATGGAAAATGGAATGGAGAATGGATTGGAGTGGAATGGAGAATGGAATGGAAGAGAGAATGGAATGGAGTGAAGAATGGAATGGAATAGAGAATGGAAAGTAAAGGAGAATGGAATGGAATGGAGTGGAGAATGAAATGGATAATGGAATGGAAGACAGAATGGAATGGAATGAAAAGGAGAAGGAAATGGAGAATGGAATGGAGAATGGAATAGAATGGCATGCAGTGGTGAATGTAATGTAATGGAGAATGGAATGGAATGGAATGGAGAATGTTATGGAGAATGTTATGGAGAATGCAGTGAAATGGGGAGTGGAATGGAATGGAGAATGTAATGGAATGGAGGATGGAATGGAATGGAGAGTGTAGTGGAATGAAATGGAATGGAGAATGGAATGGAATAGAGAATGGAATGGAATGGAATAGAGAAGAATGGAATGGAGAATGGAATGGAATGGAGAAGGCAATGGAAGGGAATGGAGAATGTAATGGAATAGAGAATTGAACAGAATGGAATGGAGAATGGAATTGAATGGAGAATGGACTGGAATGGAATGGAGAATGGACTGGGGAATGCAATGGAATGGAAAAGGGAATGGAATGGAGAATGAAATGGATTGGAGAATGGAATGGGGAATGGAATGGAATTTAATGGAATGGAATGGAGAATGGAATGAAATGGAATGTAAAATGGAATGGACTGGGAGATCAAATAGAGGATGGAATGGAATGGAGAATGGAATGGAATGGAGAATGGAATGGACAGTTGAGTGTAGTGAAACGGAGTGGAGAAAGGATTGGAATGGAGAATGGAATGGAAGGGAGAATAGATTGGAGAATGGAATGGAATAGTGAATTGAGAATGGAATGGTGTGTAGAATGGAATGTAATGGAGAATGGAATGGGATGGAGAATGGAGTCGAATGGAGAATGGAATGGAATGGAGAATGGAATGGAATGAAATGCAATGGAGAATGGAATGGAATGGAATGGAATGGAATGGAATGGAATGGAATGGAATGGAATAGAGATAGAATGGAGATGGAATGGAGAATGGAATGGAATTGAATGGAGAATCGAATTCAATGGGGAATAAAATGGAATGGAATAGCGAATGGAATGGAATGGAGATGGAGTGGAGAATTGAATGGAATGGAGATGGAGTGGAGAATGGAAGGGAATGGAGAATGGAAGGAATGGAGAATGGAATAGGGAATGGTATGGAATAAAGAGTGGAATTTAGATGGAATGGAGAATGGAATGAAATGGGGAGTGGAATGCAATGAAATGGAATGGGGAATGGAATGGAATGGGATGTGGAGTGGAATGGAATGGATTGGAATAGAGAATTGAATGGAATGGAGAATGGAATTGATTGGAGAATGGAATGGATTGGAGAATGGAATGGAATGGCGAATGGAATTGATTGGAGAGTGGAATGGAATGCAGAATGGAATGAATGCAGAATGGAATGGAATGGAGTGGAATGGGGAATGGAGTGGAATGGGGAATGGAATGGAATGGACAATGGAATGGAATGGAATGCAATGGGGAATGGAATGCAGAATGGAAGGGGAAATGGAATTGAATGGAATGGACATCTTGCTTACAAGTAGACAGCCTAAATATGTAAACAGACCACTTGATTTCATACCTTCCTCCAATAACATTAAATAAGTCAGAAGTTAGGGAAAATTATTCAAGTGAATGCAAAGGAAACCTTCGTGGAAGATTGAATCTAGGGGTGGTACTGATCATTCTACCTATTCTAGACCATAGCCCTTCTGATGGCCACAGAAACAAGGAGACTCTGGAATACCAGAATCAGCATGTTTCACAATGATTGAACAGGCATTTTTTCGGGGGCTGTCTTCAGTAGAAATTACCAAGAGAAGTATCAATTTCCAGAACAACTAGAATTAATTCCAAGTCCTAGCTTTGATAAATTGTGGCTTCTGAAGTTTGGGTTACAAGGTCTTGTGTGATTAGGCCTTGGTTTGTACTGTATCAACAGAATAACTTTCAACTATTACTACATTTTTAACCTTTTTACCACATCAAATCTATTTTAGGTATAAGTCAAAATTAGTTTAACCAGCTGCTTGATTGAAGGGAGAAATTGTTTTATTTTTGATTCTAGATTATGATTTTAAATTCCTGATCATCTCAGGAGTTTTCTAGTTTAAACCTATATGGCAGATAGTAAACATGTTTATAATTCTCTTTATAGGGGAACCTCCATTTCTACCAGAATCTTTTGACCGAATTCTTCTGGATGCACCCTGTAGTGGAATGGGACAGAGACCAAATATGGCCTGTACTTGGTCTTTGAAGGAATTGGCATCATATCAGCCATTACAGCGAAAACTCTTCACTGCAGTATGTGGCGGTCTGTTGTTGTAAAAGAAAGTTAACTTTTGCTACTTTGGTGTTTAAACCACTGAGAGCAATCTCCATAGCAGCATTCATTACAATAGCCAAAAGGTGGGAACAACCCAAGAGTCTGTTGACAGATACATGGATAACAGAATATGCTATATCCATACATGGAACATTATTCAGCCTTCAAAGGAAGTGAGATTCTGATACATGCACAACATGGGTGAACCTGGGAAACGTTATGCTCAGTAATATGAACCAGACACAAAAGGAAAAATGCTGTAATATTTTGCTTATATGAGTAGCTGGGAAATTCATAGAGACAGGAAGAAGAATAGATATTACCAGGCATTGTGGGGCTGGGAGATTGAGGAGCTATTGTTTAATGCATATAGACTTGCAGTTTGGGACAATGAAAAAGTTCTGGAGATGAATGGTGGTGATTGTTGCCCAGCAATGTGACTGTACTGAAGGTCATTATTGACTTAAAATGACTAAAATGGTAAATTTTATGTTATTTATATTTTACTATACACACATACACACACACACAAATACAACCGAGAGGACCTAGTTTTAAATATAGAAGTTTTCCTTTAAGTTGATTCACCTTTAAGATATACAGGCAATAGTAGAATTTCGTCACATATTTAATAAATTTCTAATATTCTGCTCTATCTGAAAAGTCACTGAATTGTTAACTTGTAGTTACTAATTGATGTAAAGAAATAGATATAAACTAAATTACTCTTTTTTAAAAAAACAGAGTTCTTGGCTGGGTATGGTGACTCGCGCCTATAATCCCAGCACTTTGGGAGGCTGAGGCGGGCTAATCACCTCAGATCAGGAGTTTGAGACCAGCCTGGCCAACATGGCAAAACCCCGTCTCTACTAAAAATACAAAAAATTAGCCAGGCATGGTGATGTGCACCTATAGTCCCAGCTACTCAGGAGGCTGAGGCAGGAGAATTGCTTGAACCCAGGAGGCGAAGGTTGCAGTGAGCTGAGGTCACGTCACTGCACTCCAGCCTGGGCAACAGAGCAAGACTGTCTCAAAAAAAAAAAGAAAAAAAGTAGATTTTGGGGTCTTCTTTAGAAGAAGAAGTTCCAATAGGAAGCAAAACTCATTGATAAAAACAGGAAGAGACAGTGGCCAGTGTAGGATATAGGAGAACCATAGAAACTGTACACATTTAACTTGCCTCTAGTACTTTCAGAAGAAGCCCAGATAGAACATTTGAGGATTTCTCCTAGTCCTGCAAAAATGACTCAGTGGATTTCAGAGTGTATAGACAGTGTTTGATCATAGATGAATTCATTATTTAGTCCCAGCCCTCCAAAATACAAGGCTAGAGCAACAATGTATATTCTGTAATGATTTAGTCTCTAAAGCTGTCTTTGAGTACATTCCGATTCAACTCTCTTGGTGTTTCCTTTCATACACAAAGGTAGCACTGGTTGTGGATTATTTGACTTCCTCTTTTTCTATGAAGTCTTCAAAGAACTCATCCTCAGAATTAAAACAGCAAGCAGCAAAAAGGAAGCTTTACTTATAGCTGAAACCCACTTTGACTTGAGAATAAAATTAGGATACTTCTGTAAAGGACTTGGATTTCTGTTCTTTGTAGGTCATAGCAAAAATGGTATTTTAAAAGGCTACTAGGAGTAGACGAATGATCTCAATGAGAAGGAAAAGCTTCTCATTGAAAAGAGAGAGAACTTCAGAATATAGCAGGTGTGCCATTTGGCCTGGAGAGAAATCGAGAATGTGGATGTTAGAGTCAGACACATGTTGACTTGAGCCATGGCTCCTCCACCTAAGTGACTTTATGTACATTGCTTTCTATATCTGAGTAGTAGGGATAACAGCTCTACCTACTAGGAATACATCTTTGGTGATAGTCATCTTACTTTGTGGTTGTTATAAGGATTTGTTGAGAAAAATTCATGTACAGTGTTTAACACAGTAACTGGCACATAGTAACAAAGTTTAAATTTTGATCATCATACTCTGATTTAAAAGCACAAGTATGTATACTCTATTTTTAAAGATTTCCTTTAAAATTTTAAAAATCAGGAGCTTGAAAAGTTGAACTTTAGGTATTTGAGACAAATCTATTTTAGCATAGCACCTTATCTCCTGATTCATTTATTCAACAAATACTCAAAGAGCACCTACTGTGTGTAAGACGCTATTCTAGACGTTGACGGTACAGTATTGAGAAAGTAGACAACATTCCATGCCCTTATTCACGAGGTTTCTGTTCTAACTAGGAGAGGAAATAAATGAGTTTTTTAGTATATTAGAAGGCAATAATGCAATGGCCTATGGAGCAAGCCAAAGGAACTGGGGATAGGAGTGTTGGATTGGAATAGTTGAAAATTTACAGAGTGCCAGGGAACGTGACATACATGCAAAGATAAGGAGAAAGCAGTGCAGAGAATTAAGAGAGCTTTCCCAACTGCTGCAAAGATTCTGAGGTGCCACTGTGCCTCGTGTGTTCCAGAAACAGCAGAAGGTCAGTGTTGCCGAAATAGAACGGGCCAGGGTAAGAGGTGTACAAGAGGAGGTCAGAGAGGCAACAAGAGACTTGTTTATGTCTGGCCTCAAAGGCCTCTGTAAGGACTTTGTCTTTGACTCTAAGTGATCATGGAGGACATGTGAGGGGCTTGGGGCTGAGAAGGGACAAGCTTAAAAGGACTGCTTTGTCTGCTGTACTGAGACTAGATTGCAGGAGGGCAGGGAATAAAGCAAGCTGAAATGGGAGGCAGTTGCAATAATCCAGGCAAAAGATAAAGAGGCTTGGACCACAATGATAGCAGTGGAAGTGGTGAGAAGTGGCCAAATTCTGGCTAGAATTTGAAGGTAGAGCCAACAGGACTTGCTGATGGTTGGGGGAGTCAGAAAAAGGCGTAAAAGATCATCTGAGGTTTGGGACCTGAGATTCTGGAAAGATAGGAAGACTTCTGCAGTAGGTTTCAGAGGGAAAGGAAAAGGTCATTTTGGGGCATGTCAAGTTTGATAGGATTATAGAAATGTTGAGAAGGGCCAGACCTATGGCTCATACCTGCAATCCCAGCACTTTGGGAGGCTAAGGTGGGAGGATTGTAAGACAAGCCTGGGCAACAGTGAGACCTCATCTCTATTTAGAAAAATAAGAATAAAAAAGAAATGTTAAGAAGCCAACTGAGCGTTTAAGTAGGGAATTTAATGAGGAGGTCTGGCCTAAAAATGTAAATTTGTGAGTTTTCAGCATAAAAAATGGTATCTGAAGGCATGAAGGTGAATGATTGTATTTGGGGAAGTCTTGGTCCATATGGAGTATGACAGTTCCAAGATAATGAAATGCACCTAGTCTAGTTTGCAAGTATTGCTCTTGCATACTCTAATTACAGAAGGAATCCTTGTCACGTAGAACATCATTTTATTTATCCCAAACATTTGAAAGATGTTATACCGTATGCTATGAAATTCATGCAGATGTTTATTTGGTTTTGTGCTGTGTGTGGTCTGATCACAGTTTTCTTTAGGCAGTTCAGCTGCTGAAGCCAGAGGGTGTGCTGGTGTATAGCACATGCACTATAACACTGGCCGAAAATGAAGAACAAGTTGCCTGGGCCCTGACAAAATTTCCTTGCCTTCAGCTTCAGCCCCAGGTAAGACTCATTTCATTTTTCTCTGTGTAATAAGATAAATCACAGAAACTGAAGCACTGTGGTAAACACAGGGTGTTAACGAAGAAAAAGTAAAACTTCCAAAGTGAACACTGTAATAAACAAGAATGCTTAGATCCATTTTAGACTGCCCATAATTTGCATGTCCTGACAAAGTTTTTTCTCATCTTTGTTCCTTGCCATTGTGTTAAAATGGCACAGAGCTTGGGAGTATTTTTGTTATGTGTTTATTCCACTTGTAGCTATTCATGTTACTCGGCACCTTTTTTCTAAAAAGACTTTTTTCTTCCTTCCCAGTGCCGTATTTTTCTGATGTGGAAAATGTTGAGCATTTTCTCTCATGTCACATCAAAGCTCAAATGAGCTTTAATTAACTGTGGGATATCAGAAGACCAGCCGAAAGGGAAAAACGTGCTTCTGGATTATTGCCTATTATATACAATGTATAATATTTAAAAAGCTTTCTTATACTTTCTTTTACCTAACATAACTCTTTCTGTTATGGTCTTTATTAGAAATGTATTTTGATTCAGTTTTAGCCCAGGATATTTGAGATTAAGTTTAAATCTGTAATAATGCTCACATACATTCAGATACATTGAGCATCTAACTTTAGTACCTTTCTATACAGAAGTTAGGTAATGGGAATACATAAATATAGATAATTCAGAGATGGTTTCTAGACTCATAAATTAAGGTAATTACATTGTAGATGAAAGGAAGACTTCAGAATTCACTTGGAAACATACACACTCAAAATATATACCTAAAAGAGATGGGAAGTTTTCCCCTGACCTCCATGGGATAGTAAACGATCTGTTTTCTTAAGTATATATCTAAAGACCTATCTTCATTAACATGCAAATGATTGTCTGTGATGGTGACTTAGGATTATAGATCTTCTTCAGTAGTTTGCAAGTATCACTCAAGGCCTTATGATTCCTCTAAACTAATTGATACAGCCTTAAATTATGTATCCCTTTCTAATGTTTGTTTTTCTAGAAACTTTTCTCACCCAACTGGTATGGGTCAGAGAGAGGTACCTTAGATGCCTAAAGACCACCTTTCAGTTTTGGAAAATGTTAAATAAAGCTGAGTTTTTTCTGTTGCTTTCTTTTTTCTTTTCTTCTTCCCTTCCCCTCCCTGCTCCCTTCCTTCTCTTTTATTTCTTTTCTTTCATTTTTTATTTTTTGAGATGGAGTGTCACTCTGTCGTCCAGGCATGATCTTGGCTCACTGCCACCTCTGCCTCCCGGGTTCAAGCAATTCTCGTGCCTCAGCCTCCCAAGTAACTGGGATTATAGGTGTGCACCAGCACACCTGGCTAGTTTTTTGTATTTTTGGTAGAGACAGGGCGTCACCTTGTTGGCCAGGCTGGCCTCAAACTCCTGACCTCAGGTGATCAGCCCGCCTCAGCCTCCCTAAGTACTGGGATTATAAGTGTGAGCCACTGTGCCTGACCTCTGCTGCTTTATTGATAATAATGTTCCATTTACTGAGTCCCTGCTATATGCCAGGTGTGATACCACCTTCTTTACTTAAGCCTTGTTTAATAGATGAGGAAATGTGGTTAATGTTACCTAAAGTCATACAGCTAAAATGTGATAGAGCTGCAATTTGAGTCCACTTGTTTCCAACTAAGAAGCTCAGGCCTTTAGTAATGTCACAGTGCCTGATAAGCATGTAATCATAGGTATTTGTTCATCAGGTGACGCATAGTATTGCTTTCCCACTTTACTGTCTGGAAAGCAGCACGTATTTTCCACCAAAATGAAAGGCATTTACTCATTTTGCTATTTTTGGAAGATGTAGTCGTTACAGCCCAATTTGTCTTTTAACTTAAATAGTAGCAGGCATACTTGCTAATTATGGGATGTTCATCCATATTGATTCACTTTCTCCAAACAGGAACCGCAGATTGGAGGAGAAGGAATGAGGGGAGCTGGCCTCTCATGTGAACAATTGAAACAGCTGCAGCGATTTGATCCATCAGCTGTGCCATTACCGGACACTGACATGGACTCTCTCAGAGAGGCCAGAAGAGAAGACATGTTGCATCTGGCTAATAAGGACTCTATAGGTTTTTTTATTGCAAAATTTGTAAAATGCAAAAGCACATAGGAGAGGATGGATGCTCAGAAATGAAAATTCCAAACATTTGCTGTCTGTGGTTTTTTTTTTTTTTTTTTTATACCAAAGTGTTGTCAGGCCAACTGAATGATGACGTAGTTGCTAAGGAAACAGGAAGGGCTGCCAGCTGTTTTACCAGGGATCCAGAGACACAGAGGAAGTAGGGGGTGGTATGAGATTATATTTTCTGTTTTTAAAAGAATTTTTTGCTTTATGTATTTGGAGTATAAAGAAAAACAGATGCCTGTAGATGTCTGGAGCATATTTTCATTTGCGAGCTAATGTTTTAATTTGTGAAGAATACAAGTTATTTTAATGTTAAAATTAGTGAATCTAACAAAAGGAATAAATTAGCAGCATTTGATGTGGTTATGAAAAGTGGTTTTTGTTCCCTACATAGTAGTTTCTTAAGGATTCAGGGCATGGGAAATCAAACATTGACTATGTGCCAATAATGGAGGTAAGTATTTTACCTGACTCTTTGCTTATTTAGTAGGTCAACCCCCTTTCAAATGAAGTCTGGACTTCCTCTAAATGATAGTATGAAGTGATAGTCTAAATGATAGTCTGTGTTTAATGTTTTTCATAATTTTAAACGAAAAGGTAAAATGAGTATTTTCTTCACTTTGTAGATTTAGAAAATGAGATTATTCCACAATTTGGGTAACTTATCATGTGTTCGAAACATATAAGTTATTAGAAAATGGTTGGTGAGAGAAAAAAAAAAAAAAAAAAAACCAGCTCTGGCAGCTGGGAAGTGGCCTGGCCTGACCCTTATAGCTGGGCCTTGGTGTTCTCCTGTTGAACATAAACAATTTCACCTAACACCAGCATCAGGCAAGGCAGCTGTACCTATCATAGATCCAGACAAAAAAAGACCACAATCAACTCTGAACTCAGACAAAAAGCAGATCATCCTTCGAACTGCAAAAATACCCAAGCATCCCACTGTAGTGGCCAAAATAAGTGACTGCTTTTCAATTTAATTTTACTTTTTAAAGACAAGGTCTTGCTCTGCCACCCAGGCTGGAGTGCAGTGGCATGATTTCATAGCTCTCTGCAACCTCAAACTCCTGGGCTAAAGCAATCTTCCTGCCTCAGCCTCCCCCAGAGTTGTGTGCTACCTTGCTTGGCTAATTTTTTTTTTTTTTTTTTTTTTTTTTTTTTGTGAGAGAGATGGGAACTTGCTGTGTTACCCAAGCTGGTCTTGAACTCCTGGCCTGAAGCAGTCCCCCCGCCTTGGCCTTCTAAAGCACTGGGATTACAGATGTTAGCCATGCACCCAGCCAGCTTTGAAGAAAACATTACAGCCTTAGGATTTTGCCTTTCTATTGGCTTTTTAGACCAATCAGAATACTTAGTACCCAGCCATAGTTTTAAGGCTGTCTTGTGGTGTTTAAATCCATCATACTGTTTTGTTAGCTTTTATTCAAATCGCCCAAAAGTTATCAGACCTTGGGCATAAGAAATGGACAATTGCTTAATAGTCTGATTTTTCTTCCCCCCTCACAGGTTTTCTTTAGGAATTTCTCATAACTATTTATTGTGTCCATAAGGAGTGCAAGGTCTCTTGGATCAGGTAAGACCGATAGATGGCCTCTTCTTTAAAGAAGGCTTTCTTGAATACCCTTCCCTGAGGTTGGACAGGCACTGTTCCCCTTCTGTGTGCCCCTGGCACCCACATCTAATGTTCTCCTGGCTTACGACACTCTCATTCAAATTTTCTATCCATGCCCCTGAAGCCCCAGCTTCACACCTAGGAAACATCCTCCAGGCAGAGACCCTGTACTGCCTTTTCTCTCAGTCACAGCTTCAGGGCAGTCAATAGATGCTTATTGTTTGAGAGAAAAATTATTTCAAGCAAACCTGTGTCTTTTACATCCCTCATTCTGCCTTATATCCAGTAGATGTCATTTGACTAAAGAGAAACAATTTTCCTGTGCGACTTATCTTTTTAGGGCTCAGCATACCTCCTTAAACTTTAAATGTGTTTGAAGAAACTCTACAAAAATCATTTTCTGTAATGCTCGCTGCACATCCTTATTTGCTAAGCTGGGATGAAAATGGCAGAAAATCAGCCTAGCAACAAACTTGTACTGGTGTAAATGTTTGATTAAGACCAACAAATGTCAAAATACAACCAATGCCATCAAATAGAAGAAAAATATTTACATATTGGAAACAGGACAGAGAATACTATTCGGAATTTTTCCTTGAACGTAACTAATTTTCAGTGGGTTTCTTCCTTTCAAAAACTTAAGCAAATTGGAAAATCACATAAACTTAAGGGATATAGCAATATAAGAAAAAAATGTGGGAGGAAGGTGAAAAAATCAGGGAAATGTGAGGGAAAATTAATATATATTTTAACATATTTAGTATGAACATTTCTATGAAACAGAAAAAGTACTTAAGTTCAACAGTGAGTACATTTACTTCAAAACCCTGTGTCATGTTTCAGTTTAAATAACGAATCTAAGTACAAATAGTTAAAAGTACAGTGTAGCAGAAATTAAACACTTGATCCAGAACCCATAAGTGACCCAGATGATTCTACTAGAGCTCACATTGAAAAAAAAAAATTTTTTCTACATGGAGCTATCTTTTTTTTTTTTAATCAGACATAATAGGAAGATTACTAAAGGAACATAAAGTGTTTGGCATTGCCCCAAGCAAGATGCCCCACAGATGCGAAGTGTTGAATATTTAATATAGTCTCAACTACATGAATCATTTCTAACATGGCAATTAATACTACTACTAATAAACAGTGCAGAAGCCAGCTCTTTATTTGTTTTATATGAATTACTTTAAACCAGGTTTGTTAGACAGTTCAGTGTAGCTGACAGTGAATGTTTAACAGGAATGCATAGCAGACCATGTTAAAAATGTGGCATTGTCCCAAAGTACAACATGACTAAGACATCCTACATTTAGCAGCACCTTTTTGTAACAGTAACTTAAATGAGCAGTAGAGAAAGAGCATAGGAAAGACTGAAATGGGTATGACCAAAAAAAAAAAAAAAAAAAAAAAAAAAAAAAAAAAAAAAAAAAAAAAAAAAA
>NW_016804580.1:2789516-2805645 GCF_001698545.2 Rhinopithecus bieti | reverse complement strand
AAAAAAAAAAAAAAAAAAAACCCAACTATTAAATACATTTCCAGCATTTTCTAGGTTGACTACAAAAATCATGGTTCTACAGCTGAGTGGGTTAAGATTAAGCCTTTGTTGTGTGAAAAGACTATATACATTCCACAGGTCAGTAAATATCCCATTACCCTTGGGATTATTTCCTCATTTACAGATTTACTACACAGTTTACACATACGTCCACTATACAGTTTTTCACATATAGATGCTCTTATGTCAAATCCTTCAAGCTAGTTTTTTGAGGAATATTCTAATTTGCACTCATATGTGCCACAGTAAAGTGCAAGCTAAGAATCTAGATACAAAATAAAAAAGATGGAAACTCTCACCACTACTTTTTGAAAGGGATTAATGATAGCAGCAAGTAAGATAAATACTAGCTGTGTTTCAAGAATTTAAATATTCCAAAATCATTAATTGGGATGAAATAGTAAAGGATTGAACCTAGTAATTGTGAATCTCTTACCATGACAAAAGTTTTATCAGAAATACTTTATAAAAGCAATTTTCATTAGAATGTGGTTTCCTACTGGTAGGACAGTGTAAGAATTGTCAAGTTTATTATGACTACTGTTTTTATATTTGGTAAAATAAATTCATGTAAACAGTATAGAGCTAATTAACAAATTGGAAATTTTTTATATATAAGCTGATAAAACATTATATATGTAACTACTTTTTATTTTCTTTTTTTAGACACCAGGTTGTCACCAGGCTGGAGTGCAGTGGTACAGTCACGGCTCACTGCAACCTCTACCTCCTGGGCTCAAGGGATCCTCCTGTCTCAGCCTCCCAAGTAGCTGGGTCTACAGGTACATTCCACCACCCCAGCTTAATCATTTTTTAATACTGAGTTTTCTTGGGGATAAGGGAAATAAGGTGTTAAATGTAAAACAGTTTTACTTATAAAAGTCTAAGAATATTTGGCAAGAACTTGGAATAATCAAGGAAGCAAAATAATTGATTTTATAACTATAGTTTTGCTAAATAGGTTTTTTTGTATGTTTGTTTGTTTGTTTTTTGAGATGGAGTCTCACTCTGTCACCCAGGCTGGAGTACAGTGGCACGATCTTGGCTCACTGCAGCCTCCACCTCCTGGGTTCAAGCAATTCTCCTGCCTCAGCCTCCCGAGTAGCTGGGATTATAGGTGTGCACCACCATACCTGGCTAATTTTTTGTATTTTTGGTAGAGATGGGGTTTCGCCACATTGGCCAGGCTGGTCTTAAACTCCTGACCTCAGGTGATCCACCTGCCTCGGCTTCCCAAAGAGCTGCGATTACAGACATGAGCCACCATGCCCGGCTGATTATTTTGTTATATATGTGAATATGTAGATCTGAAGTTAGGCAGTTATACACAGGCATTTTATTGGGACCAACTTCAAGTACCAGGTACTTGCACTCTTAATATTGTCTTACCATCCAGTTATAAACACTGGACAAAGTAAACATTTGAGACATGGAAAAGGTCTTAGCCTTAAACATGATGACAAAAGCTTCTTACAGCAGTGTAATTGAGGCATGGAGATAATGTCTTCAAGGTTCCCCTTCCGTGTAGATGTCTTATGTAGGATAATATTCTAAACATTTTATTCACTTCAGGTCACCCCATTTTGCCCTGATTACTTCTGAAAAACAGAAACTTTGGTTATAAGAAGCACTTCTGGGTTCTGACAGACAGTGAACCTGCTGGAGTCAGTGGTGGGAAGGAATGCTAGGTAACTGGGAGGTAAACAACAGGAACAATAGGCAAGGTTAGAAAATGAAGTGGGAGAAGTTATAAAAATTTATTTTCCCACGAAATAATTCCACAAGCTGTGTAAACATTTCTTACTAAAACAAATACTCTAACACACAAAGATTGTACATTTCCAGTGAAACACTCACAGTAAAATTGCCTGTATTTTTTACTCTCTAGGAGCAAAAACAAGGAGGCAGCAGATGAATGCTTTCCTAGTTACCTTTGGCAGCAAGCTTACTCACATTCCCTGACTGCTCAATGGGTTATTAAAGCAACATATAGCACAATTAAATACAGAGCCAGGTGGGCAGAATGCTCTATATCAGTCTTTAGTTTCTTCACTAGTCTTCAGCATTCCAATTCATCTCAGCCATTCAGTCACTCGTGCACACTCTTACATACAGACACACACACGTGCGTATAGCCAGTTCCGGCTCATAGACTCCAGTGCAGTGACTAGAACAGACACTAGCTACTAAGAATGTGTCACAATCAGTGTGAACTGTATGGAGTAGAACAACCTCTGGAGTTTTATATCTACCATAATTTATGGTGAAAATTACAAACTTACAAGGATGGTATAACATTCAGAATTCAAACCTTTTCAAGTCAAGCAATCACACATATTTACAGTATGTACAATCTTTCTACTAGAATGAGGATAGGTGTCTAGACAATGTTATTACAAATTTCCTGAATGTGGGCATTTCTAGTCCCTGTAATTCATAAAGCAAATCTGCTGACTTGGCATTAAGACTCTAAAATAGTGTGATCAAACTTATATATATATATATATATATAATATAATAAGAAGGTGTTTGCAGAAATAACATTTACAAACTGTCTATACAGTACACAGTACTAGTACATAGAAAATAGATTCTAACTTTATGATCCCCTTTGTGTAAGGCAAGACTGAATCTGTCCCCAAATTTAGTCAGCCAGAGGTACAAGCAAGAAACAGTGGTCCATGAATGAATATGCAAATCAAGTGCCTGCGTATTAAAAATCTGGAGAAACGAGAAATTCCACTTTTTATCTGTGCTGATTCTGGCTTGTTGGATACATCAACTACATTTCTTAAAACACCAACATCACCTGGGTGGCAACAGATTTTGTTCAAGTGGCAGCTACCCAAAACAGTTTTTGAAGAGTCCAGTATACAACCGGAGGACTGCAGCCATAGCAGGCCAATTTATGTAGCACTTACAAAAGAAAAAGTATCTTAATACTCTATTCATGCTATTGCTATTGAAGCAACAGCAATACAAAATATTACAAGACAGATCACATATGATTGCAGTGTAGACCCCAAAGGCTTTGTTTTGGGGATGCTGTTATACAAGACTTCAAAAAAAAAAAAAAAAAAAAACACACACACACACACACAAAAGGGCAAAAGTCATTGGCGGATGTAAACATCCCTGTTCCACTCCCCAGCCTCATTCCGTTTTTTGGATATCACTTCTCCATCCTTTTCACAGTAGCGATCCTTGGATTTATGACGGCTGCGCTGTTTGTTGCACTCATTGTGGTCCTGCTCTCGATCCATGTCTCGGGAACGGTGCCGAGACTCCCGGTGTCTGTGGTCACTGCTCCCGTGGGTCTCGTCTCTGTGGTTGTGGTCACGGTGTGAGGCATAGTGGTCCACGTGGTCATGGGAATAATCTTCCTTTGGCTCTATGTAGGCAGAGTCTCGACTCTCCTGGGTTTCCGAGTCAAATGTCTCTTGCCTGGAGAGGCCGCGACTTGTCCCACCGCGATGGTTGTGGTGTGGGGCTGAGGAGGAAGAGCGGTGCTGGGATTTCTTGACTGGTTCCACACTAGGTTCTTCTTCAGCTTGGGAAGCAGAACGGATAGGAGCGGAGCGATCAGTCCTTTGATCACCTTGAGAACCCTGGCAGCAAAAGGAGCATACCAAGGCATTAACCAAGGTCAGTGTGTAAAGAACATGTCCCAGAACAAGCGCATTCAAGTGGAGTCCTTTTTAAGCATCCGAAATGAAGTCTAACCTAGCTTCATCCCTTTGGTAACATCCAGTGCCATTTATAAGGCTTGTAGTGTATTAAATTGGACTTTGTAAGTGCCTAGAACAGTGTGCATGGTAACCTTTTCCTTAAAAAAAAAAAAAAATAGGGCAAGTATTCTTTTATATATTCTCCTGCGGCTCAAATATAGTTGCAGGTCCCTGAGATTTTTCTATACAGGGGTGTAAACTTAACTATCTCTCTCTGCTTGACTGTCTGTGATAATATTAAAGATAGCAAATCCTTATATGATACAATGATACAATATGGGACAGGCACTGTTCTAGACCCTTTGTATGTAATAACTCATTAATACAACAGCCCTATAAGATCATCTCATGAGATTACTAATTCCAGCAGCCTCATGGACAGGTTGCCATTATTATTCCTGAGGTAAGAACAGTTAAGAAATTTGCCCCAGGTTATCTGCCCCACAAGTGGTAAGAGGTGGAGCCAGGATTTGAATCCAGGTGATCCACTTCCAGAGTCTATACTACTGTTTAAAGTAGAAAGTTTCTACTGTATAAAGTTTCTGTAGTCTGTGTTTGTTCCCAGTATATTCTGTCGATGGTGCTTTTCTTACAGGTACATGGCTCATGCTGGACTTGCTTTGAGTTAATATACTAGAACAAGCCCCAAGCAGGCTACTGGGCTTGAATCCTAGAGGTGTCACCATAGGCCACCTTTTTTCCTATGAAGATTGTATCTATAGATATATATATAAAAACTCCCCTTACCTGTGAATTAGAGGCTAGAGTGGGGCTAAGAGGCAGACTTGAAGTGGCTAATGTACGGCTAAGGAGAGGGTTGGGGAGGCTGCTGCTGGGAGGATGGGTGGCCTTCCAGTAGGCCTCCAGATAGTCGGCAAGGTGCTCACAGGCATCCTCAAGCTGGTTCTCATCCAAGATCACATCGAACAACTCCTGCAGAGGCAGACATTCCAGACCACATTGACGCAGCCCCTTCCCACCTCCATAAGAGGAGGAAGGGGCTCATGAGCTGCACCCCTTTGTACTTGCTCCTGCTTCTATAAGCGCTGCTACTATCTCCTTTTTTATTTAGTTAGCAAGTGTCTGACTACCTCAAATCATTGTTTAGAGCACTGAATGCTTAACTAATAATGACCAGAAAGGTAACAATTGTTAAGGGTATGGTAGCACAGAAAAGTTGTCTATCAGCAATGAAAAAAGGCATGGATACTGTGGTACAAAAGAGAGGTATATATATTTGAACAGAATAGGATAGAAGCCTATTCTTGACATCAAGATCATGAAATCTTTTTTCTTTTCTTTTTTTTTTTTTTTTTTTTTTTTTTTTGAGACAAGAGTCTCAAAAAAAGAGCCTGTTGCCCAGGCTGGAGTGCAGTGGCCTGATGTTGGTTCAGTGCAACCCTAGCCTCCTGGGTTCAAGCGATTTTCCTGCCTCAGCCTCTCAAGTAGCTGGGGTTACAGGTGCCTACCACCAAGCCTGGCTAATTCTTGTATCTTTAGTAGAGATGGGGTTTTGCTGGTTTTGCCATGTTGGCCAGGCTGGTGTCGAACTCCTGGCCTCAGGTGATTTGCCCACCTTGGCCTCCCAAAGTGCTGGTATTACAGGTATGAGCCACCATGCCTGGCCCAAGATTATGAAATCTGAATTTAGAAATTAATAAGGTAAGATTAGGATGTGAAATTTGGCAGAAGCAGCTGAAACCACTGATAATTTGACATTGTCCAAACTTCACAGTTCAGCAGAGAAGAAAAAAAGTCACCTTTCAAAAGATTTTTTAGTGTTTATTATAAATTTTAACATACATTAAGCAATCAAATATTCATAGCGCCTGAAATAGCTATGCTTAAAAAGAAAAAAAAAGCCCGGCGCAGTGGCTCATGCCTGTAATCCCAGCACTTTGGGAGGCTGAGGTGAATGGATCACGTGAGGTCAGGAGTTTAAGACCAGCCTGGGCAACATGGCAAAGTCCCGTCTCTACTAAAAATACAAAAATTAGCAGGGCATGGTGGCATGTGCCTGTAGTCCTAGATACTTGGAGGGCTGAGGTGGGAGGATCACTTGAGCCCAGGAGGCAGAGGTTGCAACAGTGAACCGAGAGGCCACCACTGCACTCCTGCCTGGGCGACAGAGCAAGACCCTACCTCCAAAACTAAACCTAGGAAAGCTCTATAGCCCCAAGACATTTTATGTAAAGCATAGACGACAAGTGAGAATCTAGTTAACTTATTCCTTAGAAATTGATTTAAGACCTTGTGAAAATATTTCTCAGACAGTTACTAAGAGCAGACAACTTGCTCCCTATGATCAGAAATGAATAATATACCAACTCCAAATAGACTCATCATACAAGCCAAATTTTTGGAACCAGGATCTTGTGTTAGATATTAGCAATGTGAAGTTACTGCAGGATGTACTGAAGCTTTTTGTAAGCTATAATCATCATTTGGATTACTTGTGCGTAAAACACATGATCATGGAAGGAACATGATCATGGAAGGAGGGAGGACAGTTTACTTTGGAATGAATACCACTTTAAGTAATGAGGATTCTCTTCCCTGACAGGTGTTTGAGGGTTTTTTTCAAAATATAATGCCAATTCTGGCCAGACATGGTGGCTCATGCCTGTAATCCTAACACTTTGGAGGGCCAGGGCACGAGGATCACTTCAGGCCAGGAGTTGTAGACCAGACTGGGCAATACAGGAAGATTTAGCAGGGGGAAGGACAAAGATCTCTATAGGGGGGAAAAAAAGTTAGCCGATCATGGAGGCATGCACCTATAGTCTCAGCTGCTTGGAAGGCTGAAGCGTGAGGATCACTTGAGCCCAGGAGTTCAGGGCTGCAGTGAGCTAAGACCATACCACTGCACTCCCAACATGGGCAACAGAGCAAGACCTCGTCTTAAAAAAAAAAAAAAAAAAACCAGGTCTGATCTCTGTAACTGGATTATGCTGTATATTAGAGATAACTTACTGGAGGACACTGAGCCAGTTTATCAGCTGCTACCATCTGGACGTTGAGGTGTTTAGCTTGAGATTTCCCTCGAGATTTTATTAACCTTTGTAAAACCTGTAAAAGATAATGAGTTTTTAACAAAGTAATAACTACACCCAGGTAAAGAACAAGGTACATTATTGACTCCTTTCTCTTGGGCCTTTTTATATACAGCACAAGGGGCTCATAATAGATGGAGCTATAAGATTATCTGCAAAATTAACATGTTAACGTAAATCACAGTTGCAAGCTTTAAGCACTCACATTCTTTTTTCTAAGCTAGCAGATCTCAAACATTTTGTCTCACAACCTCTTTAAAGAAGCTAAAATGGAAAACTATTAAAACATTTAAAAATTCACAATAAATCTGCTACATGTTAAAATAATTTTTTTTTTAAATAAAAATAGCTACATTTTTTACAAATCTCTCTAACAGCTGGCTTCATAGAAGACAATTGCAGTCTCCTGTTTGCCTCTACAGTCAACCTGCTGCAGTGTCTTGTTTTGGTTGAAATATGTGAAGAAAATCCAACCTCTTACAGATTTGTAATTGAGAAAAGGAGAAACAATTTAGTATAGTCTTCTTTGATACTACACTAAAACTCAACAAATGGTAGTTTCTTAAAGACTAGTTGTTATGTGGAATCTGAAACCTGCAGTGAAATGTTCTTCCTCCATGACATTCCATTGGTCTGTCTTGAAAGTAACATTATTCATTGATCATACAAACAGTAATGGTTCACTGACTTCAGATCTTCCAAATGTTGACATATTTCATTATACAGTATTAAAACATCATATTCATTAATATTACCATTGATCTCATCAGAGAAATCTTTATTGGAAAGCTTCTAAGTCCTCAGAGGTGCATGCAAGTTTTCTGAAAGCTTGAGTTTTATCATTGGCAACACATGCTGTTCTCCTTGAAGTGACAGGCTTATTTTGTCCAAGAAAATATCTGCTACACCAAGTCTGAATAAGCATAGCCTGACAGTTGTTGTTGGAGATAAAAATGGTATTCCATGAAAAACATGGCTAGTTTAGTTCAAAACTCAATCACACCAGTGCTTGTCCTTCAGACACTTTTTGGTATGCAGCAGGAGCTTTGTGTGTACTTTATTACACTGAATATTAAAAGTCAAGATTTAATAAAAGTAATAAACTATACTACTTTATCAGGACAGTAAGTGAAATTGGCTTTTTTCCCCCTTAAACTGGGAAAGCATAGTGGTGATGAATACATTAACTTCTGGTACTTTGATACCACAGTCTTGATTCATGCTTAGATGCCAGCAGTTTTACCCACCATTGCTTTTGCATCAGCCTTGCAATGTCAAAACAGTGAAAATGTCAAATAGTGTCCTAGTATTATCACGGAAGTAGTTTTGACTACTTAAATGGACCCTCTAAAAGTGTCTCAAGACCCTCCAGGGATCCATGGACCACACTTTGAGAACAGCTGTTCTAAGCCATGAAACTAACCATGCCTTGTTTATATCAATTTAAAAATTGTTGACCATCATATCTCTTCAAATTCTCTGTACATCATAAAGGCTATTACAATAGCCTAATTATAGAAAGCAGAACATAAAATACATTTTACTAAAATTTGATTATAGAGCAAACAGTAGCAATCCTACTTACCTTAGGAGAAGAAATCTTTACATATACTATAATAGGGGCCAGGGAGGTTTTACTGAGTTGAGCTGGATGATTAATCGTATCTGCATCAAGGACCACCAATTGCAATGTTCTTGCAAGTTCAAAAATCCTTTCAATTTCACTCTGAACTTCCGCTGTAAAGGGTGAAACGGTTCAGTTAAAGTGCAGTATTTTTAAGATAAAGTAAAATGGTATACTGTTTCTTCAACAGAAAGGTGAGTAGGTCAGCCATTATGTTAATGCTTATAGGCAACAGAATTGATAAAAGTTTACAACAGTAATTTATCCTCTTAGAAAGGGCTCTTTCTCCACACATCATTAGGATGTAAGGAATTTTTCTCTCAACCGGCTGCAGAATTTACTTTTAGTATAATACTTGGATTGTGGAAATTTTTAGCTCTCTGCTGACATTCTTTGTGCTTCCACTTTATGAAATCATTTCATAAAACTGCTGTAAAATAAGAAGCTTGAGCTATCTTCCATGTGTTCATTGCAGACCACATTGCACTAGCAACCACGACAAGTTTTCCTTTCAGTGCATGGGCTGATCTATGTTTACATGTCATCTATGCCGTCTAGATATGTTTATTAACAAGATGAAATACAAAATCAAACAGGAAAGACGTGAATGGCACCAGTAACAAACTTATCCAAAAACACACCTCATATTTTCCAACCAGAGGAATACCCCTTTAATAGTCACGCTTGAAAAGGGCAGTTTTCAGAGGCAGCACTACAGAAATCTAAAGTATAAAATTTGTAGAAATTTATCACAAAACATTTAAGTATCTACTTGAACTCCAAGAAAATTACATTCAGTTCATCTACTGTTCCATGATCTCCAAAGAGTCAAAAACAGGACTGACAGCATTTTCTGCGATGAGGGAAATATCCTCTATATGTGATCCAGCGTGGCAGCAAGTAGCTAATGGGCTACTGAGCATTTGAACTATAGCTAGTGTGAACAGGCAAGTACATTTTTAAAATTCAATAAATAGCCAGAAGCTACTATGACTAGGCAGCATAGGTCTATAAAGCAGAGTACCCAGCTTACAGTTACCGCTGCAGTCGTGCAGGTTGAATTCCATGAGACTTTTATGCCAGCAAATGTGGATTTACAATTACGTTTTAATTCCTCTTAGGCAGTTCGATTCATGCCAGAAGCTTCCTGGAGATAATTTTAACTAGTACATTATTGAAGAAAAGGTATCTCTCTGGTCACTAATCCATCTGCCTCACAGTATGTTATGACTTGAGTCCTTTTGTTTACCTAGATATCTTTAAAAAATCAGGGCCCAAACTACATGAGATACTAGCTTTAAAATAACAGTGGGCCACTGAACCCCAGTCAAGTTCCAACCTTGTTTATTGTAAGAATTAAGAAATCTGATCACAAAGATTTCCATCTTTGTTTCATATGTTAATAGTAAGTGTTCAGACAGTCACAGCATCCCATGTAACTCCTTGCTTTTAAAGGATTGAGCACTATTTTTATTGATTGTAAGTTTAATATGTGTGTGGTTTTTTGTTGTTGTTTTTTTTTTGGAGACAGTCTTGCTCTGTCTCCCAGGCTGAAGTGCAGTGGTGCAGTCTTGGCTCACCTCCGTCCGCCTCCCCAGTTTAAGTGATTCTCTCACCTCAGCCTCCCACGTAGCTGGAATTACAGGCATGTGCCACCAGGACCAGCTAATGTTTTGTATTTTTAGTAGAGACAGGGTTTCACCATATTGGCCAGGCTGGTCTGAAACTCCTGACCTCAAGTGATCTCCCGCCTCAGCCTTCCAAAATGCTGGGATCACAGGCATGAGCCACTGTGCCCGGCCCTAATATGTGCTTATTGTATAAAATCTGGATAACCTTAAAAAATATTACATATACAGATATTCTTTCTATTATATCAATATATTAACATATGTTTTAATATATACACATATATAAAGATATTTCTGGTAGCCTTACATACATACTTTATACTCCTTTAATTAAAGGGAAAGATTTTTTAAAAGATTTTAAAGTGGACTTTCAGAATCCTGGTGGAACACCATATTAGTAGATACAACCTTAAGGATCGATGACAAATTCTGATAATACTTTTGACTTCAAAGTAAAATGATGCTTTTAAAAGGAATGTATCCATGCATGGAATTTTCCTTTGACAGAGTATATCATGCTCAGAATTTACTGTAATAAAGAAATGTCAGAAACTCCCCCAATGTTTGTTTCTGAAACTGAAAGTCAATTTGATTCTTTTGAGTTGGCCTAGTGTCAGGCCTCTGAGCCCAAGCTAAGCCATCATATCCCCTGTGACCTGCACGTATACATCCAGATGGCCTGAAGCAATTGAAGATCCACAAAAGAAGTGAAAATAGCCTTAACTGATGACATTCCACCACTGTAATTTGTTTCTGCCCCACCCTAACTGATCAAGGTACTTTGTAATCTTCCCCACCCTTAAGAAGGTTCTTTGTAATTCTCCGCATCCTTGAGAATGTACTTTGTGAGATCGACTCCCTGCCGGCAAAACATTGCTCCTAACTCCACTGCCTATCCCAAAACCTGTAAGAACTAATGATAATCCCACCACCCTTTGCTGACTCTCTTTTCAGACTCGGCCCGCCTGCACCCAGGTGAAATAAACAGCCTTGTTGCTCACACAAAGCCTGTTTGGTGGTCTCTTCACATGGACGCACATGACCCTAGCTAATGAAAGAATGCACTTCAGCATCTTGAAGAGGGGAACAAGCTTTCCTCAACTCCTCACATCCCACAGTTTCGTATACCCACTGAATTAAACCAAACTGAAAAATGAGTAATACCTTTCCATGCTTTATACCTCTAATATCTATTAAACAACACCCAAGAAGAATCAATGTTTCCTCTAAGATACAGAAGAGAAGCTACAACACTGATCATTAGAGAAATGCAAATCAAACCACAGTGCGATACCATCTCCCACCAGTTAGAATGGCTATTATTAAAAAGTCAAAAAATAACAGATGCTGTTGAGGTTGTGGAGAAAAAGGAATGCTTATACACTGTTGATGGGAGTGTAAATTAGTTACACCATTGCGGAAGACAGTATGCCAATTCCTCAGAGACGTTACAGATAGGAATACCATTTGACCCAGCAATCCCGCTACTGGGTATATACCCAAAGAAATATAAATCATTCTGTTACAAAGATACATACACGTATATGTTCACTGCAGCGCTATTCACAATAGCAAAGATGTGGAATCAAACTAAAGGCCCATCAATGATAGAGTGGATAAAGAAATCATAGTACATATACACCATGGAATACTATGCAGCCGTAAAGAACAAGATCATGTCCTTCGAGGGACATGGATAGAGCTGGAGGCCATTATCCATAGCAAACTAACACAGGAACAGAAAACCAAATACCACATGTTCTCACTTGTAAGTGGGAGCTAAATGATGAGAACACATGGACACATAGAGGGTAACAGTACACACACTGGGGCCTATCAGAGTGGGAGGAGGAGAAGACTCAGGAAAAACAACTGATGAGTACTAGTCTTAAAACCTGGGTGCTTTGAAATGAAAAAACAAAAAACAGAAGTTAACTTATTTAGAAGGAGGTTTCTGTAATCAAACAATACTGTAATAATAGAGAGTGGAGACGGTTACTTTCATTGTGGCTAGTGTTGAGAGACACCTAAGTGGTCAGTTAGGAATTAAGACCTGGAGATAGCTCTAGTATAAGTTATTTAATGCCGTATGTGTTATTCCAATGCCATTTTCATAATTACTACACACAAAACTCTTAATTTTGACCAGTATCTGCCTTATCTTACAAAACTGTAAAGCCTTCTCTAACCACCTTTCTCCCCACACTAGTAAATTCTGCTTCTCTGTCCCCACTGCCACATATCAAAGTGACTTCGGGGGGCAGAAGTGAAGCGTCATCGCTTCATAGAGCTGTAAGGTCATTGGGTAACATATTGAACCTCTTAGAACCTAAGTATTCTTACCTGTATTATGGAAATGAGGACTAAACGAATCCATATGCAAAGCTTCCCTTACAATTATTACAGTACTTGGCCTACAGTAAGTGCAGACAGTCCATGACTTACGATGGTCTGACTTAAAGATTTTTCAACTTTACAGAGTGTGAAAGCAATATACGTACAGTAGGATCCAAACTTTGAGTCCCCATGCAACCATTCTGTTTCTCACTTTTAGTATTCAACACATCACATGAGATACTCTACACTTTATTATAAAATGGGTTTGGTGTTAGATGACTTTGTCCAACTGCATTTTTTATTTTTTGCATTTTGTACTTTTGCATTTTTATTATAATAAAATTACAGCCTCCTCCTTGGCTCACTCTTTACTCCTTGATCTGCTGCTTTTAGAATTCTCAACCACTGACCAACCATCTCTGTCTGTCTGTATATACAAGATTTTGTCCATGTCTTCCTGTAAAACAAACACTTTGAGAAAGAGTACTTTGTGTCCTTTACTTTTGTGTCCCTGGGCACCAAAATAATGCCTGGCACATGGTTGGTACTCAAGTATATGCTAAATGAATGAATCCCTCTGGTCTGTACATGGTCCCCTACCAACTTAAGAATAATGATATGGTTTGGCTGTGCCCACCCAAATCTCATCTTGAATTGTAGCTCCCATAATTCCCACATGTCATAGGAGGGACCTGCTGGGAGGTAACTGAATCATGGGAGCGGGTCTTTCCCATGCAGTTCTCCTAATAGTGAATGAGTCTCATGAGATCTAATGGTTTCATAAAGTGAAGTTCCCCTGCACACGCTGTCTCTTGCCTGCTGCCATGTAAGACATCACTTTGCTCCTTCTCCACCGTCTACCATGATTGTGAGGCCTCCTTAGCCATTTGGAACTATGATTCTGTTAAACATCTTCCCTGTATAAATTACCCAGTCTCGGGTATGTCTTTATTAGCAGTAATTCTTGTGAGCATCAGATGATGTGTGGAAAGAGTTTTAAGTGTGACAGATAAGGACATAAAAAAGGAAATTGCTGTAAGCAAAACACATGATCACATTTTCTTCGTGTGAACAGACTAATACAAATAAGCTCCAAACTTTTCACATCTTACCCCTGCCTATCTCTCTGGTGTCATCTCGCATCTCCCTCTTTTTAAAACCATATATTTTAGCTTAAATGAAGCACCTATGTTTTTCTGAAGCCTGTTGTGGCTTTCACTGTCTCGAATCACTGTCACCCATTCTCCACTCCTTTCCCTTTTTCTTGGCTAAATCCTGTCATCTTGAAGTCTCAGCTCAGGATCAGCTCCCTGGAAAAGCCTTTCCCTGTGCCTCCTGCAGCATCAGCTCTTTGGCAGCCAGTTCATGGCTGGACCACTTTGCTCATCACCCTCTATTCGACGGGCTCTTCACTGATTCGCCTTATGGCTACACCCAGCTCCTTGAGGGAAGGGGCTTCATCAGTTCATTTTTTTATTTGTGGGCTTTCACGTGATTTTTAGTATCTAGTGTATGCTCTATGAAATACATAGACTGGAAGATTCATTTAAAAACAATGTATAATCAGTAGTTGCAAAAAAATCTTGGCAATCTAAGGAAATCTGTTAAGTAATTGATTCCACTGATGAGTCTTAAAAAATGACCTGACTTGGTTAATTCAGTTTAATCTATGAAATGAACATTTTATAATAATTCTTGGCCAGGTGCTGTGGTTCATACCTGTAGTCCTGGCACTTTAGGAGGCCAAGGCAGGGGGACTGCCTGAGCCTGGGAATTTGAGACCACCCTGGGCAACATAGTGAGATTCCATCTCTATAAAAAATTAGCCCAATGTAGTGGCATGTGCCTGTAGCCCCAAATACTCAGGAGGCTGAGGTGGGAGGTTTGATTGAGCCTATGAGGTCAAGGCACAGTGAGCCATGATCCACACTACTGTACTCCAGCCTGGGTAACAGAGTGAGACCCTCCCTCAAAAAAGCAAAATAAAAAGTAATTCTTGTGAGCATCAAATGATGTGTGGAAAGAGTTTTAAGTGTGACAGATGATAAGGACATAAAAAGGAATTGCTGTAAGCAAAACACATGATTACATTTTTTCCTCAAATATATTTCTAAACCTGTTACTGAAGTTTTGCCAATGAAGGGTTGTTAGGTGAGAAACAAAACTGAGTTCTATAATGTATCATGCTCATTGCTAACAGATAAAGCTTATTATTTATAATAGTTTTTCTATTATTTATATAATCATACTTCAGAGTAAATGAAGAACTTCTATGTTAGAAACCAGCCTCTCAGAGGATTTGTATATCTAACCGATAAACAGAGAAAAATTAAGCTCAAAGATCTGACACAACTCTCAGAAAGTTTACTTTATAAAAACAGAAACCCAACAATCCAATAAGCAACTTGTGTAACAGTGATTAACCTAAAACTCCAAGCACATACCAAAAAGATTAAATAGCAGCAGAAGGGTTTCAATTTGATCAATTCAGTACATGTTAATAAGCAGTATCCACATACCATCCTGTAAACACAATAACTCCCTACACTGTTTTTACAAATAAAACATATCGATATCTATCAATGAATATAGCCAGGAATTGACTTCATCCTTTACCAATTTCCAAACACACAAATTATACTCTTCCAAGTATGATTTCATTATTGATATACATCAGGAATTAAGGAATATTTAGCATAATAATGGCTATCATTTATTGCGCACGTATCATGTTTAATCCTTGCAATAATTCTAGGAGGTAGTTATTTCTTTTTTTAAGATGAGGAAATGGAAACTTCAAAAGGTTAATAAACTTGCTCATGGTAACACTGATGCAAAGCCAGGAGATCTCAGAGTCTGCAGACACGAAAGCTCACATTAGTGAAAACAAACCACAACCAAAACATTAATGCTGACAGCCTGTGGAATTCTTAACTTCAAACTATCATAACAAATCCTTCCACACCATGAAATCAGTAAGACCATAGCAACAGCTACTGGCAGCACACGCCTGTTTTTTCTATACTCTGTGACACATAGAATTATCATCTTGTTAGATCTTCTCATCATCAACATCAGGAGAGGAGTTTAAAAAGCGTAAGCTCATTGCACAGACTTACCTAAGCTTGACCTTGTGTTGGATCTTTCTATTATTGCGTGCTTACTGGGATTGTTTAATACTGAGCGTTTGGCAAGTGAGATGTCCGCGGTGACCCTTGTGATGGATATCCTGTTGGAGAAAACAGTCACGGAAGACCCTAAGGTTATTGGTCTAATCAAAGGGCATAGAAGTATATGCCCCCAATTCATCTAAGTATGAAATATATATAGCGACCATATTTTCAAACCATATGTGTTAGGATCCTTACTCATTTTTTTTCTTTTTTTTTTTTTTTTTTTGAGACGGAGTCTCGCTCTGTCGCCCAGGCTGGAGTGCAGTGGCCAGATCTCAGCTCACTGCAAGCTCTGCCTCCCGGGTTTACGCCATTCTCCCGCCTCAGCCTCCCGAGTAGCTGGGACTACAGGCGCCCGCCACCTCGCCTGGCTAGTTTTTGTATTTTTTTTTAGTAGAGACGGGGTTTGACAGTGTTAGCCAGGATGGTCTCGATCTCCTCACCTCGTGATCCGCCCGTCTCGGCCTCCCAAAGGGCTGGGATTACAGGCTTGAGCCACCGCACCCGGCCCAATTTTTCTTTT